>NW_012267300.1:483576-490647 GCF_000151885.1 Dipodomys ordii
CTCGCCCGCTGCGTCTGGCTCCTTCGTCCTGGACTCTCTGTGTGAGCGCTCAGGTATGGCCCCAGCTGCGGTCTCTGCCGTGACCATGCTGCCGCCGCCACCGCAGCTGCTGGCAAGCGCTCAGATGTGTCTTTTTGCCTTGGCTTTCCCTCTCTTGTCTAACTCTCTGTCCTGTGATGGCTCACTTGGTGTGATTCTCTGGCTTAGGACTGTTCACTTGAACTCTAAAACTGCTTTCTATGCGAGAGCTTGTTCGGATTCCAACTTCTCCTCCGCCATCTTCCTGTGACCTCCCTCTCTTTAAGTCTTTAGCCCACTTATTTATTGGGCAGTTTGAGGATTTGTTGTTGGGGGATTTAATTTTTTGAGTTCCAAGTATATTTTAGATATGAGACCCTTGTCTGTTGTATGGCTAGTGAAGATCTTTTCCCAATCTGTGGGCTATTGATCTTGCTAGCTATGTCCTTTGCCATGCAGAAGCTCTGCAATTTCATGCAATCCCATTTGTTCAACCTTTCTTTGATTTGTTGTGTTTCTCGGTCTCTATTAAGAAAATTTCGGCTTGCACTAAGGAGACCTAGGGTTTAGGAGGTAACACTTTTTTTTTTAACTTTAAAAAATTTATGGGGCTGGGAAGGTGGCTCAGTGGTAGAGTGCTTGCCTTGCATGCATGAGGCCCTGGGTTCGATTCCTCAGCACCACATAAGCAAAAAAAAAGCCGGAAGTGGCACCGTGGCTCAAATGGTAGAGCGCTAGGCTTGCCTGAAGAGCTGAGGGTCAGCGCCCAGGCCTGGAGTTCAGGCCCCACGACCGGACCCAAGAATATGATATGACTCAGCTGTGCTTCTTAAAGTTTTTTGAGAAAAATAGCCTTTTTGATGTATTGTTTTACCAGCACTTAGGACCAAGTTAAAAAAAAGTATTTGGTCTTTTAACACTTCTTTCTAGAAATAGGGAGTCCACACGGGCAATACTGGGCTTTTGAACTTGGATGGGAATATCTTTTTGTTTCAGACAGGATGTGTACTTTCTTCTGCTTAAGCACATTCCTCAAATGGTCCTCAGATACTACTCCAGTTTCTTGTACTTCAGATTCCATAGGAGAGAGGTCTAGGTGGGGTTCCCACAGGCCCATGAGGGTAGAGGAGAGCATCTACTAGCCAAAGGGATAAACAGTATTTAAAGGAGCTGAATTTCATGCATTAATTCATGTTTTGGAGCACTGTGTCCTTTCTTTGTACTCAGAGACTTTGAATTGTTCATTTCCATTTAATATGTGTGGAATTTACCAAATTTGCCTGTATTTGAGCCTTGCCTTCCTTCAATTGGATATTCTGTCTGGTAGTACAGACTAGTAACTATGAATGTTCAAAATTTCTCCTTTACTGGTCTCTGTGAGGACTATATCATGGTTTAGCGGTGGGAGGAGGATGTCAAGCCATTAGTGATAAGCAAATACTAATTACCAAACAAATACTTATAGACCTCTTCAGGTCTGTTGCTGCTTTTTTGGGACTTTTAAGCCACAGAACAATAGATGTTCAGTGTGGCTAATTTGTGCATTTGGTTCAACTTTTTTCAGATGTACCACACAACTATTCTGGTCTTAGAGATTTTTTCTCTCAGGAAGTCTTTCAGGAATCTAAGGAAATTTTCTGAATTCCCCAGACATCTCTTATTTCATGTTCACAAGAATATTCACTACATGACCTCTCTTTTTTTTGGGGGGGGCTGTCCAGTTGTGGAGCTTGAACTCTGGGCCTGGGCACTGTCCCTCAGCTCTTCAGCTCAAGGTTAGCACTCTACTACTTGAGCCACAGCGCCACTTCTGGCTTTTTTTTCTGCTTATGTGGTGCTGAGGAATCAAACTCAGGGCCTTGAGCATGCAAGGCAAGCACGCTACCACTGAGCCACCTTCCCAGCCCCTACATGACCTCTCTTAAACTCTTCTTTCTCTATGTGCTTTTTCATCTTACATTGGAAAATCAGGACTATAATCAGAACCACCGTATTGTCTACTTTTTTTAACCAAAGGAATTGATCTTTTAAAAGTTCTACAAAGAGCTAGGTGTTGGTGGCTTAGGCCTGTTATCCTAGTGAATCAAGAGGCTGAAATCAGAAGTCAGAAGTCAGAAAGGGAGCTGTGGTTCAAGTGGCAAAAGGGCAGTCTCCAGTATGCACACACAGATATATGAAAGATTGGATGATATGTCATCTTCCTTTTATTGTACATTGTTTATTGTAAAAATACTATACAGAGGGGTTTCAGTTACATGAGCAAGGTAACTACATTTCCTATTGAGCATTGTTGCCTCCTCCTTTTTTTTTTCCCCTACCATCCCTTTGCTCCCACCTCCACATCTTTCAAGTAGGGCAAAGAAAGGGGAGTAACAGCAGAGTAAGATTATTTGACTATCAATATCCTGCAAAATTTGTACTTAAGGGTGCACATTATTTTTTTTAGCAGTTGAAGTGCTACAAATTAATCTTAGGAAATTATACAAATGCTTTTTTTCGAATCAGGAAGACAGCACATGGAAATTCTCTTTTAAGTGCTTTTTTCTTTTTTCTTTTTTGTTGTTGGTGGTCTTGGGGTTTGAACTCTGGGCCTGGTTGCTGTCCCTGAGCTCTTCAGCTCAAGGTGAGCAGTCTACCAATTAAGTTACAGCCACTTCTGGTGGTTAATTAGAGATGAGAGTCCCATGGATTTTGCTGCCCAGACTGGCTTTGAACCGTGATCCTTGGATCTCAGCCTCCAGAATAGCTAGGATTACTGGCATTTGCCAGTGGTGCCCAGCTTTAAGTGCTTATTTTGTGGCTTTCTGTGACTGAATTTATATCAACAAAGAAAATTGGAGATTAAGGAAATTAATCAGGGATTACAACTTAAAAGTGACAATTAAAAATAGGCTAAACTTTCTATAGAATCAGAATGGATAATATTCACAGATAGCTGCTTAACTACTCTTCCAGAAAAGATTGTTCTTTAATTTTTGGAGTAAAAAATAAAATGAAATTTGATTATACAAATATTCTTATCAATTAAAAGCAAAACATGCCAGTCTTTTGTGATATATGCTAGGATTCACAAGTATCTTATCGCAAAGGATATCTTATTGCAGTTTGTTTTTTTTCTACTGTAAATAAAGGGTCAAGCAATATCTTCTAATAACGCACAACCACATCTTTTCTTGTTTGAACATGTCACCCAGCACTTTTTGATTAGATGTTCTCAGATAATAGCTAGGGCAGATTGACCAAAGGAGAGCAATTTCTTTAATCAGGATAACATAATGATTCCATCACAAACTTAGATAGAGCTATGGATATCACCAATTTTCTTTCTTTCTTTCTTTTAAGCCTATTAATAGTGCTGTATCTTTAGTGGAATTGAAGATAAGACTTACTACAGCTCTCAGTACAACTTTATAAAAGGCCATAACAATGCCTTTTGAATCATATCCATTAGCTCTTCTGTAAAGAATCAAGATTTCTAGGGACTTGCCTGTAACTCAAGGACAGAGACTCTGTAAACAATAAGCAGTGGGGTGTAGGAACTGAGATATGAGTTCTCTGCTTGGCTTAGGCCAGTGACCTTGGCTTTTCTCTGTACTTGAGTCAGTTTTGGGGCATTGCTTTCTTTAGCTATGAAGGAAGGAGTTGTGCAACATGTTTTAAGGTGGTTTCCATTGTAAAATTCTTTGGAAATTTTACCTGGGGTGAATGCCTGACATGTCCTAAATCTGACTGGAATGTAATAAATACTGGATGATTATATACAAACTACATTTGACCTCCAAATGGATAACACATAACAATGTGAAAATTCTATGACAGCTTATCACTTGTGATTTGAAAATAGAATCAACGTGATTCAGTCACAGATGTATTAACTTCCTCTTTAAAATAGGTCAGAGAAATTATTATCTAAATACAATCTGAAATTAGTGAAAACAGAGTACTTCAATATTGGTTGGATATACCTTATACATGTATTTACTTATCTATAATTAGATGTCAAATAAGTAGTATGAATATATTCAAAGTAATAAATATATTCAAAAGGTATCTTAGTAACTAATTGGGCTATATTTATATTTTGTTCATAATATATTTTATCATTATTATTAAGGTGTTTTACAGAGGGATTATCATTTCACAATTCAGGTAATGTGTATATTTCTCTTTTGGACAATGTCACCCCTCCCTTCATTTTCTCCCAGTTTTCCCCTCCTGTCCTTGCCCACAAGTTGCATAGTTCATGTTTGTATAGTATATATTAAATAGCATAATTGCATTTTGTTACCCTTACTCCCTCCCTTTCTGTGACCCCCTCCTCCCATTACACTTCCTTTAGAGAGAAACAAAAAACACATAAAACACGACCACAATCACCAACAACATAAATGACACATGTTTCCATTTCCTGGAATTGATTTTGGTAAGTACTATTTTACATGTTCAGAAGAGTAGTGACTTTGGGTTCCTCCCCTACTGAGATCTTCTTTGGTCTGACTGTATGGGAATGCCTAGAGTCTCTTATAGGTTATCACATCCAATGACATTTTAGCTCTAGCTTCCACATATTAGTGATTTCCTGTGTGTCTCTTTGAGCTTGGCTTACCTCACTCAACACAATTTTTTTCCTAGGTCCATTCATTTCCCTGTAAATGACAAAATCTTATTCTTTGTCATGGATGAGTAAAATTTCATTTTGTATATGCATCACATTTTTTTGGATCTACTTTTTCACTCTAGGGCATCTGAGGTGTTTCCATATCTTGGAAACAGCAGTAGTGCAGCAATTAACATGGATGTCCAAGTATCTTTTATGTGGTTAATTATTTTTAGGAACCTCCAAACTGCCTGCCAGAGTGATTGTACTAGTTTACATTCCCACCAGCAGTGTAGTAGGGCTCCTTTATAACTCCTCAACCCCCTAGCATTTTTTGCTGTTTTAATTCTTGATGGTGGGCAATCTAACTGGGGTGAGATGGAATCTCAAAATTGTTTTGAGTTGCATTTCCTTTGTAGCAAAGGATGTTGAGAATTTTGTCATGTGTTTCCTTTGGTGAGAGTGGGATGTTAAAGTGTCCCACTATTATTGTGTTGAGGTATATTTTGTGTGCTTAATGGATTTAGGTGTTCCATTGTTTGGTGCATATACACTGACCACTGTACTTTCCTATTTGTGGATCTTTCCCTTTATTAATATGTAGTAACCTTTGTCTCTTCTTACTGCTTTTAATCTCAAGCCTATTTGCCCAGAAAACAGTATAGCTACTCCTGCCTTCTTGCGGTGCACATTTGCAGAAAGATCTTTTTCCATCACTTTACTTGGAATCTGTGTTCATCTTTGGCCATGAGATACATTTCTTGGAGACAACAAATAATTGGATCTTGGGTTTTTGTTGTTGTTGTTGTTGGTTGCGGGGCCTGAACTCTGGGCCTGGGCACTGTCCCTCAGCTCTTTAGCTCAAGGCTAGTGCTCTACCACTTGAACCATAGTGCCACTTCCAACTTTTTCTGCTTATGTGGTACTGAGGAATTGAACCCAGGCCTGTTGCATGCAAGACAAGCACTCTACTACTGAGTTACCTTACCAGTCCCTGGATATTGTTTTTTGATTCAATCTCCTGCTCTATGTCTTTTGATTGGGGAATTGAGACCATTGTTATTTAATGTTACCATGGAGAAATATATCATGTATCCTGCCATTAAGTTTTTTGCTTCCTTTCTCTTGCTTACTAAACTAGTCTTCTAGTGACTTTTATTCATTGCTGTGTTTATTTGACTTTATCTTCTTCAGATAGTATGTTTTCCTTCAGTATCCTTTGTAGTGCTGGGTTAGTGTCCATCAATTAATTGACTTTCTGTTTATTGTGCAAGGCTTTAGTTTCTCGATTGTTTGTGAGTGGTAGCTTTTCTGGGCATACTATATTTATGCTTTTGACTACAATTAGTATACTTTTATTTTGTAAATATATAACTGAAAAAGCAAACAGTTAGCTGGGCACTGGTGGCTTACACCTGTAATCCTAGCTACTCAGGAGGCTGAGAGCTGAGGATCACAGTTCAAAGCCATCCTAGGAAACAAAGTCCATGAAACTCTTATCTCTAAACACCAGAAAACTGAAGTGGTTCTGGGGCTCAAGTGGTAGAGTGCTTGTGTTGAGCTGAAGAGCTCAGGGATAGCACCTAGGTCCAGAGTTCAAACCCCATGACCAAAAAAAAAAATCAAAGAAAAAAGTAGAACTCAGGTTTTAATGTTCTTCTCTGCAAATAAATCTAAGAGTTCTGCATCATTATGTATTTGTTGAAGTAGAAAAACAGAAATAGACTTTTGTTTGTGTTTTACTGGAGGTTCAACTCAAGGTCTCATTTCACTTGGCTTTTTCATTCAAGGCTGATACTCTACCACTTCAGCTATACTTCTGTTTATGTTTTTGTGATTACTTGGAGATAGGAGTCTCAGAAACCTTCTGCTGGGGACTGATTTCAAACTGTGATCCTTAGATCTCAGCCCCTTGATTAGCAAGGATTACAGCCTTGAGCCACCAGCACCTGGCCCCATATTTACTTTTAGTCATTGTGACAAGCCCTTGGCTTGCTGAATATTATTATAATGGTGATGTGTGTGTGTGTGTATGTATATCTATCTATCTATCTATCTATCTATCTATCTATCTATCTATCTATCTATCTATATACACATACTATCATTTTGTAGGTGGAGAAAGCTCAGTCCAGAAAGGTGCCTTAGTTTGATTAAAGGTACACAGTCATGACATGGTACAGCCAAGGTATAAATTGTCATTCTGGTTTTATGCTCATAATCAACCTTGTATTATTGATGTCTGTTGTGATGATTCAGAAAAGCACAATAAGTTATATGAAATATGTTAATATGTTCTCATTTACATATTAAATTTGAATTTAGTAAAGAGAAAATCTTTTTTTTTTTTTTTGGTCCGGTCGTGGAGCCTAAACTCTGGGCCTGGGCGCTGTCCCTCAGCTCTTCAGCTCAAGGCTAGTGCTCTACCACTTGAGCCACAGCACCACTTCCGGCTT
>NW_012267300.1:494193-495258 GCF_000151885.1 Dipodomys ordii
AGAGCTTCTGCAGGGCAAATGACATAGCTAGCAAGATCAATAGAAAACCCAAGGTTTGGGAGATCTTTACTAGCCATACAACGGACAAGGGTCTCATATCTAAAATATATTTGGAACTCAAAAAATCAAATCCCCAAACAACAAATCCTCAAAGAAACAACTGCCCAATAAATAAGTGGGCGAATGACTTAAAGAGAAACTTCTCTGAAAAAGAAAGAAGGATGGCCAATAGACACATGAAGAAATGCTCAACATCCCTATCCATAAAAGAAATGCAAATCAAAAAACATTGAGATACCACCACACTCCAGTTAGAATGGCAAAATTCAAGGACTCTAACAACAACAGATGCTGGAGGGGATGTGGACAGAAGGGAACCTTACTTCATTGTTGGTGGGAGTGTAAACTTGTTCAACCACTTTGGAAAGCAGTATGGAGGTTCCTCAAAAGTCTTCGCATAGAACTCCCCTATGACCCAGCAATGCCACTTTTGGGCATTTACCCAAATGTTTACAAACAAGACCAGCTAAAGCTACCAGCACAACTATGTTTATTGCAGCATTATTTACCATAGCTAAGATATGGATCCAACCCAGATATCCTTCAGTATATGAATGGATCAAGAAAATGTGGTATATATACACAATGGAATTCTATGCCTCCATCAGAAAGAATGACATTGCCCCATTTGTTAAGAAATCGAAAGACTTGGAAAAAATTATAATAATCAAAGTAAGCCAGGCCCAAAGAAACATAGGCCCCATGGTTTCCCTTATTTGCAATATCTAGTATATCTATGAGTCAAGCGGAAAAGGTCAGATAATGTGATGTTAGGAAAATGAACCCTTACGTATGTATTTTAATGTTTTTTTCTTTCATTCATGTGTTTCTAACGTATTTATAAGATTATTCCTTTGTTGCTTTGTATGTCCCTCCCCTACAGTGTAACCCCCGCTTTAACTATATTTGATGTCAGTATAACTTGTGGAGGAGATGGGGAAAAACAAGTCGTTTAAGGATTCAGGTGGACCTGTTGCAACAATGAGAAGTACAAGTTGTCATGTC
>NW_012267300.1:495308-505622 GCF_000151885.1 Dipodomys ordii
AACTCTGGGCCTGGGCGCTGTCCCTCAGCTCTTCAGCTCAAGGCTAGTGCTCTACCACTTGAGCCACAGCACCACTTCCGGCTTTTTTTTCCTTTTTGCATATTTGGTGCTGAGGAATTGAACACAGGGCCTCAGGCATGCAAGGCAAGCCCTCTACCACTGAGCCACCTTCCCAGCCCTAGAAAATCTTTTCATCAGAGAATTGAAACACATCTGTAATTTCTATTTCTTTATACTTTGTGAATCCATAAAAACTATATTATCAACTCTTATTTATGTTTTAACTTGAAACCACAATTCATTTGTTAGTATATATTGTAGAATGTATTAATGTTTTGCCTATTTATAGGAAAGTAACTTCTGATAAACTATCATGAGATGAAAAATATCCAGTAATATACTTAGGGGTAAGGTGCCATTATGTCTCTTTTCATTCTTCTAGGTGGACTTCTTTAGTTTTGTTGGCACTGCCTTAGCCTAGAATATGATGTACTTAGAAATGATTGTCTTACCTATTTAACTCAAGCAACCAGCACCAATCATGCATTAATATCACTCTGATTCTTAAACATCAATTCCTCTCACTATTTTCAAAACTTTAAGTGGGAATGAAGATTATAATATATCTTATAATGTGCAATAAGTTGCAAATAAGTCAAGAATAAAAATGAGACAGTTATAAGAAAATTGATTCACAAATAATAAAAGTCCCAGACCAATTTTGTATAGCAGTTTATTCTGTAGCCAGAGAAGTAACTGCATATTTACCACTGAAGCCAAATATACGAAGACCAAGTAAGAACAGTTTCTATTGCAAAGTGACAGTATTTGAAGTTCCATTTGATCAATGCAGACTGCTAAAAAGTTGATACCCTTCCAGGATTCTTCTTAGGAAAGAAAATTCTATAACCAAAAGATGTTTTAAAATCTATCCTATTAGATATATCTGAGCAGGAAAACAGTTCCTTTGTGTTAGACAAACAAGAACTTGCCAATGCAATGTTTATTATTTTTGTACTTAATTGAACTTCAGAGTATCACAACAATATTGAGATAACTATACATGTTCTGGTCATGTTATTTTATTTGATCAGTTTGAAACTTAAACTGCTTTATGTAAACTTATTCAGAATATACATGGAATTGTTTCACAGAAGATTGAGTTTTGTAATAATTCTGCTTTTAAGAATTGTAAATAGTTTATCCAAATGTTTAAAATTATATCATTTTATGTTCCTTTTTTTTTTTGGTCGGTCATAGGGCTTGAGCTCTGGGCCTGGGCACTGTACCTCAGTTCTTCAGCTCAGGGTGAGCATTCTACCACTTGAGCTACAGTGCCTTTCTGGTTTTCTGGTGGTTAATTAGAGGTAAGAATCTCATGGACTTTGCTGCCCAGGCTGGCTTTGAACTGCAATCCTCAGATCTCAGCCTGCAGAAAAGCCAGCCTCCTGAGAGCCACCGGTGCCCAGCTTCATTATATGTTCTTAAAAGTAATAAAAATATTATTTAGGCCAAGAGCTCTTGGTTCATGCCTGTAATCCTAGCTACTCAGGAGGCGGATACCTGGAAGACCATGGTTCAAAGCTACCTTCATCAGAAGCATTTCCTAGATTCCATCTCCAAAATTACTAACAAAGAGCGGGGTGTGGCTTGGTTTAAATGGTAGAACACCAGTCCAAACCCTGAGTTCAAATCTGGGTACTTCTAAAGAAAATGCAGATCTTATGAATTCAGAGGGTTTTATGAAATAAATGATTTGAAAACTAACATAAGCCAGTTTAAAAATGAGCTTATTATTTTTCTTTTAAAAATTCTATAATTTCCTTTTTATTTTTATTTTATTTTTATTGTGAAAATACCATACCGAGGAGTTACAATTACATGGGCAAGATAACGAATATATTTCTTATCAAGCATTGTTGCCTCCTCCTTTGTTTCCCTTCCCATTCCCACCCCCCTCAAAGTTGTAAAGTTCATTTTTCGACATAACGAATTGTACATCTCATTGTTGTAATGGGTCCACCTGTATCCCTATTTAAACGATTTGTTTTTCCCCTTCCCCTCTACAAATTATACCAACATATATACTGTGGGAGAGGGACATACAAAGCAACAAAGAAATAATCTTGTAAGTTTGTTAGAAACAATTGTATGAAAGAAAAAAAAACATTTGAATACTTATCATGGGGTTCATTTCCCTAACATCAACTTATCTGACCTTTTCTGCTTGACTCAGACATACACTGGTTATTGCAAATAAGGGAAACCATGGAACCTATGTTTCTTTGGGCCTGGCTTACTTCACTTAATATAATTTTTTCCAAGTCTTTCCATTTCCTAACAAATGGGGCAACGAATGACATTGCATTTTTATTTTTATTTTAAAAATTTTATTGTAAAGGTGATGTACAAAGGGGTTGCATTTACATAAATAATGTAATGAATACATTTTTTGAACAATGTCACCCCTTACTCATTTTCTACCAGTTTTCCCCTCCTGACTGCCCTCCCCTAAGTTTTCTACTTCATTTTCAATATAGAGTTATTTTTCAGAGATGGCATCAAAGTGAATTTATTGATTTAGTAGTCTAAGCTTGCCATCAATAATTTTGGGGGGGGGGTTTGTACACATGTGTGTGCCAGTCCTGAGGCTTGATTCTGTCCCTGAGCTTTTTGGCTCAAGGCCAATGCCTTAATACTCGAGCCACAGTTCCACTACTGGCTTTTGGTGATAAGAGTCTAATAACAGGATAGACTTGAACCATGATCCTCAGATCTCAATCTTCTGAGTAGCTAGGATTACAGGCATGAGCCTCTGAAGCCTGGCAAAATAAGTTTTTTAAGATGGTAGTGGGTTTGAGCTCAGGGCCTTCTTCTTGTAGGCAGGTGCTGTACCATTTGAGCCACACCTCCATTCTAGGATCCAAGTTCTTTCAATGCTTCTACCCAGCAGCTTTATAGAAAAGCTAGTGTTCTTTAAGATTGTCAGATGGCTGTTATAAATTTAATTGATGGTTGCGAGTGATAAATATCAATGAAAGAATTTTAATACAAGAAGCAGCAGGGGGCTGGGAATGTGACTTAGTGGTAGAGTATTCGCCTAGCATTCATGAAGCCCTAGGTTCAATTCCTCAGTACCACATAAACATAAAAAGCCAGAAGTGGCACTGCAGCTCAAGTGGTAGAGTGCTAGCTTTGAGCAAAAGAAGCTCGGTGACAGTCCCTGAGTGCAAGCTACAGGACTGGGGGGGAAAAAGAAGCAGTAGGTTTTTATTGATGGAATGGGGGCAAAATTTGGCCATTATCCATTTATCATGTACACAGTTTCAAAAAATGGTTCTCTTTATATATGAGAATTAGGATTTTAGTTGGTAGGCTAATAGTAACTGCATTCAGAATTGCATTCAGAACTGAGTTACAGTTATTGCCATCTTACAAAATGTCCTAGTGTTGTGATGGCACTTAGGGACCTTTCTTACTTGCATTATTGGGAAGGCATAAAGGCGGAGAAGGAGGGGATAGGACAAGCACATACGGGCTTCCAGGAGTGATAGGCCACATTAAGATTATCATCTTGCTAGGGAAGACAAAGCATGTCTCCCGTGATCAACATGGACATTGAGAGTTTAGTAGAGGTTGGCTCAAAAATTGAGCAGCAGACACAAAGATAAGAAAACAGAGATGTGAAGCCTTTATCCCATTTTAGTAAATCCATCAGAATGTATGTGGACTTAGAGTGAAAAGCCAATGCTTTAACAAAGTGGCCTTCATGTTTCTGTGAAGTCATTATCAATTGTTATAATCCTCATGTCAAAGGCATTACCTGCAGCAGAGCTTGTAAGAGATGAGTAATAATATATCACTTACATGATTTAGTCATGCAGGCATCCTTCTCTGTAAACATTCTAGTATTGGGGTCCAATTCAAAGTTTTGTGACAAAGCTGTCAAGACAAGAAAGAGGTCAGAAAATATAGATGATGCTTTTTAACACTTTAAGTTTATTTGCATGAAGGTAGAAAGGATGCTGTGTTCTCATGGGGGTGGAGTGTTTCCAGGTGTGTGAAGTGACATTTGCATGTGAGGGGTGTGATCCCCAGGTATATCCAGTGGGTCAGGCAGCACTATGTTACTCTTTTATTTTAAAATTGTTCTTGTAAATGTGATGTACAGAGGGTTTACAGTGCCACAAGTCACTGTAATGAGTACAATTCTTTTTGAATAGCCAGCCTGGGCAGAAAAGTCCGTGAGATTCTTATCTCCAATAAACTACCAGAAAACTGAAAGTGGCGCGGTGGCTCAAAGGGTAGAGCTCTTGCCTTGAGCTGAAGAGCACAGGGACAGCACCGAAGCCCAGAGTTCAAGCCCCACGACCGAAACAAACAAACAAACACACAAAGCCAAAAAGCAAAATAACAAAAAACATTTTCTTTCCATTTCTTGGAGTTCATTTCAATAAGCATCACTTTATATTTAATAAGTATGTATCAGACAAGGGCTTCATTTCTAAATATATTTAGAGCCAAAAATATTATTTCCCCAAAAATAAATCCTTAAAGGAACAACTCAATTAGTAGTAAATCTGTAGCTCTACAGACTTAAAGAAAGATTTCTCAGAAGAAGTAAGAATGGCCAATAGACACATGAAGAAATGTTCATCAACTTGGGCAGTAAAAGAAATACAATCAAAACAACATTGAGATTCCACTTTACCACAATTAGAATGGCCATTATTATGAAAACTAACAACAGATGCAGGAGTGGAGATGTCCAAAAGGGAACACTACTACACTCTTCGTGGGAAAGTATACTTCTTCAACCACTCTGCCACTCTTGGAGCCCAAGGATTGCTTCTCACAGCAAACCTGAATACAGTTATTGATCTGACTTCTTTGTGACTGACTAGGTGTTTGGTTTTGAGATCTACCAACAGTTTGCTCACTGACAGTGCCCGCTCTATCTCAGAACCTAACTTTTGTCATAGGCTAGGGAATCATCTGGAGAACGACTTCACCCACCAACCAGCCAGCCTGTGGCCATATGCATGTAGGCCTTAGTCAGCCCACTGGGCTCTAAGTCTTTCCTGGGAAATTGTATTTATGTCTACACACTGAGCTGAATTGTGTGGTGTCTTCAGTTGTTCCCTCAGGTGGAGGAACACAAGTGCCAGTCTGCTTCTGTGTGTGGAAATCTGTGGCAATCCTATCCGAATCCCAGGGGTCCATTCTTTGCCAAGAATGGAATGCCACCACCACCAACAGAAACTACTCTGGAATGAAACAAGGGAGGGAACACATCTTGTTTTGTTTCTGTGAAGTAGTTCTAAGCTCCTACTGAGCATAGATTCTTATTTATTCCTTTTAGAGATTTAAACTTTGATATTTTTTATTTTCTTTAGCTACTCCCTCTCTACTACTACTTTTATGTCATCTTCCTGTGGCTTTTTTTTTTTTTAACTTTTCTGCCTTTCCTTGAAGTCGTGTTCCTACAATTGTATTTCTGGCTCATGAAGACACAGGAAAGTGGTATGTATCAGTAACATATATCATCTTCTGTATTCCTTTCTTATGGCAGAGGTTGCTACTTCTTTTCATAAATTCTAGTTGGCCCATCATACCTCAGAAGAGAGATTTGACCACTTACCTTGCAGCTAGGTGCAAACATTTAATCAAGGTCTCTACCTTAGGATACTGGCATTGATATGTCCAACTTTCAGCTCATGTTTTTCATTCCTTTAATAGGAGATACTTTTTGGGTTGTAGAAACAAGAAGGAAAAATCCTAGATATCCGGTGAGTAAAAAATGGTCTGATAGTTCAGCTTAGTCTACTTCATATAAACTATTTTCAATTTATTCTAAATTTACATTCTAGTACTGTAGATAGCCAATACCAATATAGAATTTAGAAAGGAAGAATGAATTTTTGAGACTAAAAATTGGCTTCCAAATGTAATACAAAATACATTGCTTGCAATTGAATTGTGTGTGTGTGTGTGTGTGTGTGTGTGTGTTTGTGTGTGTGTACTGGGCTTTAAACTCATCACTTTGGCAATATTCCTTAGTTATTTTGGTTAATGTTGGCTCTCTACCACTTGAGCCACAGCTCAGCTACTGGATTTTTGATTGTTAATTGGAGATTAGAGTCTCACAGACTTTCTTTCCTTGGTTTGGAACCACAGATCCTCATACCTCAGTCTCCCAAGTAACTAGAATTATAGGTACAAGCCTCTGGTGCCTGACAACCACTGAATATTTTTAAGTGGGGTAAAGCTGAATATGGAGCTGAATATGAATATTTATTTATTTATGTGTTTATATTTTTGTTGGTGGTGGAGCTTGAACTCAGGGCCTGGACACTGTCCTTGAGCTCTTTTGCTCAAAAGTAGCACTCTACCTCTTTGAGTCACTGAGCCACACCGTTTTCTGGTGGTTAATTGGAGATAAGATTCATAGACTTTCCTGCCCAGGATGGCTTTGAACCACATTCTTCAGATCTCAGCCTCCTGAGTAGTTAAGATTATAGGTGTGAGACATTAGCGCCCAGCTCTGCATTTTTATTTTGATATTGTAGGCTCTGTATGTGCACAACAGATTTCATTATTTTGAATAAATTCACCAATTTTAAGCAATTAACATCCAATCACTTTACATAAAATAATCAAGGCAGTTTTGTGTATGTATATAAGAGCCTATATCTCCACTGTTTACTGTCTCAAAGAATTTTAACAAGCTATTGTGCTAGTAGGATTAATTAGATCTGAAAGCTGGTATAATAATACCAATAAAAGCTATAAAATATGCACTAAAATAGGATGCCAAAATAATAGAACCTAAGGTATCTAAAGTTGTATTTGACTACTCAAATGTTCCTTAATAACTAAAATGCATCTGAATACACTGCTCATTTTAATATTAAAGGAATATAATGAAATGAAAATTGAGGCAATAGAAAATTCAGTATGCACAATTATTTTAAATTTAAAATCCTCCTAATAATGAACATAGCTGAAAACATAAAAGACAAATGATAGAGAAATTAAAAGCAATTATCAAAGGAATTCTTAGCAGAAATTCCTGACTCAAATTAAAGCCTGTGATTAAAAATCTCTTACTTCTTTGTCCTTTTCCATTCTTCCCACAATGCACTGCTGTTTCAGCACCTTGAAACTTCATTTCTTTTCCTCAAAGCAATCATACTGCCTTTGATCGGTGGCAGGAATGATCATATACACTTCACATAATTCTGGTTCCAATTCCTATAAGTTTCAACGTTCAGTTTTTCAGAGAACATAGAAATACTATTAACTAGGTATCATAAAAGAAGAATTGTTTTTCACTACATGATAATTTGCAAAGGGAAAATGGACTATTTCAGATTTTTTTGTGTGTGCCAGAATTAGGCTTGGACTCAGGACCTGGATGCTGACCCTCAGTTTCTATTTGTTTTTTGTTTTGTTCAAGGATGGTAGTCTCTCTTGAGCAACAGCTGTACTCTTGGTTTTTTTTTTTTGGTGCTTAGTTGGAGAATTCATGGACTTTACTGCCGATGCAGACTTCAAAGTTTGATCCTCAGATCTCAGCCTCCTGCGAAGCGAGGATTATAGGCATGAAACTCCAGTGTCCAGCTTATTTCAGATCTTTACAGTGATGTGTGACATATAGCCTAGTGTTGTTCAGTGTCCAGGGGTTGCCTACAGGTACTTATGTGCCCTGAGCACTAAGTGATCATGGTGCTTCAGTCCAATGTGTGAAATATTTCTTCACTCAATCAAAAAATTGTTTTGAGTATTTGTTTAGGCACTAATGTAGATGTTGGAAACATAAAAAGGAACAAAATGACTTCTTATTCGTATCTGCATATTCTAGTGACTAAAGTCAGCACATTACTGAACAAGTAGACAACTCAACTGGTTATTTACTTCTTAATGATTTTTTTTTTGCTTCTTTGGGAAATGCAAAATTTATGAAAAGACTTGTCATTGTGTGTGTGTGTGTGTGCATGCGCGCGTGTGTGCGCAAGAGCTCTGCACTTGAATCACAGTTCCATTTCCAGCTTTTTGGTGGTTAATTGGAGGTAAGAGTGTCATAGACATTCTTGCCTGGATTGGATTTGAACCACAAGCATCCTGAGTAGCTAAGATCACCTGTGTAAACCACCAGGGGCCATCCTTCTTGGTTCTTTATATGATGCAGTGCATGATATATTATAGTACATGCAATATCTGAAGTTACAAAAGACTGTATTTACTATCTAGTCAAGTTGTTAACCATAACATTAAGACAGGAACTATGTCTGAATCATGCTATCTAAAGTCTAGACTATTGTTTACATATTTTTTTGTGTGTGGCTTAAGATTGAACCTGGGACCTTGCACAGACTAGGTCAGCACTGCACCACTGAGATCTCTCTCCTCTGGAAAATATTAATATTGTTTTGTTGGAATTGTTAGGTAAAAACTTAGTATGTCTGCCAAAAGCTTTTTAAGTTTAGGACCTTCTTATAACTTTTATAGCAAAATATTGTAATTCCCTTAAAATATTGCTCCTTTTTATTTTAAATTGGTAAATAAAAGTTTTTTTCCAAAATAATTTTGAAGGTATGGAAAAGTGGTATTATAAATAACTTCTATTTTTTGCGGTTTGGTGTTTGAACTCAGGACTTTGTACTTCTTAGACTGGTGCTATACATTTGAGCCACATTTCTAGCCTTGGACTTTTACTGGGAATTTTTGAGATAAGGTCTTGCAAACTTTTCTGACCAGGTTGGCTTTCAGTAGGTAAAATGGTAGGTGAGCCACTGGTGCCTGGCAATAATTTTTTTTTTTATCTAAACTGTCTACAAGAGGTTTTTCTTTGTTGTTGTCATTCTTAATGTACTATGTGATTTTTTTGTATCTTTTGTATGTTCTTCCCCCTGTGGTAAATCCCCGGATGTCACTGTATTTGATTTTAGTACCCTGGCATTTATATATGTTTATTTGAATTAGGGAAGGGAAGGGGAACAACAGAATGGTGAGATAAAGGACAAAGGGTGAACCAATGCAACAGCAATACTCACAAGACAATATGTTGGAAATGATTTGTACAAGTTGGGGTAGGGGTTGGAGAGGCTGGGAAAATAGGCGAAAAATGAGGGAAGGAGTAACAAGTTTTACAAGAAATGAACTTATTACCTTACTTACTTAACTGTAACCCCTCTATACATCACCTTGACAATAAAAAACGAGAAGTTATCCATGTGATAGCCCGTCAACCACAGATACTTTGTGATGACCTGCAACGTCACCTTCCTAACTAAACACGATCAGTAAACAAAATCAGTCCAGTACTTGTATGCCTTATGCCAGTAATACATCTTGAGTCTTCTTTTCTCTGTAGAAGACTATGAAAAGCCATTGAACTCAAGTTCTCTAAATCTCAACCTCCTGAGAAGAGTTATCCTCCTGATCTGAAGTCATCCTTTCCCAGCCTCTTAAGTACTGGGGTTATAGATATGAGTCACTATATCCAGCTTTAAAATTGAACTTTTAATCCTCTTTTCTTCTTTTGTATCCTTTCTCAGTGCTTCATTTGTAAATTCTTTCTCTTCAGTTAGGTACATTTTCTTTCTTTCTTATTCTCTTTTTCTAATTTTCTCTCTTATGAAATGTTTCTGTATTTCTAATTTTTGATATGTTGATTGGAATTTCTTTTTCTTTTTTAGTGTAACAAGACTTTAGGAGTTCTGGGAAGATGGCGGAGGAGAAGCTGGAATCTGAACAAGCTCTCGCATAGAAAGCAATTTTAGAGTTCCAGTGAACAGTCCTAAGCCAGAGAATCACACCAAGTGTGCAATCACAGGACAGAGAGTTAGGCAAGAGAGGGGAAGCCAAGGCAAGGAGACACATCTGAGCCCTTGCCAGCAACTGCCGCGGCAGCGGCAGCAGTGGCAGAGGCGACCGCAGGGCACCATACCTGAGCCACAGAGAGTTGCGACGAAGGAGCCAGACGCAGTGGGCGAGTGGATTCTACTCAACACCAGCAAGAACCGACAAGGAGCAGACATCTTCATCCTGCAGTTTGCAGACCAGAGACGACCCAGGAACCAATACTCGGTGAGAGTAGAAGCCCGACGACATCCTCACTCCTTCTCAGGGAGCAGAGGGAAGGCCATCCCTCCCCCGCCAGTACCGGAGATCTCCATCTTGGATACCGACAAAGCTCGGAGGAGCTGCTAGCTCCAACTCAGGCCTTGGAATAAAACGAGTCATTTAGCAGGTCACAAGAACTTAATGGCGGCGTGACCTGCCAGACTCAGCTCCACCCAGGGAAAAGTC
>NW_012267300.1:509440-517450 GCF_000151885.1 Dipodomys ordii
AGTCGTTTAAGGATTCAGGTGGACCTGTTGCAACAATGAGAAGTACAAGTTGTCATGTCAAAAACGAGCTTTACAATGTCGGTGTGGGGGGAGGGGGGAAGAATTGGGTTGGGGGGGAGGGGGAGGCTGGGAAGAGTGGTGAAGGAGCAGGCTGCAATGTTTGGTAAGAAATGTATGCATTATCCTTCCCATGTAATTGTAACCCCTCTGTACGGTATGTTCACAAATAAAATTAAAAAAAAAGACTTTACTTAAAACAGAGAACTGGGACAGGAATTTCTTATTTTATGTTTAGTTGGGTCTTTTCTATGTCTTGTTTTTCTATGTACTTTTCTAGTATTATATTCTAGATTTCTCAATCTCCCTTTATCTTTTTCTTTGTTGCTGATACAGAAGCTTAATCTTAGAGCCTGGGCACTGTTCCTTAACTTTTATGCTCAAGGCTAGCACTCTACCATCTGGTCCACATTGCCACTTCTGTCTTTTTGCTGGTTTATTGGAGATAGCTAGCTCTGCAGAAGGTATTTAAACGAATCTTAGCTATAAACACAACATAAGAAAACAGGAGAAAAATAAATCTCAGTGGAAGACTATACCTGCCTGGTAAATGCAAGGCATCACATTTAAAATTCATTAAGAAAAAGAAACCCAATGTACTGCATACAAGAAATACAATTTAGTAGTAAAGGAAAACATAGACTTAATACTAAGAAAAAGTTCTGAGGTTTTGAAAACAAGCAGAAGTAATTGTTGTTTAGTTCTATTACAATTGGTCTAGGTTTTATTTCATCCATCTCCATGAAAGCAAAACACTTGGTGCTGGTATACCTTTTTTTAGGCTTGTAGTGTTTAAATTCAAAGAAGATAGATGCACGTTTGGTTCATTTTTCAACATGCTTCTGGAGCTCAATATCCACATTAAAATGGACATATGTGTCTTCTTTTCTTGAAGCCACAGGGGTGTATCTTGCACAGGAGTTAAATCTATGCCATTCACATCTTTTACACTAACTGTAATATAGGGATCAATACACTGCCCAGCGTCTTTTAGACCAATTTTCTCAATTCTGATAGTGGCAATCTGGGTAATAAAGTACCGCGAAATCGAGCAGGAAAAGAATCAGGAGACCTTGCTCCAGCACCACCTTCTTCTTCATCTTCTTCAAATTCCAAATTCTCTTCTTCACCAGGTGCTAAAATTCTTCTTAATGGTACAGGCTGAACATCAAATGGAAATGCTTTATTATATGTAAGAATATTCTTTAGTATTGGTTCTAGCTTCTTCAGGCCCTCCAATTCTTCTTGGGACTGTGTGGACTGTAAAGCTGCACTTCGCAATTCCAAGCATGTTGCAATTTTGCCTATGGTTTTCTTTTGTTTTTCTGTGAATTCTGAATTGTTGTGTTGAGCTTGGACCTCTTTTTGTAGATGTCTTGCTAATATCTGATCCTTGTCTATCGTCTCCACCAGCTGGCCCCAGGAGAAGAAGTCTGCTCCTCTCCTAAAGCTGGCGCCCCAGCGCTGTAGCAGACTCCAGGTCACCTCCGACATGGCCGGTCCCTTCCCCGTCCTGCCCCAGCTCCTTAGAAGCAATGCCGGGTTCTAGAGCCCCATCCTCCCCGTGCCTGGCCCCGACATTAACCCGATCAGGTTCGGCCACCGCCACCCGCCGAGGAGCCGCACCAGGAGTAATCGTTTAAGTAGACTTTAGCCAAAATTATTCAAATTAACAAAGGCAGTAACTTCATATTGATAGAGAAAGCAATCCATCAAGAAGATAGAACAATTATAATAGAAATTCAACAAGTATCAGTACACTCAATTTCATAAAATAAAGACAACTGGATCTAAAGGTTCAGAAAGTCCCCAACAAAATAATATTGGTTATTTCAAAATCCAACTATTACCAGTAAGTTACCTAGACAAAAATCTAACAAAGAAACAAAAGAGTTACATGACATAATGACATGCATAACATATCAAATATTTGGCAGACATCTACATAGCATTATATACAATAGATGCAGGATACATATTTTTTAAAGAACCTATTGAATGTTCTCCAAAATGGATGGTATTTAAGTGTTGAAGCAATCAAGTGAAAAAATTGAAATAACTTCTTGTAGTTTATCAGTTCATAATGAAATAAAACTAGAAACCAACAGCAAGATAAAGTAAAGAAAATATACAAGTACACAGAGAATGAAAATTTTGTTGCTGTTTTTTTCCCCTTATCCTGAGGCTTGAACTCAGGACCTGAGGTTCTCTCCCTGAGCTTCTTTTGCTCAAGGCTAGCACTTGTACTATAGCGGCACTTCCAGTTTTTTCTGAATAGTTTGTTGGAGATAAGAGTCTCACTGACTCTTTTGCCTGGCCTGGCTTTAAACTGTGAATCTGAGATCTTAGCCTCATGAGTACTAGGATTATAGGCATGAGCCTCTGAACATTTTGCTTTTGATACCATCTTTCCTTTATTGGCCTGACTCTTCTCACTTGCAGAACTATGTGCAGGGTAAAGCATTTCTACTCTGCCATCTCTCTAGTTTTCCTATTATAAATGTTTCTTATCAGAGTCCTTGTTACATTTGCTCTGATTAATATAATGTCACCAGTATTGTATACATAGTGAAATTTCTCAGATTATCTGGATGATCAATGCCCGTGGAATGGGACAGAGTTGAAGAATTAATTGGGAAAGCCTGAGAATGTATGCTGCCATTTTAAATGAATGTGAAAAACTTCTAGTTCCCCTTTGTGATAGAGATATAAACATTTTTTATAGCACTGTATCAAATACCTGTAAGGAAATATACAAAGGAGGTTTTTCAGAGGTTTTAATACATAGTTTGCTGACTACTGATCAGGGCATGAGATGAGGCAGAATATTATGGAAGTAGAGAGATACTGAGGCAGAGCTACTCACCTCATGGTATCCACAAAACAAGGAGAGAAAGGAAGGGGCAAGACAGACAGAGATGAGTGGCCTACTCTCTCCAGTGAGGTCCCACCTCTTAATTTTGCAGCCCCTCTCCAAATGTTGCTACCAGCTAGGGATCAAGATTTACATTCAAATCAAGACATAGTCAAATCATAGCCATAGCATGGCTGATACAAGTTACACCATTTGCATTCAAAATCAAATCAATTTGTTCTAATACATATCACATCATGCATAGTGGTTGAAATTATGGCTTAAACATGAAAATTTGTCATAATCTATGATGTTGTCATGATCCATCTTGTTTTTGCACAGAAATAGAGTGAAGGTGGGAACTACTGTTTTAAAATCTGTTGAGTTGCTGGGTGCTGTTGGCTTAGGCCTGTATAATCCTAGTGTTGTGGAAAATATTCCACAAAAAAACAAGTGGTACTCAGATTGTTGGAGAACTCAGGTTCTCAGGAACTCAGGAACTCAGCCTGTAGGCCAAGAGGATGTCCTACTCCAAAGTTTGAGTTTGGGCCAACAGGAGTACAAGCTTTCATAGCATTTGTGTTCTGGATTTCAGTTCTGGATAGAGCAGTTACTTTACCTCTACAGTCACAGTTTTTTTTTTGCCAGGCCTGGAGCGGGCCTGGGGTATGTCCCTGAGCATCTTTTGCTCAAGTCTAGCACTCTTCCACTTGAACCATAGCACCACTTCCAACTTTTTCTGCTTATGTGTTACTGAGGAATTTAACACAGGGCTTCATGTATGCTAGGCAAACACTCTATCACTAAGCCACATTCCCAGTCCCAGTTCCAGTTTCTTGAGAATTACTTGAAACATAAAGGTCAAGCTAGTTCTGACCAAACCAATTCTGGCAATAGCAGGTTTTCCATACCTAGATGAGTGAGTTCTGATAATGGCAAGGTTGAGATAATTTTCATAATGACAGATTTTCCTTATCACTAGCCATTCAGGAGGCTGAGATCTGAGTATTAGGGTTAGAAGCCAGTATAGGCAGGAAAGATCATAAAACTGTAATCTTGTATTAATTACTAAAAATCTTGAAGTGGATATGTGGGTCAAGTGGTTGAATACCAGTCTTGATCAAAAACGAAAACAAAAACAAAAACAAAAAAAGGGACAGTGCACAGGCTCTGAGTTCAAGTCTCCAAAATGGGCACACAAAAACAATCCTTTAAGTCTTTAAAGGTGCTACTGATATTTACTTATTCTACACACTGTGTGGTTTGCTTTTGTTTTCTTTTGGTTGTATGTAGAAGAAATTTTCAATGCTATCTACTTAGCCTTTTCTACTATAATTATTCATTGCTCAGGTTAGGATATCAACATTATTAATCAAATTGGTCATGCCGAGTATGGATTATTCTGTGAAAGTCTCTTCAGTCCAGGATAGCTTCAGTTTGTCCTGTATGAGATTTTTTTTTAAGGCTCTGGCAAAGTCTGACAGGTGAGCACTCTAGTTGCAAAGTAATGGCCAGATGTCTCCATTAAAATCGGTAGAATAGTGTCTGTGAGTACAGGGTGTGTCTCATATTGTTCAGTGAAGTTTGGTTACTTCTCTCAATTATTCTAAATAGTTGGGAGGAGTGGGGCTCAGTGTCCAGGACAGCATAATATTGTACCAACTGTGATTTATCTACCAGCCTTATTTCTGGCCTTATACTCTAGTAGCTAGAGCTAAGGTTGCTAACTGGTGCTCAGCCTGGATAGCTCTTTCCACTCAGGTTTTCAGTGCATGAGGTTAGAATAGCAGGTACAGATTGGTCATAAAATGCTCTCTCCTGCCCTCTGCTGGAATGTGATTCAGAAATAATAGATTATTAATAATTAGATTTATTTCTAACTTAGTTGCTATTTGTTAACCAATCCTTTAAGATAAGAAAACCCACACACACATTGTTTTTTTATAGTAGGGACTATGACTCACCTTTTGATTTTTTTGTATTCATCTCCTAGTTATTACTTAGAATCAAGCTGAGAAGGTAGAATATTTGTTGGGACAAGACAGCATAATCCACCCAGGCATTCTCCTCAACTAAAGGGAGATTTCTGTCTTGACAAGTAGAAAAAGTACTTCCTGGCCATACATTTCATGGCAGAGTATTCACAATTTTAAAATGTTCACACCCATGTATTTCTTCTTAGTTCTCAGACTCCCAAGGCATCTATGCTAACCTTTCCTCTCTATTTCCTATTAGGTCCTCAGCCTTAACATACCCGCCTTGGCTGTGTCTTTGTCTTCTCTGTAACTTGAACATATTTACAATTAGTTCTTAAGTTAGAGTTTTAGCATAGCTAGACTTTAGACTCGAGGAGATAATGATGTATTCAGATGCTGCCATGGAAGCCTTTTGACTGACATGCTAAGAATTCAGGCTTGTGAATGGGGAGTCTCAACCTGTCACTTTCTTCTGTCTGTATTCACTGACAATCGACAGCAGTCAACTTAGTCTAAAGCTCTTATAAATATCATGGTTCTCATCTTATATCTCATCCTGATTCAATATAGGCTTAAGTCTCAGGATTTTTTTTGCTAGTCCTGGGCTTGAACTCAAGGCCTAGGCACTGTTCCTAAGCTTCTTTTGCTCTAGGCTAGCATTTTACCACTTGAGCCATAGTGCCACTTCTGTCTTTTTCTGATTATGTGGTACTGAAGAATCAAACCCAGGGCTTCATGCATGCTAAGCAAGTACTCTAAAACTAAGCCACATTCCCAGCCCAAATCTCAGGAATTTTAGTAGTGTGACTTGCTACATGTTACCTCCACTTTGTTGTTTATTATAATGAGATATGTTTAATCATTAGGCCAAATTTCAGAATTCTACTTACAGAAGTCTGCTTTACACAGAAGGAATCTGAGACTTAAAAGGACACATATAACATGTTCTCTTTCATATATAGAGTCTAGAATGAAAAGAAAAATAAAATGATATGAGTATAAAATTGGACTATTTGGCAGCTGGGGATGTGGCTTTGGGGTAGAGTGCTTGCCTAGCATGCATGGGTTTGATTCCTCAGTACCACATAAACAGAAAAAGCTGAAAGTGGTGCTATGGCTCAAGTGGTAGAACACTAGCCTTGAGCACAGAGAGGCTTAGGGACATAACCCAGGCCCTGAGTTCAAACCCCAGTACAAGTGGGGGAAAAATGGACTGTTTGGAGTGGGAACCAGTGAGAAGAGGAATGGTAAAATGAAGATGGGGATGAGTAAGACTGAAATACTTTATGCACAAGTATGAAAATACAATAATGAAATAATAGAAATAATGGGAAGAGGGATAGGTAAGAAAAATGACAGATGAGGTAAATTTGTGTAATGTATGTTTACATGCATGTACAAAAGCATCACGATGAAATCCCTTTGTATAATTAAAATATTGAAAAATAGGGAAATACGTAAACATTGCAAAACAAGCAAAGGTAAAAAGAGGTCATTTGGTGATTGATCCCAAGAAACTGCTAAGGAATACAAGAAATGAGACAGGGGAAGAAAGTTAATAAAAAGTGTGAGATTGGGAAGGACACTACTTGGGATATTCAGAATCAGTCTTTCTGTGAAATTTGGAAAGTAATGCCTTGCATACTGCACGGACATCTACTTCTGGCCTTGAAACTGGGTTATTTATCATCTAGCTGCCATCCATCATTTTCTGAGTTGTGGCTGTATTATTTGCTTGGCCTTTTCAGGTTGTGTTATAGATGGGTATTTGGAAGTCATTAATATGCACCAGAAGAACAAATCTTGGCACATGGGAGAAGCAATAGCAGCATCTACCACAATTCTACTTGATAAATGATTGTTTATATTATTATAATTTAAATTGAAGTTATTTATATTCTTCTCTTTTTTCTTTTGTTTATTTTTTACTGTAAATGCCATGTACAGAGGGGTTATAATTATATAAGCCAGGTAACAAGTACATTTCTTTTTTGAACAGTGTCACTTCTTCCCTTGTCTCCTGTTTTTCCCTCCCAGCTCCCCTCCCCACAAGTTGTATAGTTCATTTTCAACATAGTGTCTAGTGAGTATCAATGCTGCATTTGTTCACCCTTTGTCACACTATTTCTGTGCTACATTTTTCTCTTAACTTGATTCTTTGGTTTTCTTTTGGTTCTTATGTTAAAAACTTTAAAACGAACAAGTAGGGATAATTATGAAATTTTCCTCCTATACAGTAAAAATTTGCTATTTTTCTTTTCTTTCTCCATCAAGTAAATCTTCAAGAAAACCATGAAGTTGTATTGATAATTGTGGCCTCTTACTCTTGAGTCTGACTTTAGACAGAGAGCCTCAAATGCCTTAATAAGAGCACTGTTTATTTTTCATTTTTAGATACTTTCACAATATTGAGACAATTTCATTCTAATTCTTAATTTCCCATGATTATTCTATTAAATCATATTATTTATATATTATTTATTGCATTGTGATTTATTATACTTATTTATCATATTATCTTTTGTTTTAATATAAACTTGCTTCTGTAACTAGATATGCGCTCATTTCCTCTGTCCTTAGTCAGATTTGATGAATTTTGTCTCTATTATTGATTTCTGGGAAAAATATATGAACTTGGTCCTTATTGCAATTCTATTGCAATATAGTTTTCAACTGTTTAATTATATTTAAAAACTTGATTCAAGTGTTTTGAATTAAATACTAAGTTAATTCTTTTGGAGTTGTTCTTTACTAATGAAAAACCTGAAGACTGTTCTCTCTGCTTCTTATGAATGCGTGACTGATGAAGAAAGATGTTCATTTCATTAAAGATTCAGTTTTGCTCATCTGAGTCCTCTGCTCCATGAGGCTTTTCACTTGGGCTTTTCTCTCTATTCTTGTAGAATCCCATTTTATTTACTGAACTGATTACTACCCAATATGTTCACAAATTGAAACATCATACTGTCTATTATAAATATGAACAACTAGTCTGGGTCAGTCAAAACATTAAAATAGAATGGTACCTGGCCACTCTCACTATCTTATCATTTCAGCATGTCTCCAAGAAATATCCTAACAGGTCAATTTAGCTAATAACTAAAACTACCTTCCTCCTCCTCC
>NW_012267300.1:517528-542944 GCF_000151885.1 Dipodomys ordii
CTGCTTCTCCTTATGCTCCTCCTCCTCCTCCTCCTCCTCCTCCTCGCCTTTGCACTGTCCCTGAGCTCTTTCTGCTCAAGACTAGTGCTCAACCACTTAAGCCACAACTCCACTTCCAGCTTTTGGGGGGTTAATTGGAGATAAGAGTCTTGCCTGGATGGCTGCAAACCATGATCCTCATATCTCAGCCTCCTGAGTAGCTAGGATGACAGTTTTAAACTCAGATGCCCAGTTGAAGACTCCTATTCTTCACCAAGAGAACCTCACAAGTCATACTCTTTGTCTAAACATTCCCCAATCCTGTTGAAATGAATGCAGTCACCACTTGAGTCCATTCTCTATCAAAGTAAGAACAATTAAAATGTTTTATACTTAACACAGTGAGTTTTCTTGTATAACCCTTGCCTTTCTACCTTTAACAAATGTCACAAATAACTTTTTTCTTTAGCAACTCTGATAAGTTGTTGTACAAGAAAATGCAGTTCAAAGTTTCTGGTATACCTGTGGTTGCCACATTGACCTTGTTTCTCTTTGGAATTAAATCTTAGATTCAGACTTTAGAGGAATTAGCTTATCAAACAAACAAATAGTAATGACAAAAACTGCAAGAAGCACTGTAATGAAATCAACAAAACTCCTAAGGTTCCAAAGTTACCAAATATTATTAAATTGTTCATAATGGAAAATCATCAGATTATCATGTCTGCATAAGCTATTATGACTTCAAAGAATAAGTCCTATACAGGAAGTATGGAGGATCCCACATAACTTGAGGAATTAGGTTGCTTTTTAATTTATCTCCAACTGTAATACTTACACTTCATCCCTTCCAATTCCCACTGATTACAGAATATTTGCATATATCCATTCTCAGTGATAGAAAAGTAAAATGTCTGTTTATTTGTCACAGAAAGTAAGTCTTTAGAACAGTTCCCTTTTACATTGTAGGCTTTTAATGATCATTTGTCATATTGGAAGCAAAGTCTGAGAAAACAGTTGTAATGAAACTTCACCATGTTTAAAATACTTTGCAAGAGTTAGAATAGGAAAAAAGAATTTAATATGACAAAGTTTTACAAAGTAATGGCCATATTTAGCTTATACAGAATGTTAGTGAGTATACATTTATGACAACAAAGGAAGCACAAAGATGCTTGTCTTACTTTAAAGGTAATTATGGGGAAAAGGGACATTCAAAAGGTGTAAGAATATCTTTTTCACATTTGCAATATATAATTAACAGACTTCTCCATATTTATTCATGAAAGTAATGAGTCACTTGTAAATAATGGTAGTATTGTGTTCTCTATACTTAAATGTCAATAATCTGAATGTAGATTTTCCCTATTCTTAGCTACACAAGTATGTTTTTGAGATAATGTAGAGGCAGGTATTATTGCCATTGTTGCAGGGCCATTTTCTATAGATGTAAATGTGTTAATGTGAAAGATGGAGGATAAATGAAGAGTTTTACTACTATTGAAAACTGTAGTGCATGGAATTAAATCAATATGTATTTTTTAAAAAAGCACAACACAGTGACAGCGGAGAAATGAAGCTTTAGTATATTGTAGGAAAGAGACAAAGTAGTAGGTGTCTACTAAAATAGCCATCTCAGGTGGAACAAATAACATATCCTTCCCTTATTTTGATTGCTTAATGTTCTTCCCTTTGATTTCTTAAGATTAATAAGTTTAGAAGCCTTTGTGAGAGGTGTGAATAAGAACAGATTTTTAAGATAAGCATAACAGTGATTTTCTTCCATCATTTAGAATGGCCTTAGCTTTATAATGTTAATTTCTGTGCAACTAGGGTTGTGGCTCATGTCACTTCAATTGATATGGTGCTGAATAGTGAATGTCAAAAGCAGCAACTCCCTTTAAAAGACAATTTAGCCATTTAATGGTGATCTAGATCAACCAAGAAACAAAACACATATGTAGAATATATATATACACACACACACACAGACACACACACACACACACACACACGCACAAATGCAGTACTCAGTATTCAGTGTTCTAGGTGACAACAAGAAGTTAACTCATAAAAAATCATCCTGATGATCTCAGCAAAAGCTGTAGCCATCTGCTTTCAGTTTTTCTGTTTTTCTTTCTTTCTTTTTTCTTTTTTCTGTTGATCCTGAGGCTTGAACTCAAGAGCCTGGGCTTTTCCCTCCCTGCCTCCTGAACTCCTCCCTCTCCCCCTCAAAGTTGTAACGTTTGTTTACAACATAGTGTCTTGTACATCTCATTGTTACAATGGGTCAACCTGTATCCTTATTTCAGCATTTTGTTTTTCCCCTCCCCCTCTCCAAGTTAGAAAAATGTATACACAAGTTGTAGGGCATTAGAATCAAATACAGTGAAAATAGGGGTTATACCATGAGGGAAGAACATACAAAAAAAACAAACAAAATCACATAGCACTTTATAAGTACATTAACAACAACAGTTGACATGTGTTTGTGACTTTAACTAAGCATTCACTATCCCACAATGCTGTGAAATTTGTGAAATTATGTAATCACTTAATCACAATAAAGAATTTGCAAAAAACAACAACAGTAGCAAAGATAAAACCTATCTTGGAGTTCATTTCACTTAGCATTGTCTTATATGGTCATATGTACATAGCTTTTGACCTTTTCTGCTTGTCCTAGACATATACTAGTTATTGAAGATAAGGGAAACCATGGGACCTATGTTTCTTTGGGACTGGCTTACTTCACTTAATATACTTTTTCCAAGTCTTTCCATCATCTGGGTTGGTTCCATATCTTACCTATGGTAAATAATGCTGTGGTAAACATAGTCATGCTCGTAGCTTTAGTATGGCCTTGTTTGTGATCATTTGGGTAAATGCCCCAAAGTAGGATTGCTGGGTCATAAGGGACCCAGCAATCTATGTGGTAGGGGAAAAAGTAGGAGGGAGTAACAATGCTCCATAGGAAATGTACTCATTACCTTACTCATGTAACTGTAATCCCTCTCTACAGTCTCTTTACAATAAAAATATTTAAAAAAAGAGTCTGGGCTCTGTTTGTGAGCCTTTGTGTGTTCAAGGCTAGCATTCTACCACTTGAGCCATAGCTTCACTCAGGCTATATCTGAGTAGTTTATAGGAGATAAACGTTTCACTGACTTTTCTGCCTGGGCTGGCTTTAAAGCATGATCCTGAGATCTCAGCATCCTAGGAATTAGGTGTGAGCCACTAGTGCCAAGCTTATTATTATTTTTTTTAAAAAGTTCTAAGGGGCTGGGAAGGTGGCTCAGCGGTAGAGCACTTGCCTTGCATGCATGAGGCCCTGGGTTCGATTCCTCAGTATCACATAAGCAAAAATGAAAAAAAAAAGCCAGAAAGTGGTGCTGTGGCTCAAGTGGTAGAGCGCTAGCCTTGAGCTGAAGAGCTGAGGGACAGCGCCCAGGCCCAGGGTTCAGGCCCCACGACCAGACCCCCTCCCCTTCCCTCCTGCAAAAATAAGTTCTAGGGAGTGCAACAAGGGCCTTGGGCATTCCAAGCTCATGTAAGCACGTGATGAGAGCCTAATAAAAGCCAGAGAATAATATAATTATTGTGAATAAAAAGTTAATAGTAAAAGAAGCAGCACATTCTGTTGGTTTAAATTGTTTATAACTGAACTATATTCTTAATATTACTGATTTAAAGAGGGCAACAATAAAAAGGGGGATCTAGGATCCTTTTTGTAAAAAATCTGGTCATATTATTTAGAGAATCAACTTGTAAAAGCGAACACATATTAACACATCTTGACTACACAAATGGATGGTATGCATACATTTTACACCATTGTGTCTGCACATTTCTACTCTAATCCTTGGTCTTCCTTCCCCAGCCCTCTTCTCTGTCCCTAAATGTCCCTTTCTGCTTTCCCCTTGGTCCCTTTTGTGTATCTAGTGATAATCATTCTGTTCTATGCCTCTAGAAACCATATTGTGTTAGCTTTTCTCTTCTTTGAGGGTTATATCTAACACAACATTGTTCATGACATTCAGGTTGTTGTAGATGACATGGATGGGCAGGGAGTGTGGGTGCTGTGGCCACACACTGCATGAGCCTTAAGCAAACAAGTGCCGATGCCGATGGTAATTCCAGTTACTCAAGGGGTTGAGATCTAAGGATCAAGGTTTGAAGCCAGTCCAGGCAAAAAAATCCACAAGACTCTGATCTCAAATTAGCCAGCAAGAAGGAAGAAGTGGAGGTGGTTCAAGTGGTAGAGTATCAGATTTGAGCAAAAAAGCTAAGAGATAGCACCAGGCTCTGAGTTCAAGCCCCAGTAACAAACACACACACAGGGACACACACACAGACACACACACAGACACACACACATGTGCACACACACACACACACACACAATGTCATTATTCATAGCTACTTTTCTCTATGAGAAGCATATCAGTGAAACTAGTAATTTCTTAGTCAATTCTTTTGTGTATTTATGTCTTTCTTTTCTCTTCAGTGGAATTTAAGTAGCTTAATTATAATATCTTATCTTAAATGTTCTGTTGGTTAACTATGCACCACTGACCTAAATACAAAGTTGCTTAGTGCTCATGCTAGAAATCCAAAGTTTTATCATAGGTTTTTGGCCTCTCCATCCCACTTTAAATAAACATGATGTTGGGCTAAAGAGCTATAGTGTAATCTATCCAAAGTGTTTAAATCATTACAAATATGTGAATTTTGTTTTCTAGGTTACAGTATTACTACAGAATGGAATTCCTTATGGTAAAGTAGTCTTTGGTGAAGGGTGGGCATTAGAGGCAGATTGCCAGTCAAAAGGATGCTGGGTAAAACACATCGTTCAACAGTGAGGTATTAAAGAGAATTGGAGAAACCTATCATCTCCACAGGGCTTGGGAAGGCATGTTATTATTAAATATAAGTATTAAATATGTGGATTAAATATGTGAAATTCAGCTATTATTGGCTGTCTATGCAAATACTTTTTGTATCATATAGAGTGTCCCAAATATTTCTAGGCTACATGTAAAGAATGGATTAATGTTTGATAGAAAAGTCTGCACAGATGCCCTCATACTCCTTAAAACAGCAGTTTTCAAATGCATAGTTGATACAAGTATCTAGCAGTTTTAGTGGGTATGTCAAATGGTCAGGTTCTGATAGCTCTTCTGTTTTCAGTTACATTTGTACCATATCTTTCTAAAAAAATCTAAAATATAGAGGAAAAAATACAATCCAACCCTTGTATTATTTTGAACTAACATGTGAATTCACAAAACATTTTATGGTTGTCATGTTCTTTTATTAAGGAATGATGTTAATTTAATAATACTGAAGTGTGAGAGTTAAATATGTGGACTATCTACAAGGCAAAGAGTAAATGGGTCTTTTTCACAGCCCTCAGAAGAAGCAAGCCTACCAGCTCTTGACTACAAGAACCATGAGATAATACTGTTTAAGGCACTCAGTTCCGGGTGCTCTGTGACAGCAGCTATAGTAATAACCAAAGCTGGAATCTTAGTTCTACAGTGATCAAATGAGTGTGTGTATGGGGTCCCAGAAATACACTGTGAAATTACAGAAAACAAAAAAGAATTAAATATGGTTATGACTATTAAAAAAAATTTTTTTTTGGTCCTGGGACTTGGACTCTGGGCCTGGGCACTGTCCCTGAATTTTTTTTTTGCTCACTTTTTTTGCTACCACTTGAGCCACAGCACCATTTCTGGCTTTTTCTGCCTACTTTATTGAAGATAGGAGTTTCATGGTCTTTTTTTGCCCTAGCTGGCTTTAAACTTGGATCCTCAGATATCAGCCTGTTGATTAGCTAGGATTACAGGCATTACACCAGAACCTGACTCTCTCTCTCTCTCTCTCTCTCTCTCTCTCTTTCTCTAGATATATATGTATATATATATGTATTGATATATCTATCTACCTATAGATAGATATATCTATATCTATCCATCTATCTATATCTATCTATCTATATCTTATATATATCTATATCTATCTATCTGTATCTAGATAGATATAGATAGATCTATATATATAGATAGATATAGATAGATCTATATATATAGATAGATATAGATAGATATATCTATATCTATCTATCTGTCTATCTATCTATATCTCTCTATATATGTAATTTCCTGTGCCAAGATGATTCACTTTGGTATTTACACACAGACACACATAGATGTACTGTAATTTGATCATATTCACCCCTGTATCTATTCTTTCTTATCATACCTCTTCTTTTTGATTTATTTAATTCTTTCTTTCTTTATTTTTGTGTGTGTTAATCCTGAGGTTTGAATTCAGGGCTTAGGTGTTGCTCCCAAGCTTTTCTGCTCAATAGTGCTCTGTCACTTCTGGAGTTCTTGTGATTATTTGGAGGTAAGAGTCTGTCCAAGCTAGCTTTAAACTATAATCCTGTGATCTCAGCCTTCTGAGTAGCTAGAATTGCAGACATGAGCCAATGCAAACTAATGTCATTTTTTTTTCGGTGGTCTTGGGACTTGAACTCTGGGTCTGGGTGCTGTCCCTGAGCTTCTTTTGCTTAAGGTGAGCATCCACCATGTGAGCCACAATGCCACTTCTGGCTTTTTGAATAGTTTATTGGGGGCTGGGAAGGTGGCTCAGTGGTAGAGCGTTTGCCTTGAATAGTTTATCAGAGATAAGAGTCTCATGGAGTTTCCTGCCTGCTCTGGCTTTAAACCATAATCCTCAGATGTCAGCCTCCTGAGTAGCTAGGATTACAGGTGTGAACCACAGGTGCCCAGCTCCTTCCTTAATTAAAAAAAATAATTTTAATGGGATTCATTATGCTACATATTTCAAACATGCAGCTATGAACTCCATCAGATTCACCACCCCAATATTCTCTTCCCCCTTTACCTTTTGGTTCATCCTCCAGATAGTTCCCATGTTACATTCATGTCGTATGAAAGCTTTCAAGGTATCAGAAAAGTGATACTTGCCTTTCTGAATTTGACCCATTTTAGTTAACAAGGTGATATTTAGTTCCATCTGCATTCCTGAAAATGACATAATTTTATTCTTTTATTTTCTTTCTTTTTTATTGTCAAGGTGATATACTGAGGGGTTATACTTACATAAGTAAGGTAATAAGTACATTTCTTGTCAAACTTATTCCCCTTTCCCCCATTTTCTCCTACTTTCCTTCCCCCTACTGTACATAATTTTATTCTTTTTTTTCCATTTCTTTTTTTTCATAATTTTATTCTTAAAGCTAATAATACTCTACAGTAAAGGCATATATCACACACACACATGTATATATATATATATATATGACAGTTTTTATCATATATATGTATATATGCACATTGTAGTTTCTTTACCTATTCAACTGTTAAGGGTACCTAAGCTAATTCCATATCTTGACTATTGAGAATAGTACTGCAACAGACATGAATGAGAAGGTGTCTATTATATTCTGACTTGCTTTCCTTCTATTATATGCCCAGGAGTTGTATATCAGGCTTTTAGAGTAGTTCTAATTTTAGTTTTGAATGAAACTCTGTACTGATTTCCATAGTGGTTGCCCTACAAATTCATGAAAACTCTATTGAGTTATAAAATGCCCACTATATTTTCCCAATAAGCTCTATTATGAATTAGGTATTAATTCTAATACTTTGTGATATTCAACTTTAAATTATATTGACACATGTGAACACTATGCACTTGAAATTATATAAATAATTCGATCATAAATAGTTTTTTCTACATCTTGTTTCTTTCACTTATTATTATGTTTTAAATCTATTTGCTTTTTCAAAAATTAGATTTTTCTAATTTATTTTAACTGACATTTCTTTGTGTTTACTTCCCTGGATAAAAAACCAAATTATTAAATTCTGTGAAATCTAATAATTAAAAAAATCGATTACCTGGATGCTGGTGGCTCATACCTGTAATCACAGCTACTCAAGTGGCTGAGACCTGAGAATCCCAGTTGGAAGCCAGCCCTGGCAGAAAAGTCCCTGTGAGATTCATCTCTAATTGACCACTCAAAAACTGGAAGTGGAGTTGTAGGTCAAAGAGGTAGAGCACTAGCCCTGAGCAAAATAGCTCAGAGACAGCATCCAGGCCTGAGTTCAAGCCCCACAACAGCCCCCCACCCCCCACAAAAAAATCCATTAATCTGAAGTTGATTTCTATAGTGACTGTACAAATTTGTTCTTTTACCAACATGAAGAAAAACCTCCTCCTCTTCCTCCTCCTGCTTCTTCTCTTTCTTTGCTCCTTCTCCTTCTCCTTGGTATCAGTCTTGGGTCTTAAACTCAGGGCTTGTGTAATAATCTTGAGCTTTTTTGATCAAGGATAGAGGTGTACCACTTGATACACAGCTCCATTTCCAGCAATATATTTTGTTTGGTTGTTAATTGCAAAGAAGAATCTCAAGGGCTTTCCTACCCAGGCTGGCTTTGAACTGTGATTCTCAAACCTCAGACTATAGAGTAGCCAGGGTTATAGGCATGAGCTACTGGTGCCTGGTTTCTTACATCTATCTCTTGAAATATGTAGTAGAAATAGATTTTCAAAATTGCTTTCTGTGTCTAATTTTCATTATTTTCTAGTCTGATAATTGAATTACTGTAAAATTTGTATTTTCTTTTTTTTATTGTGAAAATACTGTACAGAGGGGTTACAATTACATGGGCAAGATAGTGAGTACATTTCTTACCAAGCATTGTAGCCTCTTACTTTGTTTTAAAATTTGTATTTTCTTGGAAATCATATAACTTTGGCTTTTAACCTGGCACAGGTAAAATGTATTATTACAGTAAATGAATTTCAGACACAGTTAAATAAACATCATAAGCACCTTAGATTTGTAAGTAAATAGAATTAAATATTATTACGCCACACAGCTAATCAACCACTGGTTTTGCATCCAGATGAGATGAATTCAGAGAAGACAAGAACATAATGAATGTGATGAGAAATATATTGCTATAATATACATTATTACATTAATTATATTAATAATTAATATATTAAGAAAGATATATAACCGAGGAAGTGATTACAAGGCATAGAAGACAGCATCTTAGTTTCTCTTTCAGCCATCTTCTGCTGTATTCAGAGGACAGATATTGGGTTTTGATGGAATAGGGAGAATAAGGGTCAGTGCCTGACAGTGTATGCATGGTTAAAACAGCCTAAGTCATAGGCTGGCTCAGAGGTAGTAGAGGTAGTGTGGTAGCCCATTGCCTCAGGACTGGTAAGGTGCGGCCTTGTTACAATAGTCATTATTTCCTGGAAGTTATTCTGTGGTCCAACTCTTTCTGAATGCCAAGATAGCTGCAAAGTATTGCAGGAGAGAATGCCTTCTCAGAACCACCTATTAGGCAGTGTCCTGTTCCACTGTGAAAGGAGGTTTACTGAATCATACTTTACACTTAGAATATGGTTTTACTGGACTGTGGAGTAAGTTGATGATCTATTGTTTTGGAACTATTTGTTGACCCACTTTACATTGGAATGAAGCATATCAATCCCTAGATGGGCAAAGTACTTAAAAAAATCTCTCTCCTTAAAATTTTTACCTTGAAGTCTATCTAGGCTGGAAGGCTTAATTGTAATGTGTTTTCTCAGAGACCCTGTGATATATCCTCTGTGTTAGGTTTCTTTTGCATTTATAATCACTTATGGCTAGTGTTAGGTTTCTTTTGCATTTACAATCACTTATGGCTAGTGTTAGGTTTCTTTTGCATTTACAATCACTTATGGCTAACTGCTACTTGTCAATATGACATCTATTTTATAAAAAGCCTGAATCACCATATCTGTGTAAATTATTCAAATTGATTCAATGATCTGCATTCAATCCAAAATACAACCAAGTAAATCTTACAATTCTGTATATAATTACACATGTGTTGCCTTTTACCTGATAGATGAGGGGATTTATTTAACACACACACTCTCTGTCTTTCTCTCTCTCTCTTTTGCTCACTTTATCATCTGTCACCTATCTTCATTATCTGTCTTCATCATCTACCTCTACCATCTATCTGTCTTAATTTATAATACACAAAATAGAAATAATGCAGATAAGTTCTATCTCCAGAATATATATTTTGTGCTACTGTATACTTAGCCTCCCACAGATGCCCTTCAAATCATTGCAGTTTGCCCTGAAGATAAATTCACAGCTTGAACTTTTCATTTAGTTAATTGGTACTTGTGTTTGCCACTGAGTTTTTCTCTTTTAACTGGGTAATGAAACTGGAAATTGCTTCCTCTTAACAGCTCATTTAGATGAAGACAAACCACAAACATGTCAGTTCTCCATTTAAAAGCACCAAGGATGTAAGCTAGCCCTTGCTATTAGCCTTTGACCTTAGAACAAAAAGTCATGCCTGAGATGGAACTTTAAGAATAAGAAGACGAGGTCAGCAGATACTCTCTTCAAAAAGGCAATATACAGCTGGACAGATAGTCACCCCTTTCAAAATCCTGGAGATCTACCAACAGCATGCAACCTGGTGCAAAATATAATTCATGAAAAATGATTGAATGAGCAATAAACATCAGTTTCCACTTAGCTTTATTGTTTGGGGCTTCTCTTTCACCCCAACCATTTGGATGGTACAGAAATTTTACTAGGGTGGAGGCTAGAAAAATCAGAAGTTTCCTTGCTGAACTGTCTCTTGAGGTGGGGGTATCAGGTGAGACCTCAATGTTTCAGTGTTATCACGACAAATATGGTTCTCAGTGCAAGCCACCAGAAAGCAAAAAGTTAATTTTAATTTTAAATTTAAGTTTGATATAAGACTTAGTTCCTGGGGCTGGGAAGGTGGCTCAGTGGTAGAGTGCTTGCCTTCCATGCCTGAGACCCTGAGTTTGATTCCTCAGCACCACATAAGCAAAAAGAAAAAAGCCGGAAGTGGCGCTGTGGCTCAAGTGGTAGAGCGCTAGCGTTGAGCTGAAGAGCTGAGGGACAGCGCCCAGGCCCAGAGTTCAGGCCCCACCGGACCCCCCCCCAAAAAAAAAAGAAAAAAAAAGACTTAGTTACTTTGGACCTAGCCAAAACAACTTGTTTTCTAGAAACTCTCTTCTTAAGAATACTTTTTTTTCATAACAATGTAGTATTTCATTTAAGTATTAGTATATTTCATGTAGTTATTAGTATTCCATTTAGGTATTTGTATACTATAATATTTCATTTAGTATTTAACTTAGGTTTTAGTATACTATTTCATTTAAGTATAAATATAAGGCTACAACTGTTACTAATCAATTCAGCACAATAATAATACAGGTTCTGAAATATGATTACTTTTGAATCACTTTGATGAGCTAAAGGATTGTTTAATCATGATAAACTTTCACCTGATATTTTTTTTTTTTCAGAAATGAACCTTCACAGAGCTAGAGAGCAGAACCAGAGTGTCATATCTGTTGGAATAACCCTATCTGTTCTGCTTCAGGGATGAAGTATAATTCCACATATGAAAGCAAAATGTTAATGTCGTTATGATCACGAGTGCCTTTATCACATCTTTGGCCCTCAGTAGAACCCACAGTCGTGGGCCCCACTCAGAGAAGTCGAATTGCATTTGTTCTGGTGCTAGTCTAAGTAAGCGAGTACAACATCATTTGTTATAAACAATCATACTTAGAGAGTCTTCAAAGTTGATTCAAAGGCCATTGTGCTAGCAAGCGTATTTTCTTATTTTACTACATCTCTAGTCTGCATTATAAACGTGTATCCTGTGAAGGAGGCAGTGATCATATGGGTTTCCTCCTCCAAGTCCCCACACTTCACTGTAGAGAGAAGGCCAAGCCCACAACCCAGGCCCAAGACACCGTGGAGGGTGGCAGGGGGAGTGGCAACAAGACCACTGGCTTTTGGAAAGGCTGGCCAGCCTTTCCGGAACTAGCAATGCAGATTCCTTGCATGCGGATTTGGCTGGCATGCCATTAACTAGTATGAACCCTCTATCTCCTTATTTAAATGTGGATCCACGATATCTGGTGCAGCATACAGATACATTTACCTATTGGAACCAATAAAACCCCGGTAGGTTTAGAGCTAGCCTTCTTTCCTGATGGAGGATGCTGTATTCCAGGGGTTGCATTCGGGGCAGTAAGTGGTCTTCGCTAGGATTGAAAGTAACCCAGACGACGGCCTGGTCCAAACCAAGACACCGTACACCTTTTGACTACAGTGTCTAGGCAAGGGGCACTTTGGGCTGATACGTTAGGTTCTCTGGCTTTGCTTTATAGTGCATCTGGTGTTATTATTGTGCAGGTGGCCTTTGAGGGGTGGTGCGAGGCAGACTGGCAGGACTAAATCCAGCCTCTATGCACTAATAACAATTGGGAGCACATGGGGCTCCTTGCTCCAATAGTTACTCTGAAGCCTTTTGCCACCTCATGAATGAAGGGCACTTTTGCAGTCTTTCAGAACAATTATAAATTAGTCTGGAGTTACTTGCCCTCTTCTACCGGCAACTACGTAGAAAAATTGGAGTGATTTGCTGTGATGTAAATCATGGATGGTTGAGCAAGACTGGCACACCTTTCCTAAAACGCTTTGGTGTGTAATGTGGTTCTCATCTCCTTTGGAGATGACGTTGAACTAGTCTCTTCCTACGCCCTGTACTGGAGAAACACTCCCAGAATTCAGGTCCTGCTTATTGTCAAGATTTTATCACCAAGTGTGCTTCTTTAATAATCTGAAATGTAATGCTGTCCATGTTCCAAATAAAGGGTGAGAATAGAACCAATAAAATAAAATACACAAAAAGAGGTGGCATGTATGTAACCAATCGAGAATAATAATTTTAAAATAACTGGAATAAATTAAAAGTAAGCTGAAGAAAATTTCAAACCTCCAAACTTTTAGGGAATATATTAACAAGGTAGATGAGAAATTATTGTGTAATAATTTGATTTAAATTTAAATTTCATTCTATGGAGAGAGGAAGGGTAAGTGAATGCAGCTATAATATTCAATGTACATATGGAATCAGGTACCCTGAGGGGATTGAACATGGGACTGATAAAGATAGGGAAGAACAATGGAAGGTTTGATGTTGAGCAATATTCATTGTACTCATAAACGAATATGGTTAATTGAAATCCCTTTGTACATCTATTTAAAGAAAATAAAATACAAATTTTCTAACTGGGTGCCTGTTGTTTATGTCTATAATCCTAGCCATTCAGGAGGCTGAGATCAGAGAATAACAGTTCCAAGCTAGAGAGGGCAGGAAAGACTGTAAGACTCTTCTCTCCAATTAACCATCAAAAATAAGACAAAACTGGAAATGGAGCTGTGGCTAAAGTGATAGAGAAGTAACCTTGAGCACAAAACCTCAGACACAACACTGAGGCTGTGAGTTCAAGCCTCAGGTCCGGAACAACAATTATTCTAATTATTCTAATCAATACTATTTATAAAAAGCAGTAAATCATAAAATAACACCTCTTCAGAGTTCAGCTCTAAACCATGTTCATGTGCATGCTCCCTTTCCAACTCCTTTCCTAGTTATTCAAACAAATAATCTATCTAATGTTGTTAAGAGATTATACAGGCCAAGTTAGAGAATCAGATGGATCTAAAATAGAAGATAACAACTGTGTCCAATATTTAATCACCTGAGCTCATTAAACTAGAGTTTAATTTGGCTTATAGCAGAAGATACCCTCACAACCTCAAATTGTGAAAAGATTTGATCTGTTTCTGCTGACTTTGAAAGTGGAGGGGGCCACATATCGAGGAATGGGGGAAACCTTTATGAGCTGATACTGGGGCTTCAATCCTGTAATAAATAGAAAAAAGGTAATTTTTGCCCATTCAAAAGATAATTATGGAACTAGATTTTTCTTGGATGCATGAAAGAACTCATTTAGGTGGTGCTTTCATTTTAGTCGAGATATTCGGGGCAGATAACCTAGCCGTTGTTCATCTGACAATACAAACTAACAGTATTTAAATGGAAAAGTAACCATTATTACATTTCACCATTTCAGGGAAACATATGAATAGTTTCGTAATGCTTATTAGTCGAGTAGGAAATGTGAATTTTATTCTAGACTTTAAAATACTGATTAAAACCAAATGGAGAAATGCAAACACATTTTATATCTCCATATTTCTTCAGGCAGTACATTGGCATTTTGTTCCATTGGGAAATCAATTTTAATGAAATGACCAGCCATTAATCCTTAAACATATACATCTCTGTCAAAGATAAATGTAGAGACTCAAAATTTGGTTATTTGTTCATTAAAGAATGGCTATAATGATCAGAACAAGAAATATTTTCATTGTTGGATCTAAAAATAATTATAATAACTACTGTTGTCATGGATATGACAACATCAATCTTATTAACTACTGCAATTTGACCTTGCCAGGATGTATAACATTGATTATTCATCTGAAGTCTAAGTTGGTAATATTGACAAGCATTTCTCATGATGATTGATATGAATCATAAAGCTATGTCAGAAAATTTTTGATTAAATCCATAAAGTCTGTTAAATTTTCTGTTTAGATTTGGGGTGATTCATTTGAATCAGTTTATAACTACCAAAGATTTAGGGAAAGAGAACACTAGCATGGAAAAATTTGGGCTGTGTATAACCTAATTGAGTCTCGGTCACAGCAATGGTTCAATTTCAGCCTAAATCAAGACAACCTCCAGTGATGAAAATTCATTTCTATGACCATGAAGGTTTGTTTTCCTAGACTGTTTTTTTTTTACAGCAAATAGTTTTGTACCCTTGAATGAGATTTTCATTATTTTTTCTTCTTGTAAAATCATAGCAACACAATTGGAATGTCTGAAGCTATTTCCTGAAGTGTTCAGAAAATTAGTATTTTTTTGGATAAACAGCATTGAGAGAGATTCAGAGGGACTGGACAAAAACCTTAGTCACAACACACAACAAAACTCACAGTTAATCAAGCATGTTTTTACTTATACCATAAAGTTTGAGCCCCCCCCACCAATCACTTTATTTTGAGACAATGCCTTAGTCTGTTAACCCAGTTGGTCTCAAACTTGTGATTGCCTTGTTTCAATGCATATATTTAGAAAGAGAAGCTGTTCACATTCTATATTGCACTAAAATATTTTTATAATTTTTTATTGCAAAAATACTGTACAGAGGGGTTACAGTTACATGAGTAAGGTAATGAGTACATTTTCTATTGAGCATTGATGACTTTGTTTTTCCCTACCTTCCCCACCTCCCCAACACCTGTGCTTCCCCCGCCCCCAGCCAGTTTGTTTTCATCATAGTGTCTTGTACATCTCATTGTTACAATGGGTCAACCTGTATCCCTATTTAAACATTTTGTTTTTTTCCTTCCCCTCCCTAAATTAGAAAAATGTATATACAAGATGCAGTGCACTGAAATCAAATACAGTGAAAACAGGTGTTATACCATGGGGGAGGAACATACCAAAGAAACAAAAAAAAATCACACAGTACATTATAAGTACATTAAAAACAATAGCAAGAAAGAAAAAAATTGTGTTTCTATCTTGGGGTTCATTTAGCTTAATATTATCTTATATGGTCATATGTACGTAGCTTTTGACCTTTTCTGCTTGTCCTAAACTTATACTGGTTATTGCAAAGAAGTGAAACCATAGAACCTGTTTTTCTGGGCCTGCCTTACTTCACTTAATATAATTTTTTCCAAGTCTTTCCATTTCCTAACAAATGGGGCAATGTCATTCTTACTCATGGAGGCATAAAATTCATATATACATGTATACACACACACACACACACACACACACAACACACACACACATATATATATATATATATATATATATATATATATATATATATATATATATAACATTTTCTTGATCCATTAATCTACTGAGGGGCATCTGGGTTGGTTCCATATCTTAGCTATTGTAAATAATGTTGTGATAAACATAGTTGTGCTGGTAGCTTAATATGACCTTTTTTGATGCACTAAAATATTTTAATAGCACAACTCAAGTGATTCTTCTATCCTTAATGTAACATCTTTGACAAAGATTTCAACTTCAAGTCTATCATTGGTGGCTAGCATTTGTAATTCTAAATACTCAGAAGCTTGAGGTCCAGAGGACTTCATTTCAAAGTGAGTCTAATCTGAAATGTCTGAGAAACTCCATCTCCCCCAAAATCCCACACAAAGCTAAGTTAGAGACTTGACAAACTAGTTTATCTACATAAATATGCTCATTCTCCAAAATATATATGTGAATCAGCATAATGGGAAATAGTCAGGATTTTATCAAGGAGAACTAGTATAGGAAAGCTTCATGAAAAGTGCAAAAATAAATACTATTTTGCATTTAACACAGGAGAAAAATCATTTTCAAGGTAACCTTAACAAAATCACATAAAATGGGAGTCAAATACTATAGGAGAAACTTCTCTTATTTGTAATAATTTTACTCACTGACTGGGAGGGAGCCAGGGAAGCTACCTTACAAATTCATCCAGGTTGGGTAGAGAGATGATCTTCCAGGGGGGAAAAATAGAAGCAGGTGACCTGATGTAATCTCACTTGAACCACTGGATTATTGTGCTCCTAAATTTATTAACTTTGTAGGATGTCCCTGGCTAAGGTTTATAGTAAATAGAACCCAGGATCTAAGACATTCCTAAAGAATGTCACAAAGGTGTTTCACATTTGAAGTATAAAATGGCAAATTTAATGATATAGGCACCTTCTCAAGTTTGAAGAACTCCTTGCATCTCATTTAATCTGGGCTAGTGCTATTTTGACTTTTGCCCTGACTCCTCAGTTCCCCTGGACAAGCTATAGAGCTGAGGGCCCTGTAACATCCTTACTGTGACCCTGAGTATCCATAAGGCCAACTTTATTACAAACCATCCACCTTCTTGATCCAGTACCTATGCAGAATGATGGTTAGTATTACTTTTCTTCTTTGTCAATAAAAACCAAATTCATGAATACATTTCTCCCATTTATGCTAATTTTTTACAGTCTATTAGGACTCTTTAAGATTATGTTTTTTTTTAAATTGTGAAAATACTGTACAGAGGGGTTACAATTACATGGTCAAGATAATGAGTACATTTCTTTTTTAAAATATTTTTTATTGTGAAAATACTGTACAGAGTGGTTACAATTACATGGGCAAGATAATGAGTACATTTCTTATCAAGCATTGTAGCCTCCACCTTTGTTTCCCCTTCCCATCCCATCCTCCCCCACCACCAAAGTTGTAAAGTTCATTTCGACATAACGACTTGTATTGTTGCAATGGGTCCACCTGTATCCCTATTTAAATGATTTGTCTTTTCCCTTCCCCTGCACAAGTTATAACATCAAATACAGTGAAAGCAGGGGTTATACTGTGGGAGAGGGACATACAAAGAAACAAAGAAATAATCTTATAAATGTGTTAGAAACAATCACATGAAAGAAAAAAAACATTTGAATACATATCTTAGGGTTCATTTCCCTAACATCAACTTATCTGACCTTTTCTGCTTGACTCAGACATATACTAGTTATTGCAAATAAGGGAAACCATGGGACCTATGTTTCTTTGGGCCTGGCTTACTTAATATAATTTTTTCCAAGTCTTTCCATTTCCTAACAAATTGGACAATGTCATTCTTTCTGATGGAGGCATAGAATTCCATTGTGTATATATACCACATTTTCTTGATCCATTCATCTACTGAGAGGCATCTGGGTTGGTTCCATATCTTAGTTATGGTAAATAAGGCTGCAATAAACTTAGTTGTGCTGGTAGCTTTAGTATGGTCTTGTTTGTGAACATTTGGGTAAATGCTCAAAAGTGGGATTGCTGGGTCATAGGGGAGCACTATGTGGTGTCTTTTGAGGAACCTCCATACTGCTTTCCAAAGTGGTTGAACAAGTTTACACTCCCATCAAAAATGCAGTAAAGGTTCCCTTCTGTCCACATCCCCTCCAGCATCTGTTGTTAATTAGAGTTCTTGATTATACCCATTCTAACTGGGGTGAGGTGGTATCTCAATGTTGTTTTTGATTTACATTTTCTTTTACAGCTAGGGAGGTTGAGCATTTCTTCATGTGTCTATTGGCCATCCTTCTTTCCTCTTCAGAGAAGTTTCTCTTTAAGTCTTTAGCCCACTTATTTATTGGGCAGTTGTTTCTTTGAAGATTTCTTGTTGGGGGATTTAATTTTTTGAGTCCCAGGGTATATTTTAGATATGAGACCCTTGTCTGTTGTATGGCTAGTGAAGATCTTTTCCCAATCAGTTGGCTTTCTATTGATCTTGCTAGCTATGTCCTTTGCCATGCAGAAGCTCTGCAATTTCATGCAATGCCATTTGTCCAACCTTTCTTTGATTTGTTGTGTTTCCAGGTCTCTATTAAGAAAATTTCGGCCTGTGCCAAGGAGACCTAGGGTTTCTCCTGATCCATCCTGTGATGTTTTCAGAGTGTCTGCTTTGACTCCAAGGTCTTTGATCCATTTGGAGTTGATTCTGGTGCAGGGTGATATATAAGGATCTAGCTTTAGTTTTCTACAAGTAGTTAACCAATTTTGCCAGCACCATTTACTGAAGAGGCTATCTTTCTTCCATTCTATTTTTTAGCTTCCTTATCAAAGATTAGGTGGCTATAGGTCTGTAGGTTCATTTCTGGGTTTTCAATTCTATTCCAATGGTCCTGAGGTCGGTTCTTGTGCCAGTACTAAGCTGTTTTGATTACTATGGCTTTTATTGTAGAGTTTGAAATTTGGTATTGATATTCCTCCAGCAGTGTTCTTTCTGTTGAGGATTGTTTTTGCTATTCAGAGTCTTTTATTGTTCCATATGAATTTTTGGATTGCCTCTTCTATTTCCTTGAAGAATGAGGTTGGAATTTTGATAGGTATCGCATTGAATTTGTAGGTAGCCTTGGGAAGTATTTTCACGATGTTGATCTTTCCAATCCAGGAGCATGGGAGTTTTTGCCACTTTCTAAGTTCTGTTTTGATTTCCTTTTTCAAGTTTTTAAAGTTTTCATCATAGAGGTCCTTCACTTCTTTGCTTAAGTTAATTCCTATGTATTTTATTTTTTGAGGGGCTATTACAAATGGAGTTGCTTTCCTAATTTCGGCCACACTTTTCTCATTGTTGGCATACAGAAAAGCCATTGATTTTTGAGGGTTAATTTTATACCCTGCTACTTTGCCAATGTTTTGAATCAGCTTGAGTAATTTGGGAGTGGAGTCTGTGGGATTGTTTAAATACAAGATCATGTCATCTGCAAAGAGGGAGATTTTTACTTCTTCTTTCCCTATTTGGATCCCCTTTATGAAGATTATGTTATGTGATATTAGTTATTAACAATATTGTGAGCTTATATTATAAATTAACAATAATCAAGAATTCACTTGGCTTATGTAGGGTCTTATTTGAAAAGTCTCAAATCCAAATACAATATTTTTTTCAGAAATTTAATTTATTGTCAAGGTGATGCACAGAGGGGTTACAGTCATATACATAAGGTAGTAATACTTTTTTTTTTGTCGAACTTGTTACCCCCTCCCTAATTTTTTTCCCATTTTCCCTCTCTCCCAATCCCTCCCCCCCTCAAGTGGTATATCCAAATACAGTATTTCTAGAATTTCTTGATGGCCATTTTATATATTGTCACTCTACTTCTCTTTTTCTTTCTCTGTCTCCACTCCTCCCTCCCTGTCTACTCTGTTACTCTATCCTTCCCTCCCTTTCTGTCTCCTCCCTCTCCTTTTTCTTCTCTCTCTCATACATACATGCGCACGCATGCGTGCGCACACACACGCACACACACACACATACACACACGCACACTTTTTGTTCCTGCCTGTCTATGTTTTTGTCTCTCTTTCTCTGAGTTAGGATCTAATTTTATACCCAGGCTGGCTTCAAACTTAATGATTCCCAAGCAGCATGCTGGTGACTTACACTTGTAATCCTAGCTACTCAGGAGACTGAGATCCAAGTATTGTGGTTCAAACCCAGCCAGGGCAGGTAAACCTGTGAGCCACTTACCTCCAGTTGACCAAAAAAACCAGAAGTGTAGCTGTGGCCCAAGTGGTAGAATTCTAGTTTTGAACAAAAACTCAAGTATAGTACCCAGGCCCTGAGTTCAAGACTCAGGATGGCACAAAAACAAAACAAATCAAAACAAACTTATGGTCCTTCTACTCCAGTCTCCCAGATACTGGGATGATGAGCATGCTCTACCTTCAGCAGTAATGTACTAAGAACTGGAATTGCTTTTTGTGCATGCTCTCTTCTGTCTCATGACTTAAATCATTTCCCAGAAACCTAATCTCTCAATTTAAATGATCATATAAATTAAACTAAGTTAATTCAATAGCTATGCTGTGAAGGGTTGTATAATATGGTAAGATCTCAAAATAACTTTGAGTAGATAAAATCTGTGAATCTCAGCTTAAGTGAGATTCACTTGGTACATCTTCTATCATCTAAAAGTTCTTACAAACAAGGGTGCACTTTTATTTAACTGTGCATCTTCTAAGGCTATAAATATACTATTTGGCATATAATAAGTTAACAATGTATTTGAAGTAATGAATGAATTATTTTTATGGTGCACAGAAAATATGTGAGAGATGCATCACATAGAAAATGTGGCCACCGGGCGCTGGTGGTTCATGCCTGTGATCCTAGCTACTCAGGAGGCTGAGTAGCTTCAAAGCCAGCCCAGGCAGGAAAGTCCGTGAGACTCTTACCTCCAATAAACCACTAGAAAACTGGAAGTGGCCCAAGCGGTAGAGTGCTTGCCTTGAGCTGAAGAGCGCAGGGACAGCGTCCAAGCCCAGAGTTCAAGCCCCACAACCGACCAAAAAAATGTGGTTGATAAATATATGCAATCTGAAGTTCACATTTGGATATAGTTGGTATTGTTCATGTTATAATTTAATTTTTTTCTGAATAGTTGTCTTTAATCATAAATGATAGGAATTAGTCTTTCATAGTATCTAAATTTAAAATTTCTACAGAAGCTAATTGTTAGCACTGACATCTTTCAAGATGATTTTTTGTAATACAATTATTAGAAAGAATAGCTATTTCTTAAAGTACAAACAGAGAAAGAAATTAGTGCTTCAAAAAAAGGTCAATGTATCCAAAGCAATAAACAGTATGTCATCAACATTTCAATAAAAAATAATTTGGCAAACATCTGATGTTTTATCTATCTATCTATCTATCTATCTATCTATCTATCTATCTATCTATCTATCTATCTATCTATCTATCTATCTATCTATCTGTCTGTCTGTCTGTCTGTCTGTCTATCTACCTACCTACCTATCTACCTATCTATACATTGTCTTCATAATAATTAATTACCAAAATTTATCAAAAGACATATTAAAAATTCTCCCTTTATAGCAAGTCATTCTAGGAATAATACTGTATGTTCTTGTGGAGGATTCAGGAAAACCAGTAAAGATGAACCAAAAGAAAGCCTTCCCTGGAGAGTGGAGAAGCTGAAGGATATTTTAAAATGTAGTAGGGACAATACATAGAAATAGACTGAGGAATATGCCTGAAGCTGAAGTTGTAACAAAAATAAAAACCTAAGTGGAAAAATCACGAGGTGATAATATTAGCAAGATTTGTTACAATCATTATTTAAATAACTTGATGTTACTAGACAACTGGAGTGCTTCTGTATAACTGAACAGAACATTCTTATTAACTTTCTGAGATGTGTTTTAAGGAAGAAGAAAAACTTCTCTTAGTGCTTACACATTTTTGAAATAGACAAGACTTAAAAATTAATGACTATCTCATGCATAAGTTCCTTTATTCAGTGAATGACATTTTATGTTGCTTCTTCAGGCCAAATGTGTTTTCAATTTGCTGTTGCTTTATTTCCCAGTTCTAGTGTTTGAAATCACAGCCTCACTTGCACTCAAGGCATTGTACATGCTAGGCTGGTGCTCTGCAAGCTGTGCCATGCCTCCAGGCTAGCCTTTTGCTTGTTATTTGGGAAATGGAGTCTCTTGAATGTTTTTGTCCAGGTTCACTTCCCACTATGATCCTCCCATGTCTCAGTCTATTAAGTAGCTATGATTGTTTCATTCATCAAAATAATTGTACCTCAACTTACCAACATTTTGATTTGAAATGCTGATATTGTCTTATGTTATAGGAGAGTAATGGACAAAGGCTATGTCCAAAGACATCAACTAAGGGAGGAAGGATTTATTTTGGCTCATAGTTTCAGAAGGCTAGTCTATCGTCACTTCATCTCGTCATTCTAGGTTCAAGTTGAGGTTAAGCTTTGAGTGGGGACTGTGCTGTGGAGAAGAGTTGTTCACCATATGATGTTGTAAAGAAACTCAGTTCACAGAGAAGCCACCATTTAAGAGGCCAAATCATGAGTCTTTATTTGGAGAACTGGAGGACTGCTGGTGGACTCTTGTCTCAAAGACTAGCAGCACTGAATGCAGCTAGCACAAAGCTTATGGAGGTAAAAACCACATTAGTTATGTGGAATTAAGCATAAGTGTTATACATAAGCAGAGCAAACCAGATGAGGACACTTAAACCTAATAGAAAAGCAAACTATCTAGAAAAATAATCAGGGGATATCAAGGACCAGTTATCTGGTCCTAGATCCTCTTTCTTTACTTCATTCCCCACTGGTTTTATGTACATGAAATTGAATCATTGATTTTTTTGGGAGTAGGCTGCATTTTAGAGTCTTAAAAGAGGGCAAAAGATCAAGATGATGTAGAAGTCTGAGCTTCAGCAGATCTGAAATGGCTTGTGTCCTCTATCCTGAATCAACAGGCTTCAGCTGCATGTGATAGAGCCAGGCATGGATCCCATCTATCTTTAACATGGTGGGGGTAGTCAGGGTAATACTGTAGGGTCCTTTCCAGGCAGGAATGAGTCTGTCTTTAACAAACTTTTCAACCCAAATGGAATCTTCAGTTTGGAAGGGATGGGCTGGATGGTAGTAATGTCTCCCAGCATCTTCCAGACCAATTGTATGCTTCCTGATGAGTTCCCTGCAAGCCCTAAACAGGGATTGCAGAGACTTAAAGAATCATTATTAACCTAAGGCAGGAACCTTCAGTGACTTCAGTGAAATCTCCCAATATTTTTCTGGCTGATATTTATTTATTTATTTCTGAGTACATAGGCGAGGCAGGCTGGAGAGCTTCTGGTTTTCTTTTCTTTGTTTTTCTTTCTTTTTTTGGAGGGGTCCAGTTGTGGGGCCTGAACACTGGGCCTGGGAGCTGTCCCTCAGCTCTTCAGCTCAAGGCTAGCTCTCTACCACTTGAGCCACGGCGCCACTTCCGGCTTTTTTCTTTTTTCTTATGTGGTGCTGAGGAATCGAACCCAGGGCTTCATGCATGCAAGGCAAGCACTCTACCACTGAGCCACTTTCCCAGCCCTGAGCTGCTGGTTTTCAAGGCAGTTTTTAGGCAGTAGCCTGAGGAAATTTACCAGCAGTGACCTGGGGAAATTTAACAATATGACATTTTTTGTTAACCAGATTTGTTTTTAATAAGGCTCAGATTTTCTGACAGTGATAGCAGGCTTGAGCCTGTATTCATCTCTCCCAAGTGTGGTCTCCACATGTGCACACTTGTTACTACTGTTTTCCATGCCTCTTCCTTTAATCTATACTCCCTTGTTTTCCAAAATGACTTTGGTCCCTTGGTCCTAAGGGGAGTTGATGGGTGAAGACCCATCTTCTGTAACTTCTTCAAGCTGACTCAGGGATTCTGAGCCTACCTAGCCAGGGACCTAAAACCTTAGCCTATTTTTTCAAGGGTTGCCACGATCAGATGTCAGTAGGAGCAATATTTACTAAAAAACTGGAAAGTACATACAACGTTTAACTTTTTTTTTTTGGTCCGGTTGTGGGGCCTGAACTCTGGGCCTGAGCACTGTCCCTCAGCTCTTCAGCTCAAGGCTAGGGCTCTACCACTTGAGCCATAGCACCACTTCTGGCTTTTTTCTTTTTGCTTATGTGGTGCTGAGGAATCAAACCCAGGGCCTCAGGCTTGCAAGGCAAGCACTCTACCACTGAGCCACCTTCCCAGCCCACAATGTTTAACTTTTAACAACTGCAGACTTTTTGGGCTACAGTAGTGTAGCCTGTTTAGCACTCTGGTTTGCAAAGGCATTTTCTGGCTGCCTGGGGAACCTGACCACTTTTGACCCTTACAATGCCCAAGATACCTGTATAGGCTTTTAGACAGCTCTCAATAGGGACACAATCTCAAATCCATGCCCTATTGGGTACAAACTTCCTTTGAAAAGATGAATTTCTGTGGTTAGTGTTAGCCCAAAACTCACTGCCAATTAGGGCTTTGAGTAGATACAGGAGGTTGGGATTCCTCTTTTGACAACCCCGGCTTTTCACTACCCACTTGTCAGATGATTGACAAGCCAGGGTATAAGCTCCTACTCAGTTACAAAGTAGACAGATATGAGCATTAAATAGGCATGCTTACAGACTATATTCCTTTGACATCCTGGCTCTGATTAATTTTGAAGGCCAAGCACAAGTAACTCTAGGATCTGACATCACCTCCTCTCACCTGAGGAATGTCTTTCAACTGCCCCTAGATGCTCTGTTATTTTTTCCCCAGGACTGTCTTCTCTATGCTAGGATAAATGCCCTATTGGAATTTCCCTTGGTTAGTCATTGTACTTGAACTCAGGACCTGGGCACCATCCCTGAGCTCTCTCCATCAAGGCTAGTGCTCTACCACTTTGAGACCCATCACAACTCCATATTTCCAGCACTCTGCTGGCCAATTAGAGATTAGAGTCTCACAGGGACCCTGCTGCCCAGGCTGGCTTTGAACAAGTCTTTGCCAAAAGCTCCTTGCTTCCAACTGAAGCAACAAAGAGATCAGTAGAAATAGTTCCTAAGCATGATCTTATCTGGACCTTACTAAGAGCCAAAGTAACACCTGACAAACTTATGAGAATCAGCTGTCTCTCTGTGGGCCTGCCTGTAATTGCTACAGAAAACCTGTGAAGAAAAAAACTTAAACAGCAATGAAATAATCATTTTGGTAATACTAATTTGCCCCCTTTTCCACTTTAAAACAAATATTTAGGAGAATTTACTTTAGATTTCATTTGCACTTAAATGACCCTTTAGAAACCTTGCAAGACAGTCGCTATTAAGAAAATTTCGGCCTTTGCCAAGGATACCTAGAGTTTCTCCTATTCCTTTTTGTAATGTTTTCATGGAGTCTGCTTTCATTTTGAGGTCTTTAATCCATTTGGAGTTGATCTGGTGCAGGGTGATATATACAGATCTAGCTTTAGTTTTCTACAAGTGTCTAACCAATTTTGCCAGCACCACTTACTGAAAAGGGTGTCTTCCATTCTATTTTTTTTAATTTTATTTTATTT
>NW_012267300.1:544094-545798 GCF_000151885.1 Dipodomys ordii
CATTTCTGGGTTTTCCATTCTATTCCATTGGTCCTGAGGTCTGTTCTTGTGCCAGTACCAAGCTGTTTTGATTACTATGGCTTTGTAGTAGAGTTTGAAATTTGGAACTGATATTCCTTCAACACTGTTCTTTCTACTAAGGATTGTTTTTGCTATTTGGGGTCTTTTATTGTTCCATATGAATTTTTGGATTGATTCTTCTATTTCCTTGAAGAAGGAGGTTGTGATATTGATAGGTATCACATTGAATTTATAGATAGCCTTTGGCAGTATTGCCATTTTCACGAGACAAATGGGATTGCATGAAACTGCAGAGCTTCTTCAAGGCAAAGGACATAAGTAGCAAGATCAACATAAAGCCCACGGACTGGGAGAAGATCTTCACTAACCATACAATGGATAAGGGTCTCCTATCTAAAACATACTTAGAACTCAAAAAACTAAATCCCTCAACAGCAAATCCTCAAAGAAACAGCTGCCTGATTAATAAATAGCCTAAATACTTAGAGACTTCTCTGAAGAGGAAATAAGAATGGCTAATAGACACATGAAATGCTCAACTTCTCTAGCCATGAAAGAAATGCAAATCAAGATAATGTTGAGAATCCACTTCATCCCAGTTAGAATGGCTATAATCAAGAACTCTAATAACAATAGTTGCTGGAGGGGATGTGGCCAAAAGGGAGTGCTACTGCATTGTTGGTGGGAGTGTAAACTTGTTCAACCACTCTGGAAAGCAGTATGGAGATTTCTCAAAAGACTTCACATAGAGCTCCCCTATGACCCAGCAATCTCACGTTTGAGCATTTACCCAAATGATCACCAACAAAACCATACTAAAGCTACCAGCACAATTATGTTTTTTGCAGCATTATGTACCATAGCTAAGATATGTAACCAACTCAGATGCCCCTCAGTAGATGAATGGATCAAGAAAATGTGATATATATTTACAACGGAATTCTATGCCTCCACCAGAAAGCATGGCTTTGCCTCATTTGTTAGAAAATGGAAAGACTTGGGAAAAATTATACTAAGTTAAGTAAGCCTGGTGCAAAGAAACATAGGTCCCATGGTTTCCCTTGTTTGCAATAACTAGGACAAGCAGAGAAGGTCAAAGGCTATGTACATATGACCACATGAAATAAGGTTAAGCAAAATGTATCCCAAGACAGGGACACAAGTGGCTTTTGTTTTCTTGCTATTGTTTCTAAAGTACTTACAATGCACTATGTGATTCTTTTGTTTCTTTTGTATGTTCTTCCCCCATGGTAGAACCCCTGTTTTCAATGGATTTGATGACAGTGTTCTGCATCTTGAATATCCATTTTTGTAATTTAGGGAGGAGAAGGGATATTGTGGAATGCTTAAATGGGGATGCAGGCTAACACATTGTGACAACGAGATGTATGGGAACTATGTTGAAAATGAACTTTACAATGTCGGGGGGCAGGGAGGGAGTGGGAAGGTGAGGAAGGAAGTGATAGTAGGGGAAAACAAAGGAGGAGGTAACAATGCTGGCAATGAAATGTACCCATTACCTTATTCATGTAACTGTAACCCATGTGCACAACATTTTTATTGTATATATATATATATATAAATACATATATAAATATATATAAAAATATAAATGTAATATGTTTATATTATATATTTATATATAAATATAATTATATATGTATATGAATATCTATAAATATA
>NW_012267300.1:547038-549531 GCF_000151885.1 Dipodomys ordii
AACAAAGGAGGAGGCTACAATGCTTGATAAGAAATGTACTCACCATCTTGCCCATGTAATTGTAACCCCTCTGTACAGTATTTTCACAATAAAAATTATTTAAGAAAAAAAAGAGAAAGAATTACAAGCACAAGCACTGCACCCAAGAATCAAGGCTTGACAAAGAATCTCAGAGCATCTTTTTGCTTTTTCTAAAATGCATTCAATTGCAAAATAGCATTGAAACAAAATTACAACACAGATTAACCCTTTGTTCCTTTAACCCTCTTTTTAAAGATTTTTCAATTTTTGAAACATCCCAATGTGCAGTTTTTAGGAATAATAATCAAATTACCCACATTACCGACAGGCTTGAAATAAATCTTCATACTTTCTTATAACTAGCCCCAAATTTTAACAATTGAGGGAAATAAATCCTAAATCCTCAGGAGATTTACAGTTTTCCTAAACCAGATAATTCTTGATTACAGAGCTAACAGCTTTCCCAAAGTCACTCTCCATTGATAATTTGCAGTTAAAAGAAACATTAGAAAATCTTTTAACTAAACTTCATTTTTAAAACAATATAATAACCCTTTGAGGAATTTGGTAATTCTCAACCCCGATGACCTTCTTTGGAGTTTAACCTTCAACCTACCCACTTACTTTTGTGGTGTAAGTTTAAAGTCACCCGATTTTTTCCCCAGCATGCTGACTGTTTTTGATCTTGAACATGTTCACATGCTCATACACACACCCACACCCACACATACACACTTGTGCACAAAGATCTTAAAGCACACAAAAATTAATATTGGCGATACATTTCCTGGAATTTTAGTGGCAAGATATATCTATAATGATATCTATATCTATATATTTAACTAACAGGCAGAATCTCACAGATGACCAAGATTTAAGACAAAACATTTTTAACAAAGCACTTTAGCTGGGCCTCTTGTCTCCAGGACCTGCTTTTTTAGCAAGGCATTAGCATACGAATTGACCTTTGGATACCTTCAGCTGGAGGAAGGCTGGGTGGGGGTCACTTGAAACTAAATTGGCCTGACTCTGTCTTTAATCCTATTTTACACAGAGCACTTTACACCCTTTGTACTGGCAGGACCAGCCAAATGTCTGGATCAGGCTTACAGCTGTCTACACCCTTTCTGGCTGCTACTGCAGGGAGGAGATGCAGCTTGTGGCTTGTGACTTTAGCCAGATTATTAGAGAACCAAACCAAGCTTGCAATTGCCTATGTTCTGCCTCTTCACTGTTGCCACATGGAGGGTATATAGCAGGCCTGCAATAGGCCCAGTCAGAGACTGGAACTTTTATTCCCCCAGAGAAATGCAAATGAAGAACAAAAACACAGAAAACAAGGATCCACATTACAAAAGTGTACCAAGTCCAAAACAAAACAACACAACAACAAAAACAAAGCACAAGACCACAGAAAACAGAACTGAAGGCTGAGTTGGGCCTAGAGGGCCCCCAGCTCAACCCTACCAGAACTCATACTCTGTTGAGTAGGCCTTTCCCACTCAGTGACCCAGAACTCCTAACCACACAGTATGAAAGTCTGCTGATGAAATAGAAACAGCAATAAGAGACCTCCCATCTAAGAAAAGCCCAAGACCAGATGGTTTTACAGCAGAATTCCACAAGGCTTTCAAAGCAGAGCTCACACCAATACTTCTCCAACTCTTCAATGAAATTGAAAGAGAAAGTTCACTACCAAACTCATTCTATGAAGCCATCATAACCCTCATCCCAAAACTAGGCAGGGACCCATCAAAGAAAGAGAACTATAGACCCATTTCTTTGATGAACATTGATGCAAAACTTTTCAACAAAATTTTGGCCAATCGACTTCAACAATTCATCCAAAAAATCATACACCACTATCAAACAGGATTCATTTCAGGGATGCAAAGCTGGTTTAATATACACAACTCAATTAATATAATTCATCACATCAACAGGAGCAAGGATAAGAACCACATGGTTATCTCAATAGATGCAGAAAAAGCATTCGACAAGATCCATTACCCCTTTATGATGAAGGTTCTGGAAAAATTAGGAATCCATGCAATATTCCTCAATACAATAAAGGCTGTATATGACAAACCTACAGCCAGCATGATACTTAATGGTGAAAAACTTAAGCCATTTCCTCTTAACTCAGGAACAAGACAAGGATGTCCACTCTCTCCACTTCTCTTCAATCTAGTATTAGAATGCCTAACTATAGCAATAAGACAAGATACAAAAATAAAAGGGATCCAAATAGGTAAGAAGTAAAACTCTTCCTCTTTACAGATGAAATGATCTTGTATTTAAAGAATCCCACAGATTCCACTCCCAAATTTCTCAAGCTGATTCAAAACTTTGGCGAAGTAGGAGGGCATAAAATTAACCCTCAAAAATCAATGGCTTTTCTGTATGCCAACAATGAGAAAAGTGTGGCTGAAATTAGGAAAGCAACTCCATTTGTAATAGCCCCTCAAAAAA
>NW_012267300.1:550976-576172 GCF_000151885.1 Dipodomys ordii
GGTTTCCCTTATTTGCAATAACTAGTATATGTCTGAGTCAAGCAGAAAAGGTCAGATAAGTTGATGTTAGGGAAATGAACCCTAAGATATGTATTTAAATATTTTTTTCTTTCATACAATTGTTTCTAACACATTTATAAGATTATTTCTTTGTTGCTTTGTATGTCCCTCCCCCATGTTATAACTCCTGCTCTCACTGTATTTGATGTCAGTATAATTTGTGGAGGGGAAGGGGAAAAACAAATCATTTAAATATGGATACAGGTGGATCCATTGCAACAATGAGATTTACAAGTGCTTATGTCGAAAACAAACTTTACAACTTTGGTGGGGAGGGCAGGGAAAGGATGGGAAGGGATTTGGAGGACAAATAAAGGAGGAGGCTACAATGGTTGATAAGAAATGTACTCATTAACAAGTCGTTTAAATAAGGATACAGGTGGACCTGTTGCAACAATGAGAAGTACAAGTTGTCATGTCGAAAACGAATTTACAACTTTGTGGGGGAGTGGGTGGAGGATTGGTGGGGGAAGTTTGGAAGGGATGGGCAGGGGAAACAAAGGAGGAGGCTACAATGCTTAATAAGAAATATACACATTATCGTGCCCATGTAATTGTAACCCCTCTGTAGAGTTTTTTCATAATAAAAAAAAAGAAATGTACTCATTATCTTGCCCATGTAATTGCAACCCCTCTGTACAGTATTTTCACAATTAAAAAAAAATTCTGCTGACTGTGCTATCCTTATTGATGCAGAAATCCAAAAGTCTGCTGAGAGGCCCTTTCCCACTGAGCGAACCAGAGCTCCTGAAGAGTCTACTAATTGAGTGCCTCTCACTCAGCAAATCAGAATAGAATTCCCTATATTCGTCAGGATACAGGGAGGGAGGTGTGTCTGAGAATGTCTGCTCCTCTTAGCTTCCTATTTCCAGATGGATTGATCCCCAGATACCAGAAAAACATACAAACAAAAACAAGCAAACAGACAGACACTCCAGAGGTCTCCGGAGTGAGTCCAAACTCCAAAGTTTTAGTGGCACATGTTTTGTCCACGATCCTGGCTGTCAGAGTGTCAGAAAAACCATTGGGCTCTGAGAAAAGTCTCAAGTGGCACCTCCCTATAGATTCTCCTGTCCTCTGGCAGCCAGAATTGCTGTGGCTTTAAGGAACCCAAGTGCCCTCTTTGGCACTGGGATCTCACTGAGTGGGATTCCGGATGAGCCCCCAAGTGTTGTAAGGAAACAGTTACAAGAAACAGAGAAACCACCGCTTAAAGGGCCAAATTGTGTGTTTGTATTGGAGAACTCCAGGAATGCTGGTGAACTCGTCATCAAGACCAGCAGCCCTGAATGCAGCTAGCACAAAGCTTATATAGACCCAAATCCTATACGGTTTAAGAAATTAAGCCTAACAAAAGTGTTATACATAAGCAAAGAAAACCAGATGAAGACACTTCAACCTAGTAGAAATGTTAAATAAAAGCAAACTATCTAAGGAAACTTTCAGGGGAAATCAAAGACCAAGTATCTAGGGGAAGTATAGATCCAGTTTCCTTATTTCAATGGCAGCCAGGAAGCAGACTGAAAGCAAGAAAGGGGTGGGGACAAGGCACATTCTTCAAGGCACACCCTATGGACATAGTTCAACCTCTAATACTCTGTTCAGCTATAAAGTTATCAGTGTATTAATCTATAATGAGGCAAATGCCCTTGTGAATCAATTGCCTCTCAAAAGCCTGGCAGCTACTAAGCATTCTTTGTGAAGGACATTTTGTGTCCATTCTATAACTTCCAATATTGACAATAGTATGAACTATCAGTGCTGTCTTTCAGGGAGGTAATAGTTACAAAATCTATGCAAACTATACACCAAATATATGAAGGCATGGAATTAGAAATGAGGAGATTGACCTTTTCTACTTGTCCTACACATGTACTAGTTATTGCAAATAAGGTCAAAAGCTATGTACATATGACCATATAAGATGATGTTAAGTGAAATGAACCCCAAGATAGGACACAAGTATTTTTTTTTCTTTCTTGCTATTGTTTCTAACATATTTATAATGTGCAATGTGATTTTTTTTGTTTCTTTGTATGTTCCTCCCCCATGGTACAACCCATGTTTTCACTGTATTTGATGTCGGTGCCCTGCTTCTTGTATATACACTTCTCTAATTTGGGGAGGGGAAGGGAAAAAACAAAATGCTTAAAGAGGGATACAGGTTGACCCATTGTAACAATGAGATGTACAAGATATTATGTTGAAAGTAAACTTCAAAAATTTGTGTGGGGGGGTAGTTGTGGAATTGGGAGGGAAGGGATAGTAGGGGGAAATCAGAGGAGGAGGCAAAAATGCTTGATAAGAAAAGTATTCATTACCTTGCTCATGTAACTGTAGCCCCTCTGCACAGTATTTTTACAACAAAAAAGTACAAAAGGCAAAAAATAATAAATTAATTAATTATAAAAAATGAGGAGATTGTAGTCTTGAAAAACTCTAAGTAAAGGGAGCAAAAAAATGTAAGTTTACAGCTATTTTTCCTCCTATATTTTCTATTCTATGATACCAAAAACTATAGGTTTATCAGCTGGCAGTCTCCCTCCCTAAACAAAACAAAACCAAAATAAAACCAAAATAAAAAGTAGAGGGATAGCTGGAAACTTCCCACAGAAATTCTGTGATGGGTCTACAGAACTGTTAAGAGCAAAACTAAGCCTAAATTGCCTTAATCGCTGACAGCTCAGCTCTACACATGCAGTGAGCCAGCCAGAGGGGCCTTCCAAAAACAGGCAGAGTTCAGACAAGAAACTAATCTCAAAACTCAGAACAGCACCATGTGAGATTTTCCAGTTTGTTCTTATTTTGATGGATTGCATTTCTTAAACTACACACAGCCTTGTGGCAGACAGCTGATGCTTCACTGGCTTGAAGCATCAGAAGGCAGATCTTGAAGCTGGCAGAACAGCTGAAAATTTAAGGAGAACATTCCCCAAAGCAATGTGATTTTAGAGAGGATTTGCCCCCCAAATCTGTGTCTTTGCTCTGCTCCAAATACTTGGCTGACTGCTCCACTATGCAGATGCTTGGCTGACTCTCTGGGAGCCAGGCACAGAAATGTAGCTTTAGGAAGTTGTAAAAACTAATCAGAGACACCAGCTGTTACAAAACGCAGTGTGGACCAAGTTTGCACTCTGAGTACTGGCCAGGAAATTGCCTACCAAAACAACAACAACCATAGAAAACAGAAATCAGTAACAGTAACAAAAAAGCCAATCATCAGAACATACCAGATCATACTGTCCACAATGTAGTCTTCAAGGAAAAACAGTAGATCTGCCAAGTAGTGGTGAAATGTGACTTACTCTTTCTAAAACAGAAACAAAAGAACCCTCCCTCACCAAAGAGCAATCAGTTGGGATTGACTTAGAAAATGGGTTTAGAAAATGTATTTAGTCCATGAAGATATTTAAACTAATATTCCAAATGTATTGGAACACATTAGGGGACATATGTTTAGTTAAAGGAATATTGATTTTGGTGGTGAAAAAGATAGAATGAATAGTGATACTGAAATTACTGAAAAAAGATATGTTATAGTTGAAAAGTATAATAACTAAAATAACAATTTACAAATAGTCTACATAATATATTAGGATGGGTTAAAAATGTAGTAAAGTTGAAATGAGATCAACAGAAATTACATTCCATTAATAATTGATAGTGGAAATGAAAAAAAAATTAAGAAAATGAATAGAGCTTTGGAGAGCTTGAACAATTTCAAGTAAACCAAAGTAACCACAATTCATGTCCCAGAAAGAAGAGAGGGAGAGAAATTTGTAAGAAAATAATTTGAAGTTGATCGAGACAAAATTCTATGAAACTTGGTCAAGACCAAATAAATATATTGAGAAATTAAAAAAAACATTATGTAATTGTACAAAGGGGTTTTAATTCAATATGTCAATTTATGAGTACTATGATTCTTCATCAATGTTACCCTTCCATCATTCTTCCCCATCATATTGAGGTATTTTTAATTAAAAAAGTACATGAATACAGTAACAAATCACATGCAGATTTTAGTATGTCTAAGTCAGTGGTTGAGAGAAGTTTTGCAAGCATTTATGATTGTAATATACTAAAGATGTATATTGCCATTTTAGGAAAACTCAAACAGGTTATTCAAATAAACACAGCTACAAAGTAAAGAATAAAAATAAAATAGGGTATGTATAAAAGCAATTTGGAAACTGGAGGCAGAATCAAATAATAGATTGGAAAGAAATACTAAGAATCAGAAGTAGCTAAATGCTGTGTATCAGAGATGTAATTAGATATGAAGACTCACATAGGGTAAATATAACAGGTGGAATCTATATTTTGCAAATGATACCAGGAGAAAGGCTGGAGTAGCTTTATTAATGTTGAAAATGATTTGAAAACCAGAAGGATTATAAAAGACAAAGAGGGAGAGAAATGTGTGCTTGTGTGTGTGTGTGTGTGTGTGTGTGTGAGAGAGAGAGAGAGAGAGAGAGAGAGAGAGAGAGAGATAGGGACAGAGAGAGAGAGAGAGAGAGAGAGAGAGAGAGAGAGAGATAGGGACAGAGAGACAGAGAGATACAGAGAGAGAGACAGAGACAGAGACTACTAGATGATTCTTAATGACAATTGGGTTAAAACATTGAAGAATTACAATAATTTATTAATGCATGGATATTTAATGATAGATCTTTAAAACTAATGGCGAAGGACAAACACTGAGTTACAAATGACTTCCAAGCCTCTCTTACATGAAAATGTTTTTTCAAAGCAAAGTGTCAGAAAGAGTATAAGCCATTGATGAACTCTATCAACTACTATATGGTTTTATAGTTTCATAGTCTTAGATGTTTCTGTTTGGGTCTTTGGTCCATTTTGTGTAAGCTTTTTGTATGAGATGTGAGATATGAGTGGAGACTCATTCTTTTGAAAACTACATGTTGAAATAAAGACTACTTTGTCCAAATTGAATTGGCCTGTATTTCTATGTAAATTAACTTATCATACATTTCTTGATCTATTTTCTGGACACGTCCTTATGCATATGTCTATTTTTCTTTTCTCAAACTATATCAAGCTTTCTACTATTTATAGCTTTTCATTCATTCATTCATTCATTTTGGTCAGCTCTAGAGCTTAACCTGAGAGCATCACATTTTTACTCTGCTTATTGCTTATGGCTGGTGCTCTATCACGTGAACCATGACTATAGTCTGGAATTTTATTGCTTAATTGGAAGTTCAGAGGCACCTAAGTAGATAAAATTATAGGTATGAGTTACAGGCCCCTTGGTGTTTGTAACTTTATGTTTAGTATGGGAATCAGATTATAAAAGCCCTCAAAATTAGCCCTTTGCCATAATTGTTTTCACTTTTCTGGCTTCCTTTTCCTTTGTTTACTGATTAATTTCTTAAAATTGTTGAAAGTTTGATTGGCATTGCAATACAAACTAGTTTTGGGAGAATTGGCATCATAACCGTACTTCAATTCAGGAACATGTTATATATTATGCCTTTAACTTAGTCCTTATTTGGTTATTTTTCTTATTTTCCGGTGTGAATGTTGGCACATACTATATTTTACATCTGTGTTGTAAAGCATTGGGTATCACTGGGACTGATGTTATTTCAAACATATTTGCATTTCATCTCTAGTACTCTACCATTTGAACTACACCTCTACTTCTGGCTTTTTGGGTAGTTTATTGGAGATAAGAGTCTCATAGACTTATCTGCCTAGGTTGTCTTTGAACCTTGTCCTCAGCTCTCAGCCTCCTATATCTGGATGCTAGCCATTGGCATCTGACTTATACTACATATGGTCAGCAATTTATTTTTTTATGATATCTTAAAGAAGATAAAATAAAATTTGTATTACCTTTGTTTATGTAATTTTACTCTTCTTTATTTCTGTAGGTAGATACAAGTTTTGTCTGGTAGCATTTCTTCAGTCTGAATTTTGTCTTAAAATTTGTTATAATGCAGACTAAGAGTAAATTCTATTTTTAAAACATCTTTTAAATAGTTGTACAAAATAGTTACCATTCAATTAAGCAGTTCATGTCAATCTTTTTAAGATTTTCACCCATTCCTCCCAACCCACACCTTCTCTTATTTTTCTTGATTTTATAAGATATATATTGAATTATTGATTGCATTCTCACTCCTCCACCCTCTTCTACTCTTCATTTATCTATCTCTCTTCCTCCAATGTCGCCTCCCATTTCAAGTACCTATTTCCTGCTGTTTGTTTTGTTGAATTTAGATTTTGCCTTTCTAAGGAATTTCACTACTTGAGTTCTACCAAATTTCAGTTAGTACCGTAGTATACACTTTTATATCACCCAACATGTTTATGTATAGACTAATTCTAGCTTCCACATATGAGAGAAAACATGCAACCTTTGTCTCTCTGGATATGACCTACTTCATTTGACATAATATTTTCCAGGTCTTTACATATTTTTGCAAATAATTCTTAAAAGGCTTTATTGGGCTGGGAATGTGGCCTAGAGGTAGAGTGCTTGCCTAGCATGCATGAAGCCCTGGGTTCGATTCCTCAGTACCATGCAAACAGAAAAAGTCAGAAGTGATAATGTGGTTCAAGTGGTAGAGTACTAGCCTTGGGCACAGAGAGGCCCAGGGACAGTGCCCAGACCCTGAGTTCAAGCCCTAGAACTGGGAAATAAAAAGATTTTATTTCTCAAATATCTTTTTATTTAATTACTATAAACATATTTTTCTTTGTTTGCTTGCAATATTTGTGACAAATTTGTTGTACATATAAGCTCCAGAGGGAATATTTTCAGGGTCCCTTGGCTGAGGTACAATGTGAGGAGTTGGGTGGTGAAACACTTTCTATCCTGGACAGTTCTAGCGTTGGATGACTGCATTCTTAGGGAGCTTTGGTTTCTGTTTACTCTTGCTTCATATCTGTGTATAGTAAATGAGTTTTGTCTAACTTGTGCTAATATTCTGTATCCATGAACTTGGGCAGACACAGAAACTCATAGAATTTGCTAGGATGCCTTTTAAATTCTAAAATAGTAGACTGTGATGTTAATTTTTTAAAAATATGAAACCTATTTATAACATGGTTATAGGGAAAGGATGTGAAGCTTTATATAGACTATCCTATGAATGCTATGTTAGTTTTTTTTAAAAGATTTTTTAATTTAAAAAAATATCTTTAATTTTATTTGATGTCGGTATAATTTGTGGAGGGGAAGGAGAAAAACAAGTCGTTTAAATAAGGATACAGGTGGACCCATTGCAACAATGAGATGTACAAGTTGTCATGTTGAAAATGAACTTTACAACTTTGGTGGGGGTGGTGGGGAGGATTGGGGGACGGGGGAGGCTGGGAAGGGATGAGAAGGGTAAACAAAGGAGGAGGCTACAATGCTTGATAAGAAATGTACTCACTATCTTGCCCATGTAATTGTAACTCCTCTGTACAGTATTTGCACAATAAAAATTATCTTTAATAGTTGTACAAAGAAGTTCCCATCTTTCTTAACTCATCCTTTCTCTCACCATTTTTCTTTAATTGAGACTAGGTGATTACATAAACTTCACATATTTCACAGTATTGTGGAAAAAAACTGATAGTCAGAGTCACAAACACATTTTAACTTTCACAAGGCAAATTGTCATTATCATGTTCTATACAGTTTGTGAATTCTATGAGCTTTGACATTACAAGTTATTTTTCCACATCAGGTGATGTTTACATTTCTTTCTTTCTGCTTAGTGAAGGCTGTTCTCAATTATTCTGTTCCTCCTCCTGGCTTCCCTCTGTTGCATGAATATATCTACCATATAAATGGTCTAGAACATGGAGTCATTTAGCAATGATATGACAAAATGGGTGGCTGTCCTTTGTTTCTTGGGTCCTGTTACTTTGCTGTATCTTCTTGTATTTTGGCTTTAGCATCCACATATCAGGGAGATGATGTGTCGTTTGTCTCTTTGTTCTTGGCTTACTTTGCTCAAAATAATCTGCACTAGTTCCATCCATTTCAATGCAAATGCCATTATCCTGTCCTTTCTAATGGCTGCATAATAATCCATTGTATATAGGTACCACAATTTTTGGATCCACTCATCAGTAGTGGGGCATCTGGGTTGTTTCCAAATCTTGGCTATTGTGAACAGTGCTGCAATAAACATGGAGGTGCATGTGACTTTGTATACAGATTCTTGTTGCTCGGAGTAGATGCCTAGGGGTGGTATGGCTGGGTCATAGGGGAGGTCTTTATTTAGATTTCCGAGGTATCTCCAGACTGTTTTCCAAAGTGGTTGTATTAGTATATATTCCCACCAGCAATTCAGTAGGGTCCTTCTTTCTCTGCATCCCCTCCAGCATTTGTCGTTGGCTGACTTTTGAATGCTGTTAGTTTTAAGACTGATAACTAAATATGCCATCATAGGTATGTTTGCAATAATGTATTTCATAAGATCAATAGAAAAATTTGAGTTTTTGAGGGAGAATGTAAAAGGTCCTTAGAAAAGTATTTTAATTCACCAAATTTCTGTTCTTAAATGAAATACATAGAAAACATCCAACTAAAACAATTTCATCTGACTTGGTTACTGTTGGCAGAGCTTAAAATATACTAACAAACTAATATGTCTGCAAATATTTTGATTGTAGATATTTCACAAGGCAGAATGTGAAGTAAAGTAAGTAAAGCTCTTGAAATAAAGGAAGGTAGCCCTTGTAAATTGTTTGGAATTAATATGTTTTGAGTAAACAGAAATTAGTGTGTTAAATGAAGCTTATGAAGGATTGCAAAGGTATAGATAAAAGCCTCACTGGGATAGCTTAAAATCCACCCATATGTATGAGGCAAGAGAGATACATTCTTTTTGAAACTACCTTATTCCTTCCAATTGCCTGAGCTTTGTGCATCCTGATGTGATCGGAAGAAATGGAAAGCACACATATATTAGAATCTTATTCATTAGAATACCAAACTCATCTATCAGCTGAATTGAGAGGGTCAACTATAATGCATTTTGCCTGGCACACAACCTGTATTGAAATGTTCCTGTGGCTATAATGTGCTCCACCTGACAGATGTGTGACTCACTCAACTCAGCAGGAGGTACTCATAAATACCACAGACCAGCTTCCACAAGATCAGGATTGCTTTTCTCTCTCTGAAGTTATAGGCTTATGATCAGTAGAAATGGAGGCATAACTTGCTAAGGCACAGGTTAACATCTCATTTCAATGTAATATTGAAATTAAATGTCTTACACTACACACTAGAAGTTTAGATACATTTTGACAGTGGTTTAAACCATTTCACAATCCTTTGAATGATTTGAAATAGCTTAGAAAAGCAAAGTATCAAAGATATTAAATGCTCATGGTTTAAAGGGAATATGGCATCTGTATCATTGGTAGCTCCCTAAACATAAAATCTTTTCTGGGTGCCAGTGGCTCATGGGTCTAATCCTAGCTACTCAAGAGTCTGAGATCTGAGGATGGAGGTTTGAAGCTATCCCAGGTAGTAAAGTCTGGGAAACTCTTTATCTCCAATTATCCATTAAATAGCTGGGAGTGGAGGAGTAGAATACCAACCTTGAGTGAAAAAGCTGAGACAGTGCAGAGGCCCTGAGTTCAAGCCTCAATACTAGCACATAAAAAACAACAAAAATAACCAAGCACACAACAAACTTGCAATTCCAATAGTGAGTGCATGCTAATTTTCAAGCTCAACATGTTGATGATGAAGGATAACACTATTTGAAATCCCCAGTAGCAGGGTGTCTGAATTCCAAAAAGGAAAAGTAGAGGGGTGTCAGTGGCTCATACCTGTAATCCTAGCTACTCAAAAGGCTGAGATCTAAGGATCCTGGTTCAAAGCCAGCCTGGGAAGGAAAGTCCATGAGACTCTTATCTCCAATTAACCATCAAAACCTGGATGGCGCTGTAGTTCAAAGTGGTAGAGCATTAGCCATGAGCAAAAGAGTTCAGGAACAGTACCCAGGATCTAAGTTCATGCCATAGAACCAACAACAACAACAAAAACAAAAAGAAAAAAGGGAAAGCAGAAATAAGGCTACATCATCTCTAGCTTTTTCAACTTATATTGTAGGTCCTCACAGATAGAAGTAAATGTTATTAATTTAAATGTCATATTTGGATAGAATGAAGCACAACAATTTAAATTTGGCTTTATTGAAGTTTTCATTTTAGCTCTAATTTCTCATTTGTCAAATAATAATTGGAGCAAATGCTCATGGATAAAGTTTATTTAGGTCCTTTGGGGAGCAGTAACAGGCAGGGGGCATAAGAGTTTCAAAATAGCATTTTATTGCATTTATAAATTATTTCATAATCTATATCTTCTTGTGGTCTACAATTATATAGGGAATTCAGAAATAGTAAAAATAATAATAGGACCTTAAAAAATAAATATATACCAGAATTGAACCTTGCTGCCCTCTAGCATACGGAATACTTATTTTAGAAGTTGTTTTTGCAAGCATCAATTTGTTAGAAGAGCCTGGCCTTGTCTTACAGGGGTCACAGCTTTTCTCAGTTTCCTTTAAGGTTCAGTGATTTGCTGGGCACAGCTGCACTGGCAGATGCTGAAATTGTTTCATCTCAGAAAATAAGCATAATTTAGCATTTACATGCCAAGGTAAGCCTGTAAGACATTAATGAAAACATTATTTAGGGCTATGCTTGAACACAAAGAATGGTTTAGAAATCAGAAACACACACATATGCATGTCAGAAATATAGAAATTAATCCAATCTCTCTTTTTAATGTTTTATTTCTTCCTGTGGCTAGCCAGGGTGTCCTAACTCTTCCCTCACTCTCAATTAACGACCTTTGGATTTTTCTCCATTCATGAACCAAATTTTGAGCAGAACTTTTCTTTGCCATCTCCATTGTGAACATTTTGTACTGCTATCTACATTGGAAAGAAATGTGTTAGTCTAGTACTATCAATAAATATAGCTTTTACTTTGATGTTAAATACATTTATAGGAAGAGAGTGAGTATAACTTTGAAATGGCTTAATTAGGCCAATAATGTATGAGTGATGTGAAAGATTATGCCAAGTTCCCTCACCTGGGAAGCATTACCTCCATTTCCTTTGGAAATGGTACCAGCCTTGCCCATCAGTGAAATTAAACATAAACTGCTTTGCAATGAGTGCCATCATTGTCATTTCATGTTTATTTTTGGCCAGTTGATTAGTTCATGTCTCTCATTAGACTCCAACATCAGAATTATAGAAAGTGTGTTTCTTTTATCTTCACAGTTTTAGTGCTCATCATAGAATGGGGTTGCAATAAATGCTGGTTGAGTGAATAGCCCTACTTTAAAAAGACAAGCAACTTTTTATTAGCATTTATTAGTTGTACAATAGGGTTTCATTGTTATATTTTCATATATGCATACAGTGTACCCTGGCCAAACTCCCATCCTTTACCATTCTCCCTCTTATCTTCTTCTTAAAACAATTTCAGCTGGTATCCTAGTTCTATTTTCATACATGCAGTTAAAATTCTTTGTTTATATGCACTCTTTTTTAAAAATAAATTTTTTATTGTGAAAATACTGTACAGAGGGGTTACAGTTACATGAGCAAGGTAATGAGTACATTTCTTATCCAGCATTGTTGCCTCCTCCTTTATTTTTTCCCTTACCATCCCTTCCCTCCCACCTCCTCAACTACACCCCCTCTACCCCAACTTCTTCACCCTACCCCACCCCCAAATTGTAAAGTTCATTTTTTGACATAGCAACTTGTACATCTCATTATTGCAATGGGTCAATCTGTATCCCTATTTAAACATTTTCTTTTTTCCCTTCCCCTCCCCAAATTATACCAACATAAAACAGGAGTTATACCGTGGGGGAGGGACATACAAAGCAACAAAAAAAATCACATGGTACCCTATAAATATGTTTTACCTCTCTTTTCCTACTAGTCCCTGCCTCCTCTACAGGCCTGGTTGGTTGTGGGGTCTGAACTCTGGGCCTGGGTGCGATCCCTCAGCCTCAAGGCTAGTGTTCTACCACATGAGCCACAGTGCCATTCTGGCTTTTTCTGCTTATGTGGTGTTGAGGAAACAAACCCAGGGCCTCATGCATGAAAGGCAAGCACTCTCCCAGCCCCTACAGGCCTGTTTTATCTCATGATTCATGTCACATTTTTGCATGTACATTCATTGTATAAATGAGTTTCACTGTGGTATTTCATCCCTATATATAACGTTTTCTACTGTTTTCTCTTACCAAATCTCTCTTGATATTATTAAATATCTTTAAATAAATTTTGTTTATGTAATTCTCATACATAGACCCAATGTATTTCAGTCTTATTCATCCACCAGTATTTTCTTTTCCTTTCCCTCTCATACTTGCTGTTTCTCAAACAGACCTACAGTTACAGTCATGATATGATGTATACATACATAACTGCATTGTCTTCTCATAGGCACAGTTAACTGGGAGGCAGTAGAGTGAAGATAGTAAGAGCTGTGTAGGATAGAAGTTAAGATCCTGTGTTAGATGCTGTGTTTAGTGATAGAGAGTCTGGTGATATTGTCAATGCTTTGTGAAATGTTGCTCATTATGATGATGTTGACAATTACATCATAACAGAATGGAATTTCTTATTTTCCAATGGAGGCACTGTTCAGTGCTGTTTGCTGCATGCCAAGAATTTCCATGATGTCTTTGAGAAGCTGACAGTGTTCTAGAAATTCATGGACCACATATGAAGACTTAGGTTGTCTGCCTGGAGCTCAGCAGTCTCCTGTGGGAACCTCCTGAGGGAGCCCTACCCCTACTTCTCAGTGAGGCGATAAGCAAGGACTCACTATCTCTGTGCATATTAGGGTTTTCTGTGGATCTCTTTGTAGCTTATTTTATTTTATTGTATGGATGCTTTCAGAGAGGTTACAGTTACATAACTGTATATTGCTGTTGAACAGTTACCCCTCCCTCATTTTCTCCCACTTTTTCTACCCTCGACTCCTTTATCCCCCCATTGTAAAGTTCATTTCCCACATAGTGTCTTGTGAATATCGCTGTTGCATCGATTTACCTTTTATCCTTTGTCTCATCATTTTGTTATTCCCCCTTTCTTTCACAAAATCAGATAGACATATATGCAAGACACAGGGTACCAAAATAAAAATTAAAAAACAACAACAACAGTGACAACAGGGGATAAACCAAAGGGGGAAAAAAGAAAAGAAAAAAATAACTTCACACAGTATATTAAAAACCAAAACCAAAACCAAAAATCTCTTTTTTACATGTCTAGGAGTTCATTTTGATTAGCATCATTTTATATGGTCATATGTACATAGCTATTGAGCTATTGTGATTCTCTGCTAGTACTATCCTAGACATATGCTAACTATTACAAAATGAGGGAAAGCATGGAGCCTATGTTTCTTTAGGTCTAGCTTATTTAACTCAACATGATTTTTTCCAAGTCTTTCCACTTCCTTATGAATGGGGTGATGCAATTCTTTCTAATGGAAGCATAGAATTCCATTGTGTATACTGTATATATCACATTTTCTTGATAAATTTATCTACTGAGAGGTATCTGGATTGGTTCCGTATCTTAGCTATGATAAATAATATTGCAGTGAACATTGTTGTGCTAGTATCTTTAGTGTGGCCTTGTTTGTGGTTGTTTGGGTAAATGCCCAGGAGTGGGATTGCGGATCATAGGGGATCTCTATGTCAAAGACCTGGAGCTAAGAGCAGATACCCTGAAAATATTACAGGAAGGGATAGGGGATATACTAGGGCTCCTTAGCACAGGTTAAAACTTCTTAAATAAAGATCCAAAAACAGTACAAATCAATGAAAGGCTGGATAAATGGGATTGCATGGCAAAGGACATAGCTAGCAATATAAATAGAAAGTCCACAGATTGGGAGAAGATCTTCACTAGCCATACAACAGACAAGGATCTCGAGTGACAAATCCTCAAAGAAACAACCACCCCATTAATAAGTGGGATAAAGAATTAGAGAGTTCTCACAAGAGGAAATAAGAATAGCCAAAATACACATGGAGAAATGTTCAACATCCCTGGCCATAAAGAAAATGCAAATCAGAATAACATTGAGATTCCACCTTACCTCAGTTAGAATGACCATTATCAAGAAGACAAATAATAATAGATGCTGGTGGGGATTTGGCCAAAAGGGAATGATACTACACTGTTGGTTGGAATGTAATCTGGTTCAATCACTCTGGAAAGCAGTATGGAGCCTCTTAAAGTGTTTAACAAGTCCATTCTTCTCATCTTCTCATGTAGATGTAACAGTATTTGCTCCAGCCCTCAACATCCATAGACCATTCACCACATTTTTTCTCCTCCATATCAGCTTCTCTAAAAGAAAATAGTAGAGCAATCTGGACTTTCCTCTATGCTCTTTATAAATTTATAATTATTTTTTATTGTGAAAATACTGTACAGAGGAGTTACAATTACATGGGAAAGATAATGAGCACATTTCTTATCAAGCATTGTAGCCTCCTCCTTTGTTTCCCCTCCCCATCTCTTCCCATCCTCTCCCCACCCCCTCATCCAATCCTCTCTGCCCCCCCCCATGAAAATTGTAAAGTTCGTTTTCGACATAACGACTTGTACATCTCATTGTTGCAATGGGTCCACCTGTATCCCTATTTAAACGGTTTGTTTTTCCCCTTCCCCTCCACAAATTATACCAACATCAAATACAGTGAAAGCAGGGGTTATACTGTGGGGGAGGGACATACAAAGCAACAAAGAAATCATCTTATATGTCTGAGTCAAGCAGAAAAGGTCAGATAAGGTGATACTAGGGAAATGAACCTTAAGATATGTATTCAAATGGTTTTTTTCTTTCATGTGATTGTTTCTAACACATTTATAAATTTATTATTTTGGCCATAAAAACTCTGTTACAAATATAAAATTTCTAGGAATAAAAAAAGACACCGATTTTCAATCACTCAAGATTTGACAAATTTTATTTTTATTATTATATTGTTATTATTAACCTCTCAATCATTTCTCTGTCCTTTTATCAATATTAGCATTCATTTTCTCTTGATTTTTAAAAAACTCACTATATCCTATTTTTCCCTAAAGTATTCCCTAAAGTTTCCCTAAAGTATTCCCTAAAGTATTGCTGAGGCCTTTTACCAACTGGGAAAAATTCAATTGTAAGCAAGATGTGGAAATAAAATAACATGCATTAATATTCCAATTTGTTCTTTAACTCTGTTATTATGACTGATTTTCCACATAATACTTTCAAATCAATATTCTCATCCTCATTCATAAAAATGTGATATAGAGACCATGCAAATATCTTGCTGGTAGTGATAGCCTAACTAATTCCAGGAACTTGAGCTGCTAATTATATAGAATAGAGCTTTCCCCAAAGAGACTATGGTCTCTCTTGGATCTTTTAATACACTGCTTTCTTTGTCTAATGCTTGGCTAACTTGAATCCTCCTGGTCTCTAAAATTAGTTGACATATTGTGTATTCTACCATTTCCCAAGGATGATCCACTGAAAGTGGGGGAGAAAAAGCTTACAACTTCTGCTGGCTGCTGGTGGCTCTCACCTGTGATCTTAGCTACTCAGGAGGATGAGATCTGAGGATAGTTGTTCAAAGCCAGCCCCTGCAGGGAAGTCCATGAAACTCTTATCATCTGTAAAATAAAACATTTTCCACACCCTGAGTATGTCAGAATACCCTTGATGTCCTTGAAGGATTGATTGTGCAAGGCGATAAAATCCCACAGTGAGAGGGGACCATAGGAGCCATAGGTGTGTGAGTGTGTGCTTACTGTGTGATGAAGCATTCTGCAGTTTATCCATCCCAGGTTACATGGACCTGTGGATTGTACTCTCATCCTAAGTAACATAATCTTCATAAAATGGGCAATGGTCATAGGAAGTTTTCTTTAAAGAAATTCAAGAGGGAAGATGATCTAGAACCTTGTTTGTTAGCAAAGGAAAATGACAAGAAAATATCAAACTGATGTTATCATCTGTCATGTGTAATAAAGATCTTAGCCAAGAATGGTAGAGATTTTTAAGGTGCTTAAAATGCATTTTATATTCTTTTTTGGTCATAATTTGTCTTTTAACCATTTTTGTTTTAAGATGTGGAGAAAATTTTGTCATTTAGTGTGAGTATTCATTTTTGCTTCCATCCAACAGACAATGTAGGTACCAAATGACATTGCTATATTGCTTGCAAAATGACCATGTACAGGTGTAAAATTTTTGGCTTCTTTATACACAGTGAGTAAACTGTGTGTAGTGGCTCACACTTATAATCCTAACTTCTCAGAAGGCTGACGTTGGGAGGATCATGTCTGGAAGATAGCCTGGGGAAAAAACTTTGAGAGATTCCCATCCTCAACAGGAAAAAACTCCACACAGTGTTGTGCTCCTGTTATCCTAGGTACGGTGGAAAATGCAAATAGAAACTGCATAGTTCAGGCTATCCAAGAGAAGAAAATGAGACTCAATTTCAAAAATAACCCAAGCAAAAAATGGTGTAGGTATGGCTCAGGTGGAAGAACACCTGTGTAGCAAGTACAAAGTTATTAAATTCAAATCCTAATGTCAACCAAAAAATCAATAAGCAATTTGTGCTTTATTAAGTGTTAAATACTGATATTAATAAGTGCATATAATTTATGCATACATATTTTGTCTGGATTGAGAAAATAGAATGCCTGATAAAATATATACCCTTAGTAACCATTTCTGCTTCATTTGCCATTATGTTCCTAGGAATCATCTTGACCAGGTCGGTGCACTTCTTCCTAGGATCTCTTGGCCCCCTGTTCTATTTTCTATTATAATAATTTTACAGTAAACAGAGAAATTGTCTATTTGCAGCTTCTCCACCAATAATGATAATAAAGACAATGTCATATTTGGATTCTGAAATACATTGGTGAAGGCAATGTTTTTACCAGAAGGCATCTGAAGGGATGAAATAACTGTTCACCAGCAAGTAGCCATGAAGTGAGCTAACAGGATATGCAAACTAAGGAACAGGCATGCACATTCAATCTTCTCTTCCACAGCCAGCTCTCTTCCCTGGATGCAAGACTCTCCTGCAGCTTCTTTTGGGAACAGTTCTTTGGTGCATTCAGTTTTCAGCATATTCTGTACCCACCCTAATCTCTTCTGTCCTCGGCACCAATAAGATAGCAAAAATCATTAATTAGTTTCAAGCCAAGAATTGTAACACAGTGATATAGAGCTTGTTTAGCATGCTGGAGACCCCAAGTTCAATCCCGAGCACCGCAAGAAACAAAAATTAATGACACAACCAGCAGTGCTATTGCGCCTGCTCTCATTATCATAAGGTCCTTCTTTCTCCTAGGAAGACACAGCATGGATAGCTAGTGGGGAAGAGAGGGAAGTGAGAGACAGGAAAGGTCAAAGGGAGAACGTAAACCCTCACATCTTCTCTAAGGCAGTACTCCTCACCTCTTGCAATTGTCATCACCACAGGTCATCACATATGCTGGAATTACCAGGTCGCATTATAACTTAGCACCAGAAAGTACAGCGAATGGGCAACTCATTCACAGGTATTCTAGATGTGGGAAAGCTGACCTTGAATGCTAATGGAACCTCAGAGAAGTAGATGTATTTGAGAAATAGGAAGCAGGTAGAAAGTAGGGTTTCCATTCTGTAAGAGTTCATGTTTCTGGTTTAGAAAGTTGGATGCTTTGGTGATGCCAGCCTTTCACTGACTATTATCCCATTGTGTGTATATACCACATTTTCTTTTGGTCATTTGATGGCACATGTGTGGAATATAAATAAGTGAGCAATCACTGATGTCAACCACAGAATGATCTCTACTAGGTTCTGCACGGCAAAATTGGAATGGTTTTTGTCAAAAAAAGCTTAAATATTTCAAGAGGTCTATGGTCTAAAATGGTGTCTATGGCTAATTGCAATTCCCTGTTCACTAAAAAAAATAGGTATCATAATAGATTATGTATTGCAACAAAAATGTAAGTCTACCAGGCAAAAATGCATCTTTTAACTAATTAGCTATTGCATATTATACACATAATAATGTATCAAACATGATGCCAAACTCTGTAAATATACATATAAAAGAATCACTGAAAGTGGAACATATTTTCAGGATTAAAAATGCATAATGAGGGGCTAGGTAGGTGGTTCAGTGGTAGAGTGCTTGCCTTGCATGTATGAGGCCCTGGGTTCAATTCCTCAGCACCACATAAGTAGAAAAATCCAGAAGTAGCACTGTGGTTCTTGTGGTAGAGCACTAGCCTTGAGCTGAAGAGCTGAGGAACAGCGTTCAGGCCCCACGACTGACAAAAAAAAAAGGAAAAAAAAAGAAAAATGCATAGTGAGCAGAATGTTGTTGGCCCATGCCTGTAATCCTAGCTACTTAGGAGTCTGAGGTTTGAGGATTGCAGTTCAAAGCCAGCATGGGCAGGAAGTAAACTACAAAAAAGCCAGAAGTGAAGCTGTGGCTCAAGTGGTAGAACAGTAGCCTTGAGCACCCAGGCCCTGAGTTCAAGTCCCAGACAGGAATCAAAAAATTAGTAAAACCTAAATCAAAATTATTTCATTTATAATAAAGAGTTCTGTTCGTGTATAGTCACTTTGGGCAGTTTTTTTCCCTTCTCTTTTCTTGTGTTATTCCTATGGCTTGAACTCAGGGCCTGGGCACTATTCCTGAGTTTTTGATAGTACTCTACCACTTGAGCCACAGCTTTACTTCTAGTTTTTTTGGTGGTTAATTAGAGATAAGAATCTAATGGACTTTTTTTTTAACCTAGGCTGGCTTTGAACCAGAGTCCTCAGATCTCACCTGCTTAGCTGGGATTACAGGTGTGAACCATAGGCATTTTGCATGGCAGTCAGTTTTGACTAGTAGTTTTTTTCACATTTCCCTGGTGAGACCTAGGTCCCATTCTTCATGGTGACATTGAGCATTCACTGTTCTCCTGACACATATTTCTGGAGGTGCCATGCTCCTGTACACCTTACTTCAAAGACAAATAGATCCCCTGCTGTCTCTAGAAAATGTCCATGATCAGGCAGAGTTTCTTCCCTTTCTCATCCCTCTCTCTCAACACTCTTTCCAATCATCACCCATCTTTCAGATCTTCAGATTACACAGTATCTGTTTCTGTCTTGTTACTGCTTTCTGGTACCCATTTCCATTATGTTGTAAATGTGCTGTGGACACTGCTCAGTGAGTGTCATATGTTGAAGGATGCTTGTACTCTCATTCTATCTACTATCTATCTCATTCTATCACATGTATGATAACTAACCCAACCTAAATGAAGAATTTGTCATCAAGGTACACATCCAATCTTGGTCACTTACTACATGGAAATCTTGCCTTTTCCATCTGAAGTAGTGTGGTAATTACTTTTTAAAAATCATTAAAGAAATATTGCTGCCATCTGTAAAATTTCAGCCATTCCATCTTTTTTTCCTCTAACCTATTGCCAAATATTGAGATCTGAGAAAGTCTCAATTTCGGAGATTTTGATTAATGCAAACATGACTTGTAATTATGTTTACTCATGAGTGTGCTTTAAATCCAGACCCATTTTACTTAGCTGTGAATTGCCATTCATTGTATTTCTCATCTGCAGACAAGACTCGCCACACTAAGTTAATTATCACTTGTTAACATTTCCATATAACTATGTAACTCAAATTCACTCTATTACCTTGAGGTTACTTTGAATTCTGCTTTTTACCTTTTTTTGCATGTGTGGAAACTGTCCTGCACAGGATCATCAGATTAACCTTTTTTTGACCGTTACTATCATCATATTGTGATGACGTGATTAAAAAAACTGAATTTCCTCTATTACCTATAGAACACAGTTCAAAAAGTGAACGTAGAAAAATTGTCCTCTCCACACAAGCTGAATCAGCATTATTAAATGAGAGGTCGGTGGGTGTGGGGAGGGTGTTTGTCAGAAAAAGGAAGGAGAGACCAGTTCTGAAAATTTGAGAGTTGGGAAGGCATCCAGGTGGGCTATAGAGCCTGGAGAGGAGGCAGGAAGCTTTGTAAAAGAGCCATGGTATAAGAAACTGAGAGTGGACAAGGATAAAGACGCTTTCGTGGATAACTTGTTACTTTATGATAATTTGTTTTTCATTGTTATTTGAGCTTCTGGGAATTGGATTGTATCTCTTGTTACCTGGGAGCTTTTGTCTCAATATCAGAAACAACGTCTGTGATCCAGAAAATTAAAGTCATTTCCTTTTTGCCTTTCATTGTACTTACACTATTTATTCCAAAAAGCTATGAATCACTCTCATGAATGAGAATTCAGGTCCATCCAATATTTTCAGGGTTCTGAAAAAATAAGAATCATTTTAAGATGGAAATATTAATAGTTAAGTAGGAGTTAAAGATAGCTAATAGCAATAATAATCAAACCTTGAATCTGACTTAAGGTGAAATGTGTCCTCTGCTAGGAGGTTTGCCCATAAAAGCTAGAAGAGAGTAGGGTTCCTTCTTCCTCTTTTGCATTAATTTGCTTTTACCCTTCTTCATCCATTTTCCTGAATTTACCAACCCTGATAAGACAGAGGAGAACACATGGGGAGGGTTAGAAGAATGTTCTTGGTTTGGCTGGTGTTTCTGTATCTGTTTCTTGTGGTTGTTGGATGAGCCTGTGTGGGTGATGACCTTCAAATAAATTTCCTCAGTCAAGTGAATGAATTCTCCTCTAATTTAGGGCTTATGTTGGCTTGTAGCCCTGAGATTTTTGTGAGTTGCTTGCAGATTCTCTCCCCACTGAAGTTTATTTTTTTTGTTCTTTGTATACCAAATATGCCTTGAATTCTTTGTAGCTCTTCTCATCAAGGGGAGAATACATTTCCTCTTTATTGTAGAATTTGCCAAAACTAACATTATGTGAATCCATCTGTCATGTCAAAGTGCCTGAGGTAAATAACTTGGAGAGGGATGGAGTAGGAGAAAGAGAGGCTGGGGGAGGAAGGGACTGGCTTGTCCATCCCAACTTTTCTCTACAAAACAATTGTGGTCCTGCAATGTGCAATGTGAGCGAGGATGTTTTATACATCTTGCCTCATTGGAACTGCCAACAGGAGTTAGTAGGGCCACACAACCACTAGTAGGCCAGGTTGTTGAGAACTTCCCATTCAGTTCACAGAACTGGGGGGAAATAAGATTGATTAATTGATTGATTTTTGTAATACTGGGGCTTGAACTCAGGGTCCCATCTATGTTCAGCTTGCCTGCTGGGTTGGCACTCTACCACTTGAGCCATACTTCCAGCCTCCAGACCAGCTCTTCGCTGGTTAATTGAACATGAGAGTCCCATGGATTTTTCTGCTTAGACTAACTTTGAATCACAGTTCCCTGGATTGCAGCTAGGATTATTACAGTTGTGAGCTACTGAAATCTGGGTAAAATTTGCTATTTGAAATCACAGTTTGGAATGGTTCTACAGTGAGAGATCATCTATATGCAACAATGAGTGATTCTGATGATTAGATGCTAGAACTTCATGTCATATGGCTCATGAGGACTTATCACCCATCTTTTGTATTCACAGTCTTCATGAATGGAGGCTCATCTCTGTAATTTCCAAATGGTCTTTTCTATTTCATTGAAAATTTATAGGGAATAGAAAGGCACTGATGCTCTCTCTATATAAAAGACACATACATGTCTCCAGAAAGTTCCTGTAGGAAATGCTCTCATTTGGGCTTTAAGAAATGTTTTGCTAATTTTTTGAGTTTTAGTTATTATTTTAAGTATTGTACAAAAGGGCTGCATCTTAATTTAGTAGTACAATGCATCTTGATCAATGCCATTCTCCTCCATTTCTCCCATCCACACTCATCCCCTCAAATTACCTGGTTCCATTTTTACACATATACGTTGAATATCATGAGTGCACTCTCTCCCTTTTTTCCTCTCTATTTGCCCCCTCCCCTATAAATACATGCTTTGGCCTTTGGATATTCATTCTGTTAAACTACGAGTTAGTTGTTTAAAGGAGTTCCACCATTGGAATCCTCTCCTACATATATCACACTTTAGTGAATATATTTGTGTATATCTGTGTATGTTTCATGCATGTTTATAATTTAGATCTAACTTCCACATTTGAGAGACAACACGTATTCTTTGTTTTCTCTGGTACTGACTTCATTTAACATTTTTTTCAAATCCATTATTTCCCTGCAAATAACATAAAATTATTCTTCCTTATGGATGAGTAAAATTCCATTGTATATAGAAACCACCTTTTCTTGATCCATTCCTCCGTTGTAGAGCATCTAGGTTGTTTCTGGAACTTGACTATGGTGAATAATGCAGCAATGAACATGGATGTGCAAGTATCTTTTCAGAGAAGTATTATCCAGATTTTCTTTCTCTATCATGTAGACAAAATACAAAGTATAATATACGTGAACTTTAGCTATTGGTCTATAATCTGTTATTTATAATTCTGAATTGGAACAGCTCTTTAAATAATACAAAGGTACAGAAAGTGTGCGCATGTATGTATGCATGCAAGCACACCCCTCCCCCACACCAATATCACAACCATCTTGTTAAGGAAAGGCCAATTAACCACCAAAAAGCTAGAAATAGAGCTCTGACTCAAGTGGTAGAGCACAATCCTTACACAAAGAAAGCTGAAGAGCAGTGCCCAGGCTCTGAGTTCAAGCCTTACTCCTGGCACACACACATTGTACCACCCCCAATACTTACAAATGTACAGTTTCCATAGTGCTGTCATGTTTGTTGAATACAATCCTTATCTGAGAAAAACAGAATGACAGGGAAGGAAATAATGACCACCAAATGATTTTCATCCAGTGAACTGATTGTGGTGGCACATATTGAAACCACAGCACTTTGGAGATTTCAAACAAGAGGGTTTGAGTTTGAGGTCAGCCTTAGAAACATAGTCACTGTTTGGATAAAAACAGTGGGACACTGTTTGGAAAAAAAATTCTACTCAGTCATAGAATGATCAAATGTAAAGGTAAAATTAGAAGTGAGTGCTTTGATATCCATGACATAGATTTTAAAGCATAAAATCTCATTATCTTACACCCGAAGATTCTACTTTTAAAGTACTTTTCTACCCAAGATTATGAAGTTTTGGACAAAGAAATGTGCCGTTAACATATTTTAATCTGGAATATAAATTATAAAAAATTAAAAACAACCTGGAATGTATCCAAACATAATTATTTAAATTTAGCTGATTTAGAAAATGTATAATTTATTTAGGGAGCAAAAACAATGACCTGGTATAAATCTTTTTAAAGAAATCACAAGAATAAGTTTAAAACTCTTTTGGTGAATGTAAAACTAGAAATGCTAAAACACAGTGTGATTTCCACATTGGCCAAAAGATGGCGGCAAACTACTTTGTTTAATTTTGAAAGATTGTTTCTTCCTCAAGATGAAAGGGAAGCCTCACTCTTGTTTCATCCTAGAAAAATGGATGTGAAGATCTTCTCCCAATCCGTGGGCTTTCTATTGATCTTGCTACTATATCGTTTGACATTCAGAAGCTCTGCAGCTTCATGCAATCCCATTTGTCCAACCTTTCTTTGATTTGTTGGGTTTCTGGGTATCTATTAAGAAAATTTCGGCCTGTGCTAAGGAGACCTAGGGTTTCTCCTACTCCATCCTGTACTGTTTTCAGGGTGTCTGCTTTGACTCCAAGGTCTTTGATCCATTTGGAGTTGATTCTGATGCAGGGTGATATAGAAGGATCTAGCTTTAATTTTCTACAGGCGATTAGCCAATTTTGCCAGCACCATTTACTAAAGAGGATGTCTTTCTTCTATTCTATTTTTTTTTTAGCTCCTTTGTCAAAGATTAGGTGGCTATAGGTCTGTAGGTTCATTTCTGGCTGTTCAATCCTATTCCATTGGTCCTGAGGTCTGCTCTTGTGTCAGTACCAAGCTGTTTTGATTACTATGGCTTTGAAATTTGGTATTGATATTCTTCCAGCACTGTTCTTTCTGTTAAGGATTTTTTTTTTTACTATTTGGGGTCTATTATTGTTTTGTATGAATTTTTGGATTGCCTCTTCTATTTCTTTGAAAAATGAGGTTGGGATATTGATAGGTATCTCATTGAATTTGTAGATAGCCTTGGGAAGTATTACCATTTTCACAACATTGATACTTCCAATCCAGGAGCATGGGAGGTTTTTCCACTTTCTAGTTCTGTTTTAATTTCCTTTTTCAGGTTTTTAAAGTTTTCATCATAGAGGCCCTTCACTTCTTTGGTTGTTAATTCCTAGATATTTTATTTTTGTGGGGCTATTACAAAAGAAATTGCTTTCCTGATTTGACCCCTATTCTTCTCACTGTTGGCATACAGAAAAGCCATTGATTTGTGATCATGCCGGTAAATGGCCAAAAGTGGGATTGCTGGGTCATAGGGGAACTCTATGTGGAGTCTTTTGAAGAACCTCCATACTACTTTTCAAAGTGGTTGAACAAGTTTACATTCCCATCAATAATGCATTAGGGTTCCCTTCTGGCCACATCCCCTCCAGCATCTGTTTATTTAGAGTTCTTGATTATAGCCATTCTAATTGGGGTGAGGTGGAATCTCAATGTTGTTTTGATTTGAATTTCTTTTATGGATAGAGAAGTTGAGCATTTCATCATGTTTCTATTGGCCATCCTTCTTTCTTCTTCAGAGAAGTTTCTCTTTAAGTCTTTAGTCCACTTATTTATTGGGCAGCTTTTTTTTTTTGTTGGTCGTGCTCTACCATTTGAGCTACAGCACCACTTCCAGGTTTCTAGTTGTTTATTGGAGATACGAGTCTCATGATCTTTCCTGCCTGGGGTGGCTTTGAACCACGATCCTCAGATCTCAACTTCCTGAGTAGTTAGGTTTATAGGTGTGAGCCACCGACGCTCAGTTATTGGACAGCTGTTTCTTTGAGGATTTGTTGGTGGGGGATTTACCAGCAGAACTATGTTTATTGCAGCATTATTCACCATAGCTAAGATATGGAACCAACCCAGATGCCCCTCAGTAGATGAATGGATCAAGAAAATGTGGTATATATACACAATGGAATTCTATGCCTCCATCA
>NW_012267300.1:578002-580445 GCF_000151885.1 Dipodomys ordii
TGTATGTATATATATATATATATATATATATATATATAATGGAATTCTATGCCTCAATCAGAAAGAATGACATTTGTTAGGAAATGAAAGACTTGGAAAAAAATTATATTAAGTGAAGTAAGCCAGGCTCAAAGAAACATAGTTCCCAAGGTTTCCCTTATTTGCAATAACTAGTATATGTCTGAGACAAGCAGAAAAGGTCAGATAAGATGATGTTAAATGAAATGAACCCCAAGATAGGGACACAAGTTGTTTTTTCTTTCTTGCTATTGTTTCTAAAGTTTTTATAAGGTAACATGTGATTTTCTTTTGCTTTGTATGTCCCTCCCCCATGGTATGACCCTTGTTTTCACTGTATTTGACGTTGGTATAATTTGTGGAGGGGAAAGGAAAAAACAAATTGTTTAAGTAGGGATACAGATTGAACCATTGCAACAATAAGGTGTACAAGAGGCTATGTGGATAAATGAACTTTACAATTTATAGGGGTGTGGGACGGGGAAATGCAGTTGAGGAGGTGGAAGGGAAGGGATGGTAGGGGAAAAAGAAAGGAGGAAGAAACAATGCTTGATAAGAAATGTGCTCATTACCTTGCTCATGTAACTGAACCCCTTTGTACAGTATTTTCACAATAAAAAACTTATTTAAAAAATGGATGTAAGCTAGTTGAAGAAGTTGAAGAGCATGAACATGGCTTTAGTATCTCTTCTTCTATTCAGAATTATTCCCTTTACAGATATTTGTAATAACAATCTCAGTCCCCACATGAAAGTGTTATTATTGGTATTATTATTATTCCATTTCAAATTCTATTTGTCACTAGGTCATCTGTGGCTCATTCTTGTAATCCTAACTACTCAAGCAGCTGAGATCTGAGATTGTGGTTTCAGGCTAGCTTCCAATAAAAGGCTGTGAAACTCTTAATTTCAATTAATCAATAATAATCCTGTAAAGCTCCAATACCAACACACACACAAACACACACACACACACATCTCACACTCACAAATTGTAATCCTTACCAGCCAACAAATTAATTTTGTTGTTGTTGGTTGCTTGACTTTAATATCTGAAAGTTTAACTTTTTCCTCTTAGCTGCCTTTTTCATAATTTTTTAAAAATTGAGTTAAATAGCTATATAGCTATTGCAATAATTTCTCACTTGGGATTATAAAAGCCATATGAAATGCAGCTAGGAAAGCATTGTTACTTAGCATTAACAAAATAAATGGGATTAATGACTCTCATAATTATATCAGTGTTTTGATACATTCCACTTTTTATTTCTTTTTTTTGCCAACTCTTCTTCAAGTATTATTCTCAAATAGTTCTCCAATTAAAATAAGTCTTTTTATTTTTAGCAGCATGAAGTTCAATAGTCATTAATCTAACACACACACACACACACACACACACACACAGAGGAGTTGGAGTCTGTGCATTTTCCCCAACATTTTTTCTATTTTCTTTCTTTCTTGCAAGATGATTGGAAATTTTCCTCTTTGGAAAGTAGGCTTTACGTTGAAGTACCACAGTGTTACCTTAATTATTTGTTCCAAGACTCTCTAGTGACATTTTACTTGCTACTTAAGAGACTGAGAGCTGGAAAACCACAACTTGAAGCCACCCAGGGAAGAAAAGTCTGAAACACTCCATATCTGATTAGTTAGCAAAAAGCTGGGCTGAGTCATTGCTCAATGGTCAAACACCTGAATAGAAGTACGTGAGGGAGGGCTAGGCCCTGAGTTCAGGCCCCAGTAAGAAGAAGAACAAAATTCAGCCATATTCATTAGGTACCATGTAATACTTTGATACTTGGATCCCTTGCATAATGATTAAGTCAAGTTAAACATGTCATTCTTCTCAAACATATATCATAAAAACCAAAAAAAAACCTTTCAAAGACCTTCTTTCAGCCTCCTAAAGTGTACAGCACTTTGCTGTCTTATGAAGTTCCCCTACAGTATATAAATACATACTCCTAGTCCTTCCAACCATCCACTTGGTAGCAAACTTCCCCCTCCCTTTCCCCACTCCCTGCCTCCAGAAAGATCTATGGAAGCCACCATTCTATCCACTTCCACAACTTTCCTCACTGCTTTTATGTGATTTATTTACAGAATACAATGCAATATCCTTTTAATAACATTCCATCTCAAGATGAAATATATTAGATATAATTTTTATTCTATGGCTTTTATTTTCTATGTATGATGACTTGAATACAACACTGATGTCTACTTGCCATGAAGCCAATTTAATTATTATTATTTTATAATGTGAAGTAAAGAGGTATGCTAAACATGAGAATTTCAATACAATAGGAGGTGCAAGCTGACTGGTATGTTATAGAAAACACACAAACTCTAAGGAAGATTTCCTTGTAGAACATTAGGAGCTTTTATTTATTTATTTATTTTTGGTTTTGTCTTTCTTTTTTTTT
>NW_012267300.1:581130-588327 GCF_000151885.1 Dipodomys ordii
TACCACATTTTCTTGATCCATTCATCTACTGAGGGGCATCTGGGTTGGTTCCATATCTTAGCTATGGTGAATAATGCTGCAATAAACATTGTTGTGCTGGTATCTTTAGTGTGGTCTTGTTTGTAAACATTTGGGTAAATGCCCAAAAGTGGGATTGCTGGGTCATAGGGGAGTTCTATGTGAAGTCTTTTGAGGAACCTAACATTAGGAGCTTTTAAGTTACTATTTTAATGAACTTAATTTCTATTGGATGTTTTGTTGTTCTTTTGCCCAGGGAAGATGTTTCAAATTATATAATAGCATGCCTGTTAGGATATGTATGTAGATGGTTAGTTGTGGTTCATTTCTTTATAATACCATATACCACAGAATACCTCTTCACTTTCTCTTTGCTTGAAGTTGGAAATTTGATCCTACATTTGCAGTTATCAAATGCTACAGGCAACTATGTGAATATGCTAATTTTAACCCTTGACTTCATTCTTTTCTTTTTTGTATACCTCAGTGTTAGGACTCAGGTTTTGCATGGCCTTTTCACTCAAGATTGTCACTTTACCACTTGAGTCACAACTTCATGTCTGTGTTTTAATTGGAGATGAAAATCTTGTGGACTTTTCTGCCTTGTCTGGCTTCAAACAAATTCTCAGATCTCAGCCTCTTGAGTAGGTAAGAATATAGACCTGAGTCACCAGTGCCTGGCTAAATTTATTATTTTCCTACAAAATAACTTTTGTCAATTACAGTGATTTGTGATATATTTATATATACATATATGCCTATATGTTAAAAGTAATTTTAACTCATGTAATGAGACAAATGTTGGGTAAGTAACATTTTGTTATTTAAGCATGATATACTATGACACTGGGGAGGAAATGACTAAATTTGAGAGTCTAAGATACTTTCTTGTGAGAATACTAACAGATACAGAAAGGGACAAGAATAAGGACCACCCACAGTCTCCACTGAAATGGATATAGTCCCCTCTAGGAAAGCTTTACTAGCAAAATGAATGAGTATGGGGAATAGGTCGTAGCCCTAAAATCATAAACACCTGTCCTCAACTTTTGTGTTGGTCAATGTGTTTGACTAGATGATTTGAAAACTCTCAGTTCCAAATATGTTAATAATATGTAATTTGGCTTGCAAGAAAATTAAAGACTAGAAAGATTGAAAATGAAGAAATGGCTGCAAAACAAAATACAGAGCTGTAATGCTGGCTAGGTCTAGTGGCTGGTAATGGAGCTTTGGCTGCTTTAAGAAAGAAATCCAGGACTTAGAACTGGACAAGGAGAAGTTCACCTTGAGCTTCCTGAGAAAATGCAGTGTTCTCAAAGAGCTAAATTCCCAGTAAAAGAATGATTCAGAAAATTGATTCAACCCATGGGAGAAAGAAATCTTTGTATGTTTGGAACAACGCCTTTCCATCTGACTCAACCAAGAAATCATAATGGCAATCAGACAGTATAACTAAAAATCAAGGAAGCACAATAGATCAAAAGTTATGGGATATGGCTAAAATAATGCACAGAATGGGATTTATTGCAAAAACAGAGCTGAAAATTATGAGCTCAGTGTCCAACTTATGAAGTTCAAAAGAGAAGGACAGTATAAATCCAAACAAATAGAGAAGCAAGAGCAAGAAAGAGAAGGAAAGAATAAGCAAATAAAAGGAGTCTTAATCACACACAAGGCAGACACTAAGACATAGGCAACTAATTGCTAATAATTTCACAAACTTGGGCAAAAGGTATAGTTTATTAGGAAAATGTAACTTATGAAAGTCTAACTCAGGAAGTAGAAAACACACAAAAATCTTAATAGAGTGAAATAGTATTTAAGACATAGACTGCTGACTGCATTAGATAAATTATAAGCTTACAGTGAACAGGTAAGTTATGCCAAATATCCAATAGCAGGTAATCACATTACCATCATGGCCATATGCGGACAGTTCAAGAGACAGAATAAGCGAGAGCATCATTGAGTCATTAGGTAATCTAGAAGCAAAACATTTCTAGGCGGGTTAATTAGGCTGTAGTTGCAATGAGCCTGCTAAAGACATGTACCCCACACAGCCCTTCTAATCGCTTAAATTCCCATCCTAAATTACAATGAATCATAGACTTCATGATAAAATTATTGCTAAGGAAAGATAAATAATTAGCATCATGAATGCTGACTGCCTTCTTAATAGTAAATATAATACTAGTACATCAGTTTGAAGCAAACAGAAAGAAAAGATGTTGGTGTGTGTGTGTGTGTGTGTGTGTGTGTGTGTGTGTGTGTGTGCCTGTGTGTGTATATAAGAGAGAGAGTGTGGTAGGGAGAGACAGAGCGATAGTCAAAAAGAAACAGAAGAGAGACAGAGACAAAGAGAGCACTGAAATCATAAGCGTCTATTCTTTGCAGTCACTTATTTATACTAAAAAATTTGTTGGACTAACATATTTAGATTAATTTTCTCTCTCTCCCCTTCCCATGCTTGGCTCAGCAATAGCTCTAAAATATATATCCAATATTTTTTTCATGTCAAGTATTATTGCCGGAGATTGCAAGGCTTGAGAAGAAGGTTCTAAGTCTTTCATTAACTCTTCAAATTAAATATCATATCAATAAAATCATTAACCTACAAGTGACGAAGAACACAAATGACTACACTGTAATTTCCAAATTTGTAGCTGTTCTTTATAGTCAGGTCCATTATTTTTCTTCAGTGCCTCTTTTAATGTAGATTTAAAAATCCATTTATCGAACAAAAAAAACACACAGCAAAAACATGTATATCTTTATTTATTATGTTTTTAAAGTACAGAGCTGATTGTAATTCAGCTAGAAACTTTTCTAAAGAAAATCTCTATTCCTGAAGCTACAATTTTCACAGCAAATGCCTTGTGATTTTTAAGAATAATTTATCCAACTTCAGTTATAAATATATTTCTTTTCTTACAGGGCACCAAAGTATTAGCAAAGGTTCTTCTCAATTATTGTGTCTAGAGCCCAAATGCATTAAAGGAATGCTGGATGAGAATTATTTTGTATGAGGCTTTCTAAATAGTAAATTAAGTATTTAATATGAAAATTTTTGTATTGGAAATGTTTGAACTGGTACAATAACTATATAAGTATATATAATTGCTCTATCAACCATATATATAATGTGTATATTTTTGTTGGAGGTATATAAGTACCAGGGCTTGAATTTCAGGGCCTTATGCTTGTTTGGAATTCGTGCTCTGTCCTGGCATTTCACTACTCGAGTTATAACTCCAGTTCAGATTTAAAAAAAATATTGTTAAGCAGTTGTACAAAGAAGTTACAATTCCATTAGTACTGTTCATCTTGATCAATGTCACCCCTTCTGATGTTCTCCTCCATATTCCCCCTTCCAGCCCAACCCTCAATTTACATAATGTACAGTCCAGCTTTATGCTGGTTAATTGATGATGGATGGAGTCGCATAGACTTTCCTACCTGGGCTGGCTTCAAAGATTGATTCTCCAGGTTTCATCCTCCTGAACAGCTTGGATTACAGGTGTGAGCCACAGTGCCTGCCTATGACAGCCATATGTTGATTGTTTCCACTAGAATCTCAAAATAAAGTACTGATTTCACCCTGTTTCTTAAGTGCTTTGCTATTTGTGTATTGATAGTGGTATCATGATCAAATAAAGTAAAACACCAAGCTTATTAGGGAGGAAGCCTTAGCCTTGTGCTTCACACTATGGCTGTGGGACATTTCTTGACCTTGCTAGTTCTAGCATTGCTCTCTCTCTCTCTCTCTCTCTCTCCCCCTCTTTCTTTCTCTGTCTCTCATCTGTTCATAAGAACTTTCACTTGTATGTATGAGAATTATTTCTCTGTGTGTTTGAGAGAGAATGTGAGTGTGTGAGAGATCAGGAGGAAGATCACTTGTTCAGTGGCTATAAGGCTCTTCTATCCCAAGGATAGTAAATCTGAGGCACATCGCTCTATATGATGGAGACACATGCCATAAGTATGTCTCACGTTTCATGTCATTTGCAAGAAGTGGCTAGGAGACACTGCTGGCACACCCACATTCGTTCTGGTCCTGATTTCTGAGAGAATGGAGCCAACTTTCTCTTCTGCATCTGACAACTTGCTTTTTCTCCAGGATTATGTCATGGATGGAAGAGCAACATTGTTGCTCGGATCTTCACAAGGTGAAGTTACAGGCTGCATGATTATGCTCCCAAGTCACTTTTAGATGCAAAGAATCCCTTCCAGTTCCTGATCTTTCTTTTAGCCTTAATTTCAGTTAATTTAATGGAGGCAAAACAAAATTCCTGATTTGAGCTGAAATTTCCTATGTTTTCCCTATGTTTTACCATTGTGCTGCCATTGTTCCTATTTCATTTCTTTCCATGTTGCTCTGGGGAGCGCTGAGATCATGATACCATCTTTGATGAACAGCACTCTGCTGTTTTAATAATTACAGGAAAAGTTGTCTTAAAACCACAGCCATGGTGGATATTAAGTTTTGATCCCATGGAGATAAAATCATAATGTACTTTTTTAAACCTACACAATTAGTTAGAGGTAATATATAACTTATGGGGAACTTTATAATTTATAAGTAATTGTAAAATACTTTTCCCATCTTCTCTACAGGTAATGAAAAATGAATGGCTGTTGACTTTGCAGTACATTTTCCTTGACTTCCATAGCTGTTATTAAGTAGAATTATGGCTAGCCACATTTCCAAATGTATTAATCATGGTTTTATTTACTAAGCTGCAGGGACTTGTTCAGATTAGAGGGTTATTGAATCTTGGATCTGGTACAGGCTATCTTCAAGTGAGTGAACTCTGTTGACCAAAAGCAGAGTTGTTGGGTAGTTCGAACATTCTATGTTTGGCAAATCTATGTGTCAAAAGGAAATTCAATCTAGAGTGGCAGCCCAAAGCAAAAGAGAAAGAGTAAGTCCTCCAGTGCAGGTATATGTAAAAAGAAAAGGAGAAAGCAAGAATGAAAAAAATACACAAACTACACTGGATGATGTGAGAGCAATGCAAGCATAGATGCCCAGAGTCTTCTCAATTTCTCTCCGATTTAACTCATTCTTTATTAATTATGGGCTTATATGAAGGAGAAAATTAGTTTGGTTTTTGTCATCACTGTAGTTTGAACATTGGGCCTTGTGTTTGCTAGGCAGATACTTTACACATGAGCAATGCCATATATATATATATATGTATATATTTGCTTTAGTTATTTTTTGGTTAGGTTCTTATGTTTATTCCACCCATCTCCTCTTTTAGGCTTTTCACAAAGATGAGATGACAGGAGTGTACCTCAAAGCTCATGTTTTTATTGGTTGAATGGGTGTTCCACTTTTAGCTTTTTCTGGCCTAAAACTGCAATCCTCCCCATCTCAGCCTCTTGCTTAGCTATAATTACCCACGCAAGCCACCACACATAACCAAATTATCACTTAAAGTTACTTTCAAGACTTTAAAATATATTTCTATTTACATATCCATTTATATATAAATGCATATTTGTCATGGTTACGGCATCCTTCATACTTTCTCCTCCCACCTTCCCTTTCTACATCAGTCTCTTCAGTTTTCTTTTTTCTATTTCGCCTTTATTCTTTGAGTATTATGAATATTTGTGCCCATCCTCCCTCCATCCCTCTGCTCCTTCTCACTAGCCCCACCTCAGTGAAAACATGTTTCAGCTTCCTAATATTCTTTTTATTAAATTACCTGCTAATTATTCAAAGAGTTGTACCATGTAATTTCACTTCTGCATATAGTATAATTTAATCAGTTTGATGGTGTATCTGTGCATATTTTCCTGGATGTTTTTACGTAGATGTTTATATTTTAGATCTACTTTGTACATGTGAGAGAAAATATAAATGCCAAATCTTAAATATTATGCCATTTGTATGTGTTAGCATTAGCATTAGCTACTGAAAATAGAATTAAAAACCTTAATACCATATGGATAAACAGGTCATAACTCTATAGAAAGAATGAAGCTCAGACTACAAACTTAGGTGTGCAACAAGTATACTATGATATTCGTATTCTTTTTTGAGGGGCATTTGTATAGCAATTATTGTTGAGATTTCCTATCCCTTGCAAAGTCTGATGAGGGCTCTGCCTTCTTGAAATACTTCAGTGTTGATCAAACCTCCTTCAGAAGTAGGCCTCATCGATCTCTCTGAGCTGCCACTCACAGCAGCCTGCAAGGCCTTTCTTATGACTTTCCAATTTAGTTATTCTTCCAGTGTCACAGCCATAGCAAGCAGGGGAGTGAACACATGCCAGGCACAGCTTTTACCCTCGGAAACTGTCCTGTCTGATGTATATGTTTTCCAGAGGACTATGCATTTTTTACTAGTTCCCAATTTCAGGGCTCTCTTTTCTTTTTTTTCCCCCTAGCTGCTCTGAAAAGAATCAATTTTCTTCCTTCCCTGTCTAGCACACTTGGGATAATCTCTTGGAGGAGTTTAGACTTTTACAGAAGCAGTGAGAAATGTTTATTCTGAGAAACTCTGGTTTTCAGGCTAGCAAAAATACCTAAGGATAAAAGAACAACTTATTCCAAAGGGATGGAGGAAAAAAAATCTATCAGAAGAGCAAATCCAATTTAATGTTGTAATAAATTATCTTGTCATAATTATATCTAGAATGTTTAATTACATCTGAAGAAATCCCTAATCAACTTGTTTTGAAGCACAATTGGGCATTTATCAAAGGAAGGGATGGTTGTGCTATTTTCATAAGACCGATGTGAGGCAAGTGAATGGTTTGTTCATTTCCTCTGAAGTCTAGAAAACTGCAGGCATGGATTGGGGATTTCGGACCTTCTGTACACAGAACCCTTGAGGCCAGGGCTAGAGAAGAGTCAGTACAGCTATCTATATAACAGCCACAAATCCAACGTCGGAGACAGTGCAATACACTAATGAACTCCTTTGGAAGAACAGATGAATGCATGGACTAAGGTAAAGAAATCTACCAACATTATTTCTTAGCACAAAACATTTTCAAGATGGTTAGGTCTTTTTTTACCATGTTGGCACTCGTGCTTGAACTCAGGGCCTGGTTACTATCCCTTATCTTTTTGGTTCAAAACGGATGCTCTACCAATTCCTATCTATCTATCTATCTATCTATCTATCTATCTATCTATCTATCTATCTATCTATCTATCTATCTA
>NW_012267300.1:588377-597866 GCF_000151885.1 Dipodomys ordii
GTCTGTCTGTCTGTCTGTCTGTCTGTCTGTCTGTCTGTCTGTCTGTCTGTCTGTCTGTGTGTTTAACTGGAGATAAGGGTATCATAGACTTTCCTGCCTAGGCTGGATTCAAACTGTGATCCTCAGATCTCAGCTTCCTGGGTAGCTAATATTATAAGAGTGAACCCAACATGAAGAGATCATTTCTGAATCACCAAAGACAGTTTCAAGGAGGTTAAATGTTTTACAACTTGTATATACATTGTGTTTAATTCTAATTCACTAATACTAATAACTGGCATTTGATGAAGTTTTATGTAGAGTTACCAAACTATTCCATTCATATTTAGTTAATCCTTACTCTGTTGTTCTAATGGGATTTGCATGCACAAATGCTTGAAACTTTGTGAGATTGAAACTATTAAATTGCATCAGAGTTTTGTTAGTACAAATGGTATTTGTATTAGCATCCCTATTTGTATTTCTTTCAAAGTTTGTTATAAATATTGTGATTAGCAACAAACTGACTTCAGGATAATCGCTAAACATCAACATAGTTAACTTAAATTTTCAAATCTATTATATTTACTAACCTCTTGGCTTGTTTGCTGATCCTGGAGAAGATCTAAGTTTACTCTATGTAAAACCCTTGCTCTCCAAATCACAAAGAGTGGTTATGATTATGAAATGATCTCTTATATACATGTGAGCACGTACATGATCTTATATTCTATTTACTCTCCATCAACACATTCTTCATACAATTATTCATATGCTGAACTGGCCTTAATAGAATTTTTAATTCTGCTAACATGTTCAGAACAGGACATTTTCTTGTTATGTGTATTCTTATTATTTTTTAAATTTTTCTTTTTTTTAAATAAGACTTTATTGTGAAAATACTGTACGGAGGGGTTACAGTTACGTGATCAAGGTAATGAGTACATTTCTTATCAAGCATTGTTGCTTCCTCCTTTGTTTTCCCCTACCATCCCTTTCTCCCACCTCCATAACTACATTTCCCCACCTTGTCTTGCCCCCCGCCAGCCTAAATTGTAAAGTTCCTTTATCGACATAGCGTCTTGTACATCTCATTGTTGCAATGGGTCAATCTATTTAAACATTTTGTTTTTTCCCTTCCACTCCCCAAATTATACCAACACCAAATACAGTGAAAACAAGGGTTATACCATGGAGGAGGGACATACAAAGCAACAACAAAAAAAATCACATGCTACCTTATAAATACATTAGAAACAATAGCAAGCAAGAAAAAAAACCACTCGTGTCCCTATCTTGGGGTTCATTTCACTTAACATCATCTTATCTGACCTTTTCTGCTTGTCCCAGACATATACTAGTTATTGCAAATAAGGGAAACCATGGGACCTATTTTTCTTTGGACCTGGTTTACTTCACTTAATGTAATTTTTTCCAAGTCTTTCCATTTCTTAACAAATGGGTCAATGTCATTCTTTCTGATGGAGGCATAGAATTCCATTGTGTATATATACCACATTTTCTTGATCCATTCATCTACTGAGGGGCATCTGGGTTGGTTCCATATCTTAGCTATGGTAAATAATGCTGCAATAAATAGAGTTGTGCTAGTAGCTTTTTTCCTTAATTAATTTCTCTCCCTTAACATATACATAAGTGTTTTTAAATTTAAATTTTATTGTAAAGGTGATGTACAGAGGGGTTGCAGTTACATAAATCAGGTAATGAGTACATTTGTTTTTGAACAGTGTTACCCTCCTCCATTTTCTCCCACTTTTCCCCTCCTGATGCCTCCTTCCTATCAATTTTGTATAGTTCATTTTCAGCATGGTGTCTAGTGAGTATCACTGCTGAGTTGGTTTAATTGGTTTTGTTCTAAAAGACTAGCATGACTTTTAATCTCTTTGAATTCATGATTCATAAAGCAGGTTATTTGTCTCCATCTCTGACTTTCTTTCAGAACTTAAGTTCAACTCGGGATTTTCCACCAAGCTTATGTCTACATCAGCATTTGGTATTCTGGGCAATTTTCTACTAGCAAATGTGAATGCTTCCTCAGTGAGAGGTAGGGTTTCAAAATGCAGTCAGGTTGCTCAAGTATTACATTCAGCTTGTCAAATCATGTTGACATGATTGATAAATATTTAGATTAAAATATTTATCATACAAATCAAAATCTGGGTACCCTTCAAATTAAAAAAATGTGTTTCACATGCTTCACTGTGTTAACATCAGTTAATTACTGTCTACAAGTATAAGTCTTCCTTCCTTCCTTCCTTTCTTCCTTCCTTCCTTCCTTCCTTCCTTCCTTCCTTCTTTCTCTACCTTTCTTTTCACAAGAAAGCAATGGATGACATCTGCAGCTTTCAAGAGCAGATATGATTTTTACAAAGGGCGAGTAAATTGCAGGTACATTTTAAAATTTTGTTTGTATTTTTAGTAACTTTAAATGGTTGTACAACGGCGTTTCAATTCAACATTTCAGACTGAGTACAATGCATCTTGATCAATGTCACCCTTTTCAATATTTTCCCCATCTCTCACAGCTCTGCTCATCCCCTCAATGCCCCTAGCTCCATCTACACACAAATACACATGCACACGCATGCACACATACACATAAGGATACTACAACTACATGCATTTTTGTTTTGTTCCCTTATTAGTCAAATTTACAGCCCCTTTTTTCTTTTATCATGTCAGCAGGACATGCTATTCATTCATGTAAGTCCCCCAACAAGGCTGAGGCCAGGGCCTTGCTGAGTGGCATGGGTACTACTGTTAGGCACGTCTCCACTGCTTCCTGACTAGGAGGAGATGGAAAGTATTGCCATTCTGTGGTATCACTCAGCAGGTGCAAATGAAGTATGAAATGAAAAATCCCAACCGACACAACGCACAGAGAAAAAACACAGAGCACACTGTAGTCACTGCGGTGCAGGCTATTTGCTGTGATTGACATCTTGCCTCCAGCTAGTGGAGCGCCCCAAATCTCTCTGCCTCTGACACCTGCAAGAGAAATGGCGATTCACTCTGCACCACTTTGCGTATGTTAACTCCTCTCCAGGAGGTTCTCTCCTTCCAGGAGTAAACAAGCAAAAATGATCAGGAGGTGAATATTTCCCTGAACTGGGAAGAAAGATGGGAGGGTAGAGAAAATGGTGTTTGGGAATGAGATGGTTCTCAAAATGGACCCGCCTGTGACTGAAGACTGGTTTTGTTGTAGAATGGTCTTGCCTATCCCTCCACATGAGAAACTATCCTTGATAACATTTTTGGTTGCTCCATTGTTTGAAGATCTGTAGGAATGCACTAATTATGACTTTCGATATTCTGTTTGAGATGAGCAAAATGGATACTAAAGTTATCTAAAATAGTTCAGATAAAGTATATTACTGTGATTTGAAAAAAAGTCTGTTTCCTTATCTATGTAAATGTATTCGAATCTTTATGTAATACAATCATATATACACACACATATATATATAGAATACAAAAATCAGTTAATTACTCAAGGAATTGTAAATTTTAGCACCTTGTGGAGGGTAAGGCCAGCTTTGGTAGGGTAAACTCAGAAAACTAAATTTCTTCTTATTTGGAGGCTTATACTACATGAAACTTGAACTCTAGATATCAAAAAGGTATTACCTATAATAAAATGGAACATATTTCAACAATAACCAAGACATAAAGAAAACAATTAAAAAGATAAAAGCTAGTCTGTTTTAATCAAAACATGAAGTATAAAAAGGTTAAAAATCAATGCTGTTTTATTATACTCAAATGGAAATGTCAATATACAATGAATTAGATAAATGAAAAGATCAAAATAATTGTGAACATTTTTCTAGATGCAGATTTGTTAGAACTTCATTCTGGGGGGGGAGGGGGGAGGCTGGGAAGGGATGTGAAGGGTAAACAAAGGAGGAGGATGCAATGCTTGGTAAGAAATGTACGCATTATCCTGCCCATGTAATTGTAACCCCTCTGTACAGTATGTTCACAAATAAAATAAAATTAATTTTTTAAAAAAGAACTTCATTCTGAAGGTATCTTGGGCTAAGTCCTGACTTTGTGTTTCGTTATCTTTATGACTGGGCAATTGTAACAAAGCAATAGCCAACTGACTCTTATTGGGAGCAAGGAAAATAATCTGGGGATGTTGTGTAGCAAAATGCCTGACTGAGTTCTGGAGCAAATCACAGCAATGAAGGGATGTTTTTACACTTATTCATAAATACTAATAGTCTCAGAAAGACTATAGCAACCAAAAAATGCAGTTTGTATTTAGTGACAATTACCATATGTTCCAAGTCTGAAGCAAGTAGCACTCACAGATTTATTTATGTGCAAGTTTAATCTCACAAAAGCATTTGTAATATGTTTTTAAAAGACTAAAAGAGGCTCAACGGCATTACTAGTTAGTTCTTTTGTATAAAGTGATATGTAGTCATATTTCATTTCATCCTTCTTTTGGAACTCCCAAATTTCTTTATTCCCCAAAATTCTAAATATCCTAGAAGCATGGTCAGTGCCCAGTGCATTCACTATTCAATTATAATCAGTTTGCTTCCTCCCTCCCTGCCTCCCTGCCTCTCTTCCTTATTTTTCCTTCCTTCCTTCCTTCCTTCCTTCCTTCCTTCCTTCCTTCCTTCCTTCCTTCCTTCCTTCTTTCCTTCTTTCCTTCTTTCCTTCTGTACCAGGGTTTTTGACTCAAAGCCTCACTCTTGCCTGACTTTTTAACTCAAGGTTGGCATTAACACTTGAGCCTGAACTCTACTGTTGGCTTTTTTTTTTTTTTGCTGGTTAACTGGAAAAAAGAGTCTGATTGATTTATTTAACTGGGCTAACTTCAAACTTCAGTCCTCAGATCTGAGTAGCTAAGATTATTGGCATCAGTCACTGGCACCTTGCTTTAATTCAATTTCTGATTGTTTAAAACAATAGAGGAGAAGGAAAATAGTACTTTATTTTGACAAGTTTTTTAACCTTAGCTTTTTGCATCTGGTGTGGTCCATTTATTGAGATAGAGCACAGAGAGAAAAGAATGAATTTGGCAGAATATTTGATAAGTTTAATGTGGACATATTGTTTTTTTTGCCATATTGTTTTTGAGACAATTATATTGTATATATCTTGTAGGCATTGAAAATACAGATTTTAGATCAGATTTAGGTTATAGGAACAAAATTAATGTTGTGAAATGGAAAGGTTTTCATATTGCAAATAACAAGTCCCTAGATAGGACAAATGTTTAATTTGTGTTCAATTTCTTGACAGCAGCTCTAATTTCATTCCTTGTCTGGCAAGTCCATGTATATTTTTGTGTTTTTGGGAAGCACAGTGCCACCCAAAAAGAATATTTTAAAGCAAAAATAATTCTGGTGATTACTGATATTAAAGTGTAAATATAAGAAGACAAATGAGTCAAGGGCATTGAATAGCCACTGTCAGAGATCTGGGGGATAGAAGGGAAGAATAGATTATCTGGAGTCAAGTGAAAGAGTTTTAACAATGAGGCCATCAACAGTTAAATGCTACTGTGAGATCTAGAAACTTACGTGGAAAAGTAGTATTTATTTTTTCACTGTATTAAAGATCAGGATCTCCTGCTTGCTAGCGACACTACTACTTGAGACTCGACACTAGACCTTTTTTTTTTTTTTTTACATTAGTTATATTTTTAGATGAGATCTCATGGTTTTGTCTGGGACTTGCCTCAGACTGTGGTTCTCCCCCCTCCCCCTACTTATCCTTTCCACACCACTTGACTGCAGGTATGTGGCCACTATGGTCCACTTGGTGTTATGGTTGAGATGAGGTCTTGTTAGCTTTTTACCAGAGTTGACCTAGCACTACGATCCGCCTCATCTCTACCTCCTGAGTATCTGAGGTTATCACAGTCAGCCACATAAAATTTTTTTGATATTTTCTAGATTAGTATTCTTAAGAGGTTATAGATAGACTCTTAGAGTAGCATACTGAGGAGCAGTTGGTAGTCAGAAGATAAAACAGTATTCCCAGAAGGCTTTAGGGAGGAATGGAGCTTCAGAAATCACAGAAGGCAGCACAATTAACTGCCGAACTGGCTGGAAGAAATTGGAAGGAGAAAATATTACAGTGACGTAAAGACCAGATATCTTGAAATGCTTTATTGAAAGCTCTAGACAAGAAGTTTAAAATGTGTGTGTGTGTGAGAGAGAGAAAGAGAGAAAGAGAGAGAGAGAGAGAGAGAGAAAGAGAGAAAGAGAGAGAGGAGGGAGAGAACTGAGTAGTCTTCCACAGCTAAAAGAAAGAATGTGAGGAATTAACTTAGGTTAGAAGGAAAATCGCTTCTTCCTACAAGAGGAAGAAGGTACAAAGGTAAATAACATGAGGACTTGAGCTGGGGCATTCTTGGAGGTAAGAGAAATGGCACAAAAAATGTTGTTTTCACTATTAACTGGCAAATACCGATACAGACTTTTTTTTTGATACAGACATTTTAGAAACACAAGTAAATAAATGAGGAGAAAAAAAGTTCCTTTGACAGAGCAACCAGTTATGTTATTGAGATTCCTAAGAGATCAGCACAGATTTGCTAAAATGAGGAGAAAGAGAGCATATTATACTAGAGGCAGCAATTATGATATTGGCTTATTAAGAATTACTTTTGGGGGGGCTGGGAGGATTGGGTGGGGGGTGGATGGGAAGGGATGGGAAGGGTAAACAAAGGAGGAGGCTACAATGCTTGATAAGAAATGTACTCATTATCTTGCCCATGTAATTGTAACCCCTCTGTACAGTATTTTCACAATAAAAAATTACTTTTCTGGCATTCTTTTGTTTTTTAAATTACTGATAGTGGGTGACAAAGCCTTACTTGCATGGTTCACTCTCACATGTAGAGCTGATATATATGGTTGTTGAAAGAAAATCCGTCTTGAGAAGTCACTGTCATTGAATGTGGTTAGGTCTAGCTCATGTGGAAATGGAAGGCTCATTGAGGGTCTGACACCAAATTCCCAGGATTAGGCAATGTTGAGATTCCATGTCCAGGTCTTTGTGAAACCACGGTGTGCACTTGAGCCTGTTTCCTAGGCTTCCTCATGAGCAATTGGATCTGGGCTACCTAATTGGTGAGCCCAGCCCTTTCCCATCTTCACTGTGATCCATGTGTCTCCTACGAAGGTCAAACTATGCAGGCCTCCATGCCTAGCTCTGTCCTTGTGCTTATCCCTTCAATGATATCTCTTATGTCCACAAACTTTTTAATTTAATTTAATTTTATTGTAAAGATGCTGTACAGGAGTTACAATTACATGAGTAAGGGAATGAGAACATTTCTTGCCAAATGTTGTTACCCCCTTCTTTGTTTTTTCTTACTGTCCCTTCCTTCCCCCACCTTCCGCAAACTTTTAACCATCACATCTTACCTCCTGGTCACTCTCCTTTCATTTGACACTTGAGTTATGAGTCAGGTGCCTGTGGCCTATGCCTAGCTACTCAGGGCAAAAAAAAAAATCCATAAGACTCTTATCTCTAATTAACTAGCAGAAGCCCACCAGTGGAGTCATGACTCAAGTGGTTGAGTGCCAGCCCTGAAGAAAAAAATAAATAAACGACTGACATTTCCCAGGCCCTTCGTTCAAGCCCCAGTATTGGCATGCATATGTTCATGTATACACACACACACACACACGCACACACACACACACACACACACACACAGAAACATATACAAAACCCTTCATTATGCCTTTCTACAGATGTTTACTGAAAAATCCAAGAAAATGATCTGCTATCACTCCAGGTTGGACAGGCCATCATTTTGTATCCTCAAATCAAATAGCTCTTAAACCTTGTCATTACTCTACATGTCTTCAAACCACTTTTGTTTCTTTCTTGTTTTTTTTTTTTTTAAACAAATCTGTCATCCACTGTGCCAGTGAAGTGGAAATCATGCTATCCTTTCTTTCTCTCCATCCTAACTCTGGCTGAGGGAATCATCTGCTGCAGTAGCCTTGTTTCCTTTATAGTTGTCCCTATTATATACAGCAATTTGTGCCTGCTTTCATGGAAATCCCTTGAGTTGATGGTGGGCACTTATTTGTATATTGCCTTGTTACAAAATCTTCAGGAAAATAGCTGTTCCTTCCAAGAGCTCACACAATGTCCAGTTGAATAGGTTTCCTATGCAGTTTGTCAGAGAGAGTATTCTCTTTTTTTAAATCAAAAATGAAATTTTATTTAATGATACATGATTTCATATAATATATACAGATAGGAAGTAGAACTCAAGCAGAAAGTACAATTTAGGGCTGGAAATCTATGAGGAATTTCAGGAGTCCATTCTGGCTCTTATCTCTGTTCTTGTAGATATCCATAGAAGGAACAGTACTAATCTTCAGTGATTTCAGTGTTTCACTGTTGCTTGTTTGAACTGAATGTAACTCTTATCCTTTAGAATACCTTCATTTGCTCTCTACTTTTTAACAGCATTTCTTCCATTTCCTGGTCAGGGATTTGAAAATCTACATGTAAGTTCCTACTGTCACATTTTGAAGTCTATCCTTTGGGAAGCCTTGCCTGATGCTCAGCAATGTGTCTCAGAAAGCAATCACCTCTAGGTATATTTTAAATATGAGACCCTTGTCTGTTGTATGACCAGTGAAGATCAAAAAATTAAATTTCCCAACAAAAAATCCTCAAAGAAACAACAGCCCAATAAATAAGAAACTTCTCTGAAGAAGAAAGAAGGATGGCCAATAGACACATGAAGAAATGCTCAACCTCTCTAGCCATAAAAGAAATGCAAATGAAAACAACATTGAGATACCACCTCACCCTAGTTAGAATGGCTATAATCAAGAACTCTAATAACAAAGAGGCTGGAGGGGATGTGGACAGAAGGGAACCTTACTGCATTGTTGGTGGGAATGTAAACTTGTTCAACCAATTTGGAAAGCAGTATGGAGGTTCCTCAAAAGACTCCACATAGAGCTCCCCCATGACCCAGCAATCCCACTTTTGGGCATTCATCCAAATGATCACAAACAAGACCATACTAAAGCTACCAGCACAACTATGTTTATCGCAGCGTTGTTTACTATAGCTAAGATGTGAAACCAACCCAGATGCCCCTCAGTAGATGCATGGATCAAGAAAATGTGGTATAAATTTCAAACTCTACTATAAAGCCATAGTAATCAAAACAGCTTGGTACTGGCATAAGAACAGACCTCAGGACCAATGGAATAGACTTGAAAACCCAGAAATGAACCTACAGACCTATAGCCATCTAATCTTCGATAAGGGAGCTAAAAAAATAGAATAGAAGAAAGACAACTTCTTCAGTAAATGGTGCTGGCAAAATTGGTTAACTACTTGTAGAAAACTGAAGCTAGATCCTTATATGTTATCCTGCACCACAATCAACTCCAACTGGATCAAAGACCTCAGAGTCAAAGCAGACACTCTGAAAACATTACAGAATGGAATAGGAGAAACCCTAGGTCTCCTTGGCGCAGG
>NW_012267300.1:598466-629572 GCF_000151885.1 Dipodomys ordii
ATGTATGTGTCAAGCAGAAAAGGTCAGATAAGGTGATGTTAGGAAAATGAACCCTAAGATATGTATTCAGATGCTTTTTTTCTTTCATGCATTTGCTTCTAATGCATTTATATGATTATTTCTTTGTTGTTTTGTATGTCCCTCCCCCAGAGTATAACCCCTGCTTTCACTGTATTTGATGTCGGTATAATTTGTGGAGGGGAAGGGGAAAAACAAGTCGTTTAAATAAGGATACAGGTGGTCCTGTTACAACAATGAGAAGTACAAGTTGTCATGTCGAAAAAGGACTTTACAACTTTGTTTGGGGGGGAGTGGGGGGAGGATTGGGTGAGGGGGGGAGGCCTGGAAGGGATGTGAAGGGGAAACAAAGAAGGAGACTACAATGCTTGATAAGAAATGTACTCATTATCTTGCCCATGTAATTGTAACCCCTCTGTATAGTTTTTTTCACAATAAAAAAAAGAAAATGTGGTATATATACACAATTAAATTGTGTGTCTGAATCAGAAATAATGACCTTGACCCATGTTTTAGGAAATGGAAAGACTTGGAAAAAATTATATTAAGTGAAGTAAACCAAGCCCAAAGAAACATAGGTCCATGGTTTCCCTTACTTGCAATAACTAGTAAATGTCTGAGACAAACAGAAAAGGTCAGATAAGCTGATGTTAGGTGAAATGAACCCCAAAATAAGTACTCAAATGTCTTTTCTTTCCTGCAATTGTTTCTAACATATTATAAGATGATTTCTTGGTTGCTTTGTATGTCCCGCCCCCACGGTATAACCGCTGCTTTCACTGTATTTGACGTCAGTATAATTTGTGGGGGGGGGGAAGGGAATAAAACAAATCATTTAAATAGGGATACAGGTGGACCCATTGCAACAATGAGATGTACAAGTCGTTATGTCGAAAAACGAACTGTACAACTTTGACGGAGGTGGGGGGGGGTTGGGAGAGTTGGGTGGGGGTGGGAGATGGGAAGGGATGGGAAGGGGAAACAAAGGAGGAGGCAACAATGCTTGATAAGAAATGCAGTCATTATCTTGACCACGTAATAGTAACCCCTCTGTAAGGTATTTTCACACACACAAAAAATAAAAATAAAAAAAGAAAGCAATCACCTCTCTTTCTCCAATCTTTGGGTGTCTGTATAGCTTTACATCATTACTTTGGACTGTACTACACTGTCAATCTTGCAATCTCTTTCAGTCATGCTGCAGCTTGATTACTCAGTCCCTTTGTCAAGAATAACATGTTTAATTTTCTTTCTCAAAATCATTTTTCAGAACTAAATTTTTCTGCAAAGAATACACTCTACTTTTTGCTCTTGGAATACTTACCCTACTCCTTAGATGAGAATCCTTTGGGTGGAGCCTCCGCCTATACCCATTGACTTCCATCTTGGTGATTGTCTGACATTGTCTGCCCACCGAGAGCAGTGTTCTGGCATTGAGTGGAGATTCCATCAGGCCTGGAGTGCTTCTTCCTGTTGTTCTCTGCTCCTGTTCTATACTATGAGAAAAACATGACTAACCTAGCATGCTCCTTTGATCAACTGGAATAAGGGACTCTTGGAAAAGCCTTGGAATTCATCTCTAGAAACACATTTGCAGATAAGACATACACATACACACACACACACACACACACACACACACACACACACTTGGCCATTCTATGCATTGTGTATGTGCATATACATTTGTGTTTGTGGACGTGCATGTATATGTACATATGTATATATATATATATATATATATTTATATATGACCATATGCATCTGCTAACCAAGTGTAGAAGCACAATCCTGATGTCTGTTTGCTTCCTGGCTGAATTGGATTTTGAGCTCAATTTCTTGTAGAAGTGATCGATGATAGTAATAATAATTATAGTTTTATATGTTGGAAAATTGGGAGCATCTAGTTAAATATGAAAATAATTTCATGTTTGCTTTGGGAGACATGTACTTCAGTTTTTAATAGGATTTCGGCTAGTGGAAACTGTCTAGTAGAAATTATATCATTGAGTGGTAGAAATTAATAGAAATTAATTAAACAGAAATTAAGTTTTTTCCCAACTCCAAAGTACATTTTGATTAAGACTTTTCTGTATAGATTTTTTTTGGAGGCACACCTATTGACTTATATACTTTTTCATATTCCTTCTTAAAATTTGTTCTTTGTTCTAAGAACCAAAGTCTTGAAAGTGGTCTACAATTCATTCTTTGATGTCTAAGTGTCTTCCAGCCCCTCTTTGAATCGGAGCATGAAGACTATTGGGATTCTCTACAAGAATTTATAACACTTTTTCAAAACAGTTGTTTTCTAAAGGGTTTCCAGAAGGAACTCTTTGTTTAATTTCTGTTTTTTTTTCTAGGATCAAGATCCCATACCCATCAGTCCTTCCCAAGAGGATTTTAACTCCTAAGATCTCAACTGCAGGAGAGGAAAACTGAAAGCCAAGGGTGCATATAGGTGGATTTATTGGGACGTTCTTTCTTTCCAGAAGTGTGCTGAGCAGCCACACAATCAGCTCCAGACTAGATTCAGTATGCTAGCCAAGGTATTCAATGTAGCTCCTATGTTCTGAACACCCAGTGAAGCCACACAATCAAAGATGAAATACCATGCTGCCCACTCTTTTAAGGGAAGCCAGGCGGCATATTAGACCTTTCCCGAATCTAGGGAAGACATTAAAGAAATCAACTGAAAATCAATAGAGTTAAAGACTTTCCAAAATAAAAATAGAAATTATACTGCCAAACTTTTGGAGGGTGGAATGAGACATTGTATGAGAAATGAAAGCTGGAAGATGGAAAATAAAAACATACTTTGGAGAATGCTAAAGATGTGTCCAAATGTGAATATTTTACAACTGATCTGGTGGGGTTTGGGGGTCATGTTTGTGATAAATTTTCTTTTCATGTCTCATTTGAAGTGTTTTTAAATGGAAGGCCTTGACTTGTTTTGATCCTCTAGAGTGTAGGAGAAATCCACTGATTGCTTTTCTTATTTTAAATAAGATAGTTTATTGGAACAGGGCTGCATCTACTTATTTACATGTCTGCTGCTGGTTTTGTACCAGAAAAGCTTAGTTGTTACAACAGATACCATACAACCCAGGAATCCTAAAAGTTTTGCTATCTGATCTTGTAGAAAACAAGTTTACCCACTTGTGCTCAAACTCAGCAGCTCTTTTTGTGTGTATGTGTGTGTACTGTGGCATGTGAGCATGTACACATAGGCTAATGCATGTATGTGTACACACTTACCACATGCATTTGACATACATGTTCATGTCCATGTATGTGGGTGTGTTTGTATCTATGGTGTATGCATATGGATGTACATACTAGCTTTCAAACTCAGCAGCTCTTATACTTTTCCATCGTCAATTCCAAGAGAGTAAATACGTTTTTATTTGCATTCCCACCAACACACATGACCAAAAATATATCCTAGGAAGAAATTCTATGAAATAATTTTACTTAGTATACTCCATTTCCCTTCTGTTCTGAAGTTTAAAAAGGTTATTAATTTTTCTTTATTGGTTGTAGGGGTTGAACTTTGGGCCTGGGCACTGTCCCTGAGCTCTTCAAGGTGACCACTCTACAAAAGGTTATTATTTTTTTAAATACTTCCTCAAGATTATGAAAGTAATACTTTCTGCAAATATCACCATCTCTCTTCTGTGTAGGGTACTGAGTTTAGTTTAACAGTATATATTCCATAAAGTGAGAAATGCTATTGTTTTTGTCAATATTAGCAACAATGGAAGTGGACCACTGACACAGGACATGGGGAAAAGACTGGAGGAGTTATGAGCAACCTATAAGAGAACCTTAGACTGCCACTAAATTAATCACCTAAAGTCGGTCCCAAGTTCTGCTCAAGAAGTGAATTGATTTTGCCTGATATTCTATGTTCTTGAGAATTTGGCTCAGCTGCATTGGTTACTGTTATGTCTTTCATTGCTAAATTGGACAGGAGTTGCACACAGAATGACACAAATCCATAAATAGATACAGACCTTTCACTGGCTGTGTCAAATTTTTCACTTTTTTTCTTTTATTTACTTACCTTTCTCTGGTGTTGCTGGGACTTTGCACTTGCTAGGCAGGTGCTCCATCATATGAGTTACACCTCCAACCATTTTTGTTTTAGTACATTTTATAATAATATCATATTTTTACCAGGGACCACTCTGAGACTGCTCATCCTGCTTCCAATATATCCCAATTCCTGAAATATTGAGTGCAGACCACTGTGCTTGCTTAGTTGTTGGGATGATGTCTCATTAACTTTTTGCCTGGCCTGGCCTCAAACCCTGAGTCACTGGGAGTGTAGACATATACTACTCTTCCTGGTTTTTGTTAATTTTCTTGACTCATATTTTGAGCATATAACCACAGAGACCATTCTATATTCCAAATACTGAGCATTATGTGTTGAACATCTGCATGAAACCAACTGTTGCAAAAAGAAAGACAGAGCTCTATCAAATAATTCCATCACACTGTATTTGTGATATAGTTGGGATACACATATCCAGAAGCATATTATGAGATGTTTTGAATGAGTCAGGGAATAAGGAAACCTCCGTGGAGAACTACTGATGGAGTTAATTTGAGAGTGAAGTCAGCAGTCAAAATGAACAGAGCTGACCGAGCACACCCAGTGTGACCATGTCTTCACAGGCAGGGCTGCTGAGCACACACAGCATGACTGCATCTTCACAGAAACAAGCTGAGACTCCTTCGTATGTGACTCATGCCCTATTCTTCATTCATCACTTGTATTGTCATTTTAAATAATTCATTTATTTTTACTTATTTATCTCTCTCCTCACTTTATTTTTTTTTCCAGAAAAAGGAGAAAATGTAGCTTCAGCATGCATGTATGCATTTATTTAAATATTTCTGTGAAGGATGCCTTCGCATTTGTGGGAATTGTCCCTGTTCATTTGGATTAAGTCCTAGACAGTTTCCTTAAATAGCTGTATAAATCATCGGGAAGACATGACCTTGCTTTTCAATCAGCTTGTATTTATGGTTAGGAAATTCTTCCCCGTGCAGCTGATGGGTTCAGAGCCACTGGCCATGGATTTATGGCTGTCTTTATTGTGACAGGCTTGGGCTGTTCAGTGATACTTAGCTCAATCCACTGCAAGACTGAGCTTTTGTGGTTGCTGAGATCCAAACTTCCGATATTTGTTTTTATTTCTGTAGAACTTTCCTTTGGGAAAACAGCAGAAAACAATTTATAATTTTTTATTTTCTTATTATATGTGTGCGTGTGTGTTTGTGTGTATGTATATGTCTCAGTAGTAGGACTGAACTCAAGGACTGGGCACTGTCCTGCAGCTGTTTTGCTCAAAGTTGATGTTCTACCACATGAGCCACAGCTCCATTTCTGTTTTTTTTGCTGGCTAATTCAAGATAAGAGTCCATGGGACTTGACTGCCCAGACTAGTTCCAATTTGAGACCCTCAAATCTCAGCCTTCCAAGTAGCTAGAATTACAGGCATGAGCCACTGGCACCTGGCTAATTATTTTTAGGTCTAGGATTGGAACTTGAACTTGGTACCTGATATTTTTGCTCATTGACTAGCTCTCTAGCATCTGAGCCATGCCTCCAACTTCTTCTTCTTCTTTTTAATTGTGAGAATACCATACAGAGGAGTTACAATTACATGGGAAAAATAACGAGTACATTTCTTATAAAGCATTGTTGCCTCCTTTTTGTTTCCCCTTCCCATCCCTTTTCATCTCCTCCCATTCCTCTCCCACCTCCCCCACCTGACCCCCCACCTCCCCATCTTGCCCCACCCTGCCACCAAAGTTGTAAAGTTCATTTTTTAAAATAACAACTTGTATATCTCATTGTTGCAATGGGTCCATCTGATTTTTATTTTCAATATTTGTTTTAAAAATATGCCCATCATTTATTCTTTCTATTTTAAATTTTATTTTATTGTAAAGATGCTCTACAGAGGGGTTACAGTTATAGGAGTAAGGTAATGGGTTCATTTCTTGTCATTGTTACTCCCTCCAATCTTTAATATACTGGGGCAATATGGATGTGTGTTTGTGTGTGTGTGTGTGTGTGTGTGTATGAACCAACAATAAACTTTCAATTTACAAACCATTTTTGTTATCACATGCATAGAAGAGGAATATAGGGTAAGTTAGGCTGTGCAACTGCTTTACTAGAGGTGAAGAGCATAAGTTTATTGTGGAAAAAAATATGGAAAATGCTAATTCACTGCTCAAAATCATAGCTGGAGTCCCAGTCTTCAATTGATTACAGAGACAGAGACATAAAATGTCATATTTTGAAGTGTCCAGGAAGTACCAATGCATATTATCAACAGACTGTGTAAGAACACAGTATTTTTCCCTCTGTACTGTAGTAAACTTCTAGTGTGTGTGTGTGTGTGTGTGTGTGTGTGTGTGTGTGTGTATGTTGGTACTGGGACTAGAACTCAGGGTCTGAGCACTGGCTCTTAGCACATTAATTCAATTCTGGTGTTCTACTACTTGAGCCACAGCTACACTTTGGCTAGTTTTTGGTGCCAGTCCTGCGGCTCAAACTCAGATACTGGGCACTGTTGCTGAGCTTTTGTTCTCAATAGAGCTCTACAACATGAGCCACAGCTCAAGCTTTTTGGTGATTAATTGGAGATAAGTCTCATTCAAGACTCTCCTGTGAGGGTTGGTGTTGCACTGTGGTCCTTCAATCTCAGCCTCTTGGCTAGCTAGGATTAAAGGTGCGAGCCACCTGTGCCTGACTAATATTTTTATTTTTTGTGTGTTGATGCTTTGAAATAAAGCGTTTGTGAAGACTGGACTTTTTAGTGTTTTTATTATCCATTTACATAGGGTGAAAGCTCAGTAATTTTCATGTATTTATTATCTTTAAGTAGTTGTGCAAAGGAGGTGTCATGTAACAAGGCTGTGTGTGAATAAAATGCTTGCTGATCTGTGTCACTCCCTTCAACAATCGCATCTCCCTTTGATCCACCCCTTCTCTTACATTCCTTAAATTTTGTGGTTTATATGATCAATTCTTGACTGCATTTTCCTCATCTTTCTCCCTTCATTGTCTACACCTTTTCCCTTGCTCCTCCCCTCATACTGGAGCTCAAACCAAGGGCCTTATACATGCTAGAGAAGTACTCTACACCCAGAGACACTTGTTTCAAAGGGAATATGGGGAACTCTAGACAAAAACAACTAAATGCCTAACTGCTATCACCATAAATGCAGTGACCTGCATGTGTGCTTTCTCAAGGATCAGTGCATTAATATGTTACCTTCCTTCAATATGATGTGAGTGTTTAGAAAGTTCTCTTTACTGAGGTCATGACTGGTCTTTGCTGCTAAGAAGAGCACCTAAGGGCATTTCAACCCTTTCATTCTGTATTCTGAATTACCTGACTTTTGAATGTGGTGGCCTAAAATGACCAGCAGATGGCGCTAGGACTCTGTCAAAAATTAGTGAGTTACATGTTCCCTGGCCTCCGTCTATCCCCATTCATTTCAAAGGGTGAAAAGCAGTGTCTAGAGAAAAATCTTTGTTAGCACAAAGACAGAATTTGTGAGAGACAAAATTATGTTTTTTAGTTCATTCAAAGGCACATTGATAATCTCTGATTTTTTTTAGAGCTAACTCACAGAAACAGGAAAAGTAAATCTCTTCCATTGATTGATTATCCCTAGGTTCTCCTTTATCATCATTGTTTTATTGGAAGCCCGGATATGGCAGTTGGTATTTTCATGCATTTTGAAGGAGGACTAAAATGGCTGTTCTCGGCTTTGCTTGTTCACAGATTTTGAAGGTGAGAAAATGGATACTTCGGTTGTTTGTAAAACCTGATGCAAACAAAGGAAATTAGCAAGGGTGTATAACACAGTCCCGGACCCAGAAGGGGCTGCAAAAGGATGGTTTAGGTTATCATTCTCATTCTAACATGAAGGATCCTACTTAATTTTCCACACACAATCTCCTTTCTGGCTGAAAAATAGATTCATATTACCAATCTCCTCTATGTAGCAGCTTTAAAAGGCCGAAGCAACCAGGGTATTTCTAAAGCAGGTTGTCAACCATTCTGGGAAAATTCTCTACCCACACAGTAAGGAATTGTGTTGGTAATCTCATGCTATGGTTTTTGAAGGCATATACCTATCTCTTTGCTGTATGTGAGCTTTAGATGGACATAATCAATAAGGTTTTTGGAGAGTACAATGATGAATTAATATCCCTGAGGTCTTGAGACTAATAACAGTGAGGGCAGGGTCCCCCCCTCCCCACCCCCAGGTACCTGGAGTGGGCAGATGGAATGGGATGGGGTCCTCATGCAGTAAGAGCAAACCATACATTTGCTTGTAGTCAAATGCAATGAAACCCTGAGTATCCTGCATGCTAGATTTTTATAGCTGAGAATAGAGTGCTCTCTGTCTTTCTCTCTCTCAGACAATGCATTAGAAAAATACCTATAGCGGTTGCAGCTCTACTCTGTGTTTTAGCTTGGCATCCGGTTGTGGAGAGTGTCTAAAACAGTGGGCTCTCCACTACAGCTGCTTCTTCTAATATCTGTAGAAGAGACATCCAAGGTAGCTTGACAAAATGTTCTTCTATTGTTTCTGATCTTTGGAGGTGTAATTGTGGAAAATAGAAGCAAAGTAGACGTGATGAGCTAATGTAAATCTTGTTTTTACCTTATTCTACTTGCTTCCATACCATCTTTAAGCTGTCACAGAGGGCCATCTTACTCACTGGAGACACTGAGGCTTCTGTAAGAAAAACTAACTGCTTTTTCTCACAAGGATGCAGACCAGTGTTATTAGGTATGGTGTAATGTATAGTGTAATATATCTGGAACAATGGTCTTTAGCTCACTAAGTACAGTCCTAAGATAAACTTACTCAAAATATGTAAAAATCATTTCCTTTGTCGGGAAAGTATAGGCCAGGGAAAATGCAAACTTAGAAAAAAGTTTTCCTTTTGTCTGGATAATAATTTCGTCTGGCCAGCCCCGGAATAGGAGGACATAAAGCCATAAAGACATTGACTAATTCTCTCCTCATTTCAGGTTATAAATGGTGATTTTTTTTTGGTATTTTCTTGCCAGTACTGGGGCTTAAACTTAGAGGGTGGACATTGTCCCTGAGCTTTTTTGCTCACTTATTCTACTACTTGAGCCACAGCTCCACTTCTGACTTTCTGGTGGTAAGAGTCTCATGGACTTTCCTGCCAGGACTGGCTTCAGAGTGTATTCAGATTTCAGCCTCTTTAGTAGCTAAAATTATGGGTGTGATCCATCAGATCCAGTCACATTTCTTGAAAGGGGTACCTCTGTACCCCCAGAATGTAAAGATATTCACATCAAAAAACCAATATATATTTAGAGAAAATAATCTTGAAAACATTTTTAGTTTGACCAACATATGTACCTGTCTCCCTCTAAATAATTCACTATGTGTCACAGCTGATTTTCCATCTCCCATTTCTGGAAACAGAATCACATGTGTTTTAATAACATGCTAATCTGAAACAATGGCTGTTATCTGTGTTCTTTAAAATGAAGAAGTATTCCTCTGCTATAGTTTATTGTGCCTTTAAAACACAAATAGACTCTTGTTCGTTTTATTAAATTTATTTTTATCATCTTTCCATTGTTTAAGTTTACTTAAATGTAAGGGATTTTTAACTTATTTTTATTGTATTTGAAGAGTTGTACAAAGGAGTTTCAATTCAACATGTCATTTTATGTGCACAATGCATCTTAATCAATGTCACCTCTGCTGTCAGACTCACACCCCACTCTCCATCCCACTGATGTTTTCAAGTTCTTTAGTTCTCTTTCCATGAACGTTCATTGAGTATTAGGGGTGTATTCACCTATGATTTCTCTTTCTGTTCATCTACCCACCTCCCCTTAAGTCCTGTTTCCCTCAGAGAAGACATAGTTCAGCCTCCTAGTATTCATTTTTGTTAAACTGTCAATTAACTATTCAAAAGAGTTACACCATGTAAACCCACCCTTGTGGGTTTGATTGTGGTGTGTATATATACAGATGTCTCTGTATGTGCCTTTTATGTTTCCATATGTTTATATATTTTATCATCTAGCTTCCCTGTATGAGAGAAAACTGACTCATATGCATATGGAGAAAGAGACACACAGGGAGGAGAGAAAGAGAAAGAGAATAGATAGATACGTCAATCAATATATAGTATCTCTTTTCTGAGCTACTTTGCATTTGGTCCATGACTTTCATCAGTCATTTATATTTGCACTTGTGTGAACCACTTTCAATAATCGTTATTGGTAGAGCCCTTGGAGATCATTGACTGTAAGTGCCAGTTCCAGAGGCTTACAATTGAGAGTCATCATGAGCCTTATCTTTGCTATGAAAGCCACAGAAATCACTTTTATATAGAGAAGTGGCTCTTTCATCTTGTAAACATTTTAAGTTAGGTACTTTGGTAATGAGTCTCACATCAGGTGAAAAATTGCTTATAATAATAATTTATATATCAGTCACTGTTTGAATGAACTTCTGGCTTTTCCTACTTGGTTGAAATAAGAAAGCATGAATATTTCCAAGCAATTCTCTGAAGTATAATCTATGTTTGTGTCAATTAGATTATAGGAGAAGAAATTGCACAGGTTTATTTGGGAAATGTGCGTGATTGTGTGTGTGATTTGAGAGATCTTTCCGGATAACACAGATTCTTGTTAACTTGTTAAAATTAAACATATTTTTGGGATGATATGTCTCACTCAGAGAAAAGGGAGTTTTGTAGTTGTTGGAAAAACTGCATCATCACCTATCAGCTAGCAAAAAAAAGATCTACAAGTAAACACAATGGATGGTAAAAACAATACACTTGGAAATGATAAATTATACAAGACTCAGTGATACCAGAGGAGGATATTCTTAGGAGAAGATCACAAAGGCTCAACAGCTATGTACATATGATCATATAAAATGATATTTATCTAAATGAACTCCAAGAAATGGAAACAACAATTTTTTTGTTCTTTTGCTATTGTTGTTGTTGTTACTTTTTCTCCTTTATTGTTGTTTTTTATTTCTGTACCTTTTGTCTTGTACGTAAGCTTATCTGTTTTGGGGAAGGGAAAGGGACAGCGTAGAAATAGTGGGACAACGGGTGGACACATGCAGTAGTGAAACTCACAAGACACTATTAAAAATGATCTACCCAACTTGTGGGGGGAAGGCAGTTGCAAGATGCAAACTGGGAGAGGATGAGGGAAGAGGTGACACAGTTCAAAAAGCAATGTACTCATTACCTGTCTTACATAACTCTAATCCCTCTGTATATCACCTTTACTATCTCTCTCTCTCTCTAATATATATATATATAAATATATAAATAAAAAATCTATCTATCTATATATATGGATGAAGGTGGGAGTGAATTAAATGTTCCCAGAATCAAATTAGCTTTTCCAACCAGAGGACATCGCTGAGCTGGTGGGCAGACTCTGGGGGCCAAGGCGTGCAGCAGGAGCAGCGAGGTAGTCTCTCTCATAAACGACTCACAGCAAAGACGACCTGGAAATAGGTGACTTTCAAGGGAGAGCTGGTCCCAGGCTCAGAGGCAGCACTGACCTCCAGTAAGGGAGGTTTTAAGAGGGAACTGACGCAAGGGAGGGTCATTGAGTTGAATGTCAGTGATGGCCGAGGTTTGCTGGAGGGATGGGACCCCAGGCACGCACACATCAGAGGCCATAAGTCCTCTCCCACGTCCAGCTTCTCTTGCAGCCATTCAGAACTGCTCAATCAACGGGCAATCAAATCATTTCCTTATCCTTCAGCTATGAAGACAATAGCTGGCGTTTGTTTAATGTGCTATTTAAAGCTCACTTGCTACATTAATCCAATGAGGTTGTAAAAATGGGAAAAAAAAACGTTCTTTTATACATATTACCGTGATTGAGGTGATAAAGTATTCACTTATAAGACTTCTAGGAGAGGTCAATAATGTAAGATCATAGATTGTAAAGGTGGCATTCTTTTACATAGAGGAAACTTCGGCAAGAATAAAAACCTTTAAGGCTGTGTATGAAAGCTACCTTAGAGTTACATTTGTATTGTTTATTACACTGTTTCTCAATTATACAGCTTGGGAAAAAAACACAAGCAATTAATCATGGTAGATTACACTCATTTTGTATTTGGCCAGCAGTAGCAAGTAGTTATTAAGAAGTCTGAGCTCCAATTGTTTCTCTAAATAATACTTTGTAATATCTTTTGCTTATGCCTTTTCTGTAATGTGCTTTAGTAAATGTGACTGTTCATACCTAGAAAAGATTTCAAATAGCTCTCATTCCCCTATTATAATTATACTTTTAAATTGACTTTTTAATATATTTACATTCTTAATATGATACCATTACCAGCTCTGCCATTTGTCTTGTTTAATCTCAATATGCATAATTACAGACCACGGCAATTACAACCACTATACCTGCATTATCAACTGCTTAAAATTTTAGTAGTAAAAATAGGATTAAAATAGTCAGATGAAATATTTACCCTTAGATTATATAAAACAATAACAAAAAGAACGGGAAGTTATTAAAATTTTTTCTTATAAGAAGTATTAAATATAGATTATATACTTCAGAATTGGTAAAGATCACTTAGTCATTTTATTTTCTTTGTTTGCAGAGCTGGGATTCAAGCTTAGGGCTTCACTAATGATGACTAAGTGCTTACTTTACCACTGAGCTGTACCTCCAGCCCAAAGAGCAAAAATTCTATCAGCAACTTAATCACTTAGGTACAATTTTCTTTAGCAATGGAAATATTAAAAGTAATTTGAAATATTGGCAAGACATCTAACATTGAACTGACCTTGTAAACACTGAAATGGTCCACTGACAATGAGATAAACCATTATAATATAGTTTCTCTAATAAATGATACTCTAATTACCCTCTCTTTTAAGTCAACAGAAAATAAGAAAGTAAGAAGTATTAGCAAAAGTTCATGTTCGATCAATGTTGATTTTGTGGAAATATTTTTTCACTTAGGAACTATAAACTTTTGATGGTATGGTTGGCAGTGACAAGATTCACAAGGAAGTACTTCTCGTGTTTGCAGTTCTAAGGGATAGATGATGCAGTCTTACATTTTGGCATTGACCGTGGACTTCACCCAATGCTAGACCTTCTGAAGGGACTGAACTTACCCAGATGCCTTTCTTTGTTGCTGGAGAGGATGAAGCAAGAAGATGGAATTTTAGTCTTCTAACTCACAGAGACTTCCAGCATTTACCTCATTACATATATTTCTTGTATAGTTAGTTGATTAATAAATGCAATTAGGCATGACGGATGACATCTGATGCTAAGATTTGAAGAGATGTTCTCTGTCTCACACTTCCAAACTCCACCAGCGTGAAATGCCATAGCTGTCTGGTAATCAACTAGAATTTAGAAGAAAATGGGATAGCTTGCAGTCAGCATTGTAACTTTGTCTTTCTATAACTTAATTTTGTGCCTGTCATGCTAGTAGGTAGTGAGTGCATGTTCTTGGACTGATTGCATTTAAAGTTATTAAAGTGATTTTACTCAGATTTTGAGGTGAAGGAACAGATTGAAAGTGATCGTGTCACTAACAGCTAATTTCATCAGAGATGAGACATGAGCTAATACAGGACAACAGAAGGAGGAAGGAAAGAATGTGAGGCAGAATGGTAGGCAAGCTGGAAGGGGTTCTTTTTGGCTTTCTGAAATAGATGAAAATTTAGTGTGATGCAGTGGTGATCAGTGGCCAAGTAAAAGTCAGGAATGAAATGTCTGCATCTTTACAAACTGAGCTCAGATGGTATTCCATGGGTACTCACAGGAAGAGAAATTGCCTTCATGGAAAAAGACAGTTAATAATTTCAATAATTATTATCACTTGGGAGGAACAACCCACCACATAACTTGTGAAGTTCTTAGTTTATGTTAATCCACCTTTTATGTCTTTGGAATAACACACACACACACACACACACACACACACACACACACACACACACACACACGGTGACATAAGAATTCTTGAGCATCTCTATTAAAATATCAGATCAGAGAAAACCTGACAAGTGCTAGGTATGGCAATCCCCTACGTTTATTCCCAGCATTTTGGAAGGGTAATCTGTAAGGTCAGCCTGGGCTAAACAGAAGACACCTATACAGAACACACCTCTTCATAAAAGAACCCACAGAACTAGACAACAAATCCCACCACATACTTTGAGCATATTCTTCAAACTAACACAAAAAATTGTATTTAATTTTCATTTCAGGATTTTTTCATATCCTCAGATGTAGACTGGGAAGCACAGAGCAGGAGGAGTTGACCTACAGATCCCTAAGATTCTTGCCTTATGGTCTTAGTTCTTTCTTCTACTTCTTGCCACTGTGGAAGTTGGCATCTTAGCCTCAGACCAGGTACTGCTGCCTTGGTCTCTTTAGATTTCTTCTCAGCGCCTCAAGCATCATCTCTATACAGCTGGCTTCTGAATCTGACTTTCAAATCTATCCTTTCTATTTCCTTGTCTATATGCAAAAGCACATCTTAGTATTTATAGCTTGCTACTGTAAGGATATAAAATTCAAATGTTTATAAGTATAATTCTTGATTATTTTACTGGAGACCAGGACTCATACTATAGTGAAATAGAGAGACAGTTCTGGGCTTGGCCACATGGTTAATGGTAGGGTCTGGCATTTTGTCTTCATGATGGGAGAAGGTGAAGCCCGGCTTCCCTCCCCACAACCCCAGCTAATGGGCATGCCTGAATCCCTGGAGGCAGGGGGCACTTAGCTGATAGGTTACTAAACCTGTCAGTCCAGTGCCTGGACTGGAAGTTTCCTGTGACCCTGCCCCCTGACTTAACCTTATTTAGGTGTGAACCAGCTCAGGCACCTTTATGCCATGGCACTGTGTCTCTGTCTTCCTTTCCTGTCTCCTGTCTGTTCTTTGGTCACCATGGTTTCACACTTCAGCCCTCTATTGGAGATGAATTGGTTTGTTGGTATTGTTTTTGTTCTTTCTTTTTTTCTCTGGATTGTTTCCTAATGGTGTTAAGTGTGTTTGTGGGCTGGCAGGCCTTTGTAACAATAGGCTGCCTGCAGACCACTAGTGCTCCAATAAAGATTCCAAGATTCAGCCTCTCAAAATGTGGTTTCTCTGATTTCTCACCTTACAACACTAGCTTATCTCAGCACCTGAGCCCAAGTGAAATTCATGCTTCAGTCTCTTACATAGATGTAGATCACTATTCTAACCTATAATTCATGTTGGAACCCAAATCTCTCATATCCAACTTTTCTAATTGCACCAAGCATATCTCTGGTCTATATTTTACTTCATTGGATCTGTATTATTGACCATGCCTATTTTGTTCTTTGAGTCTTAAGTTTTCTACTTTGGGTTTTAGTCGATAAAATCTACTTAACTTATGCCCCAAATTTACTCATGTCAAATAATATTATGTGAGTCATAGACAACTGCTTTCCCTGTAACTTTCTTTTTTTATATTAGAACTGTTAGTAATTTATTTTTATTTTTTAAATGATAAATTATTTTATTATGAAAATACCATACAGAGGGGTTACAATTACACGAGCAAGGTAATGAGTGCATTTCTTTTTTTTTATTGTGAAAATACTGTACAGAGGGGTTACAATTACATGGGCAACATAATGAATACATTTCTTATCAAGCATTGTACCCTCCTCCTTTGTTTCCCCTTCCCATTCCTTACCATCCTCCTCCCCCCAACCTCCCACCAGCGCCCTGCACCAAAGTTGTAAAGTTTGTTTTCGACATAATGACTTGTACATCTCATTGTTGCAATGGGTCCCCCTATATCCCTATTTAAACAATTTGTTTTTTCCCTTCTGCTCCCTAAATTATACCAACATCAAATACAGTGAAAGCAGGGGTTATACTGTGGGGGAGGGACATACATAGCAACAAAGAAATGATCTTATAAATGTGTTAGAAACAATCGCATGAAAGAAAAAAAGCATTTGAATACATATCTTAGGGTTCATTTCCCTAACATCACCTTATCTGACCTTTTCTGCTTGACACATACATACCCTAGATATTGCAAATAAGGGAAACCATGGGACCTATGTTTCTTTGGGCCTGGGTTACTTCACTTAATATATTTTTTTCCAAGCCTTTCCATTTCCTCACAAATGGGGCAATGTCATTCTTTCTGATGGAGGCATAGAATTCCATTGTGTATATATACCACAGTTTCTTGATCCATTCATCTACTGAGGGGCATCTGGGTTGGTTCCATATCTTAGCTATAGTAAATAATGCTGCAATAAACATAGTTGTGCTGGTAGCTTTAGTGTGGTCTTGTTTGTGATCATTTGTGTAAATGTCCAAAAGTTTTCCCTGTAACTTTCATTGGGGCATTCAATGTTTTCCTTGCTTTGCCTCCAGCCTCTTTCCCTGGTCCTCAAATAGTTGTCAAACTCTTTACTCCAGAAAGTGTCTCACTTCATTCATGCATTTTGCTCTCATATGTCTATTATTATTTTCCCCCTATAAGTTATCCCAACACCTTTCCCAATCAAGAGTTTCTCTAAAGTCTAGCTCAGATTTGAACTCTTTCTGCATTCAGCTGACACTTTTGAATTATGCTGATTGGATTACCTGCTGTCTTTCTGTAGTGTAATTATATTTCCCTTGCTTTTCTTCCAACCTTTCTGCCTGTGTTAGTCCACTACGATTGTAAGAGCATTGATGAAGGAATAGGGTGGAGGGAAAACATATATGACGGGGCTGGGAAGGTGGCTCAGTGGTAGAGCGCTTGCCTTGCATGCATGAGGCCCTGGGTTCGATTCCTCAGCACCACATAAGCAAAAAGGAAAAAGCCAGAAGTGGCGCTGTGTCTCAAATGGTAGAGTGCTAGCCTTGAGCTGAAGAGCTGAGGGACAGCGCCCAGGTCCAGAGTTCAGGCCCCACGACCGGACCCCGCCCAAAAACTCCCCCCAAAAAACATATATGACAGACTGATACTTTAATCTTTAGACCACTAGTAAATATTTGTAGAATAAATAATCCAGTGGATCTTCATGATGAAGCCTTCCAGAATATTCCAATCATGCTTTCTTCCCATTCCATATATCAATTTTTCATGATGATGTGACCTTTTTAGCTTTCAAAAGATACAGTCACACAGAATCAGATATTTTAAATTAAGTATTGTTTTCTTAACTACCTACTGGAACTTGAAGACTGGTAAATTAAATGTCACATAGTCTATGTATTAACAGAATAGGTATATGATAACTAGGTTGGAGAAAATTATTTTTTTTAAACAAGTACTCTTTTATTTTTATTGTCAAGGTGATATACAGAGGGATTAAAGTTACATAAGTAAGTTAATAAGTACATTTTCTCTGTTGAACTTCTTACCCTCCTCCCTCATTTTTCTCCTACTTTCCCTCCCCAACCACCTCAAGTGATACAGATCATTTCCAACATATTGTCTTGTGAATATTGCGGTTGTGTTGGTTCCCCCTTTTTCCTTTGTCTCACTATTCTGTTGTTCTCCTTCCCTTTTCTAATTCAGATAAATGTATATACAGTTCATGTTTCTTTTGTGTGTTCTTCCCTCCAGTGGTGGTATATTCCCTGTTGTCACTGGATTTGAAAACATGTACTTTTTTGCCTAGCAAAATCCGGGCAGAAATTTAAGACCCGGAATCTTAACAGTCTAAGTAAATGTACAAGCATATCTAAAGGGAAGTTACCAGGAAATAATTTGTTTTTATTAAATAACACACTATATTAGAAATACTTCTACATCATGTGTATTAATTGTTGAAAAGGAAAACATATGTTTATTGCTCCTTAAAAGTTAGAATATTAACTGCATTGTTGAATGGCAACTCCTTTGTCCCACTACTTAAAGATAATAAAAATAGAAAATTATTTTTGAAGTATTATTTATTTCATATATGCATATGAAAACAATGTATTTAGTACTTGAGAGACTCAGTAATCTACATTAACATATTCACCTATTCATTTACATTTTCAAAGCTGATAATTCATGAAAATAGTTTATATCCTCAAAAATAAAGAAAAAGGTGGTTTGGTGGCATGTGCCTGTAATCTCACCTACCTGAGAAGCAGAGATAGGAGGACTGCAATTCAAAGCTAACCCCGTAAGCCAATGCTACCTGAAAATAAACTAAAGTATAAAGGGCTGGGTTGTGCCTCAAGTGGTAGAGTATTTGTCTAGCAAATCCTACTATAACAGAGAACTAAAAAGAGAGATTAACAGGATGATTGAAAAAAAAACTGTAGACAAATTAAAACTAATTTAATTTTTTCCAGTCATGGGCCTTGAACTCTGGGCTTGGATGTTGTCTTTCAGCTCTTCAGCTCAAGGCTAGCATTCTACCCTTTGAGCCACTTCTGCCTTTTTCTGCTTATGTGGTGTTGAGGAATCGAACTCAGGGCCTCATGCATGCAAGGCAAGTACTCTACCACTGAGCCACCTTCTCAGCCCTAAAATTAATTTTAAAAGGCAGTATAAAGCTACTACTGGGCACTATAGAATGAATTAATTATTCTAGGAGATTCTGTATTAAGCTCTAGTTTAAAAAATGAGGTAGACATTTAGTTTTTTTCTGATAAAGTTATTTTAAAGATGTTTGCACTGATACAACAAAGATGCTAGAACTAATACAATGAAGAATGCATGTTTTTCTAGCTATTGTGTTGTTGTTGTTGTTGTTGTTATGAGGCTTGAACTCAGGGCCTATGTGCTGTCCCTGAACCTCTTTGTGCTCGAGGCTAACACTCTACCAATTGAGCCACAGCTCTACTTCCAGTTGTTTGAGTGGTTAATTAGAGATAAGAGTCTCATGGGAATTTTTCTGCCTAGGGCTGGCTTTGAACCATGATGCTCAGATCTCAACCTCCTGAGTAGCTAGGATTACTGGTATAAACCACCAGAGCCCAGAGAGATATTATAAATTTGGGTAGAAAAATTGAAAAATTTTGGGAAAGGTACTGAGATCTTAAAATGGAAATGAAGGCTGATGGAGAAAGGCCTATCAGTACTAGATGCACATATAGTAGAACTGATACAGCAGTTCTCTATCAGGGTTAGACTGATGATTCTGAACCTCATACTTGTACATTGGAGCTGAAAAATTAGATAACAGATATTTCTAGCTGGGGCTAGGCAATCAGTACTTAAAGTGTGTGGTCATAGGCAAGCTATGAGAGAAGTCTCAAATGATCTCTGTGTGAGGGATCAGAGCTAGAGACAAGAGTAAATGACTTTTTCTTAGTCAGATGCTGGTGGCTCAAGCATATAACTCTTGCTAGTCAAGAAGCTGAGATCTGAGGATTGTGCATCAAAGCCAACTTGGACAGAAAATCTGAAAGACTCTTATTTTCAAGTAACCAACAGAATCCTCAAGGTGAATGTGTGGCTCAATTGGCAGAGTGCCAGCCTAGAATAGGAAAGGCCAAGTGAGAGTGCAAGGTCCTGAGTTCAAGCTCACTACTGGCATATGAAAGAAAGGAAAAGAGAGGAGAAAGGAAAGGAGGAAGGAAGGAAGGAAAGAAGAAAGGAAGGAAGGAAGGAAGGAAGAAAGGAAAGAAAGAAAGAAAGAAAGAAAGAAAGAAAGAAAGAAAGAAAGAAAGAAAGAAAGAAAACAGAGGGAGGAAGGGAGAGAGGGCGGGAGGAAGGCTGAGCAGAACACCATAAACCTACCAAGGTCATCAAAAAGAAAAACAACAAACCTTAGATACTCTCCCAGGTAGAGGGAGCAGAAGAGGTCATGATGATTGTCATGTGACACTATGAAAGTGTCCTGGGATGGAAGTAGGACATACACAGGACAAAGCTATTGAAATAAATCATTTTTTTAGTTAAAAATTACATATAAATTTCATTTCATTAAATTGGAACAAATTGCAGCATGCAAATGTAAGATAATAGTGATTGAGGAAAATAAGTAGAGGGTATTCAGAAAGGCAGAACTCTCAGAGGCTGTGTAGTAACATCTTAACCATAGTAGTATGTTGAAGTGAAGGGATTATTTAATAACAAACCTTTATTCAAGATCAACATTAAATTTTTTTTCTTAGGAAATGTGTGGAATCAGAAGTCAGGTTCCTAAATTTATGATTATTTTTTGTAGGTATAGTTTCATTTTATTATTATTTTTCTCTTTATATTATTATTTTTCTCTTTATATCACTGGTAGATTAAAAAATCAACATACATCTTGCCCATGATATTGGGATCTCATGATGTTTTAACACGTGTTCATTACACTATAATTCAAATAGACTAAACATGCCTATTTATAATTATCTTATTCTAAGTTATATAGTAAAGGGAATGAATATTTAGATTCTCCATAATAAACTCTTAGAGTACAGAGGTATCTCCTTGTCCTTCTGTGCTGCTATCACAAAATACCCGAGGCTGGGTAACTTACCATGCTTAGATCTCAATATGCTAAGGGCTGAGGAGTCCAGTGTGGAGGGTCTGGCAGGATCAGTGTTAGTAGAGAGTTGTTCTCTGCAATTTGTCTTCTAGGAGACACATTTCTTTTTTTTACAAGAAAGAAGCAAGGGGGTAAACTCACCCCTCAGGAAGTTGTGCAAGGCTCCCATTCATTTGCTGAGGGTGAAGCTCTTATAATGCACTGATTGTCATTGTTTATCTCTTGTTCAGCTCTTGATATGGAACTTACACTGCACCCCCAACCTAATTTAAAGCTGCTTCCTTGTGAGCTGCAAAGCTCAGCATGCACTGCTATCACCCCAGTCACTGTCACCTTCTGCTCTCTTGGCTTCTGAGAGATTTCTTTGGACTGCAGTCTTTGCTTTTCATTTCAAGGGCATATCATTGGAGATGTACGGCCTGGCTTTCTTCCTTTGACTTTCATGAGATAAAACCTGGTTGGGTATTTTTTTAAGGGGGGTTTTTTTTTTTGGTCGGTTGTGGGGCCTGAACTCTGGGCCTGGGCGCTGTCCCTCAGCTCTTCAGCTCAAGGCTCACGCTTTACCACTTGAGCCACAGCACCACTTCCAGCTTTTTCTGCTTATGTGGTGCTGAGGAATGGAACTCAGGGCCTCATACATGCAAGGCAAGCACTCTACCACTGAGCCACCTTCCCAGAATCAAATAGTTTATGTTTAGGGAAGGTCTCATCTTTATCTTATCCCTGGTCTATTCCTCCATATTACTTTTTGATTTGGGAGTAGGTTTGCTTGTGTGTCATTCTTCACAGGCACTTTGGGAGGAAGCTGGATATGCAGTCTTATGCACTGCTGGCCAGATGCTGATAGCAACTGGATTGCTCTGCCTAAGTAGTTTTAGTGGATTATGGATGGTCTCCCTGAAGTCATTCCAAGATAGATGATGGAGGAAATCTCACTCCAAATTCAACCCCATATCCTTGCCAAATAGTTAATAAACACAAAGACTTTAAGTTGCAGCCTGCACTTCCCTGATTGGTGAGTTGACCCTCTCTTCACCTTAATACTCTGCTTGGCTTCTCTCCCAGACCGATTTTCCTTTTGCCACTTTGGCTTGCCATAGATCTTTTAATCCAATCCAAGCACTCGTCCATCAATCTTTGAAACTTGCTCTGTTTGCACTTTCCCCCCGCCCCCTCCCCCCAGCCAGTCCCACTGCTCTTCCCCACTAGGCTGTGCATTCAGCGCACCTTACAAGGAAGAAAAACTGGCACTGAATTAAATAGGAAGTGTCATTTGCAAGAATTTAGGCCTGAGGTAGATGTGGGCTCCCTTCCCATGCTGCTTTGCAGTAGTGTTAAGAACTGAAAATTACTGAAAGGTCAGAACCATGTAAAATCCAATGGAAATCTTTTTTATATCCTATGAAATTATTCTAACAATGAATTTCCAAGACACTTTACTACTCTCTTTGCCTAATGTATCTTTCACACTATAGTTAACGAAAATGAAGAGACATTATTTCTTTCTTTTTCAAAAATCATTTCAGATGGGCAAGGGCTTTACTTCTTGCTGGAGGCTCCTTAAACTATTGTTTTCTCTGAATATTTCAAATTGTAGGGATTACAGATAAAAAAAATAATTTCAGCCTGCACCTAGTCCCAGTACATTCTTTCTCCAGGAAGAAAATTAAATTCTGTGCAAAATATCTGTATAAAATATAGTAGTCATTGTGGTTAAAGACAAAGTACCATGGAATTATTTTTAAGGTCACTGCAAACAATGAGGGAGTTAAATGGGCTGCTTATAAACTGTGTTGGATATTTGGGGGTGGTGACATGCACAAGGATTTGCAATGATCAAGAGGCCACTGGAAGGTGCAAAACATCAAGAGAGCTGTAGACATGAGAAAATGATCACATTGGCTGTGGCAGCTACTTGAGACTACCAGTGTAATATCGATTGTCTCTACTATGTAAGCCTCAACAAAGATGAACTAACTAACTACCATACTTCATGTGAAAGAGATTCTGGAGAATTTCGGGGAAAAAATGATCCTCATAATAATTAAGGCCATTAGAAATTTTCAGGAATATTATGAGCGATGTGAAAACATTTTGTTACCATTTTAATTAACAGAAGAAAATTATAAAAATTAGTTCAGTGGCCAAAATGTAGAATAATTTTTGCAACAAATAATGATTGTTCTAGATTATAACTCAAAGAATATAATAAAGATGCATACTTACATAATCAATCAATGAATAAATAAAAGGAACCCATCTTCCTTACAGGAATGTCTATCCCCATAATACAGATATATACTCATAAATACATAATACACACACACACACAGGATATATACACCTACAGGGTATATATTAAAGAATCACAAAATACAAAGTTTAAAAAGGTGACAAACAATGTCTTTATAGTATAGGAGCCTATGAAACATGATCATTACCCAGTGTTGAGGCTAAAGATTCTGGTTATAATCAATCTTGAGATTATGTATCCCTTAATGTAATGCAAGGACAGGAAGGTTCACCTCTGTGCTATGTGTCCTCAAAACTGATAAGCCCAGTCGAATCATAAGAAATCATCAGACACACTCAACTTGAGTGACAGTTTTACAAAATATCTGGCTTGAATTCTCCAAAAGTGTCAAGGTTGCAAAATTTAAGGAAAGATGAATCTGTGAGAGAGTGGAGAAGGCTTCTTGACATAATGGCTGAATATTCTTTAGTCTCCTGGTTTAGGACCTGAGACAGACAAGGGACATTCCTAGGGATATGTGGCAAAGACTATACTTTAGTGACATTGAATTGACTTTGATTTCTTCATTTTGTTAAGTACACCACAGTATTGCAAAATGTAACATTAGTGGTACATCATTTAATAGTGTTATCAGATACCAATATGTAAATAAATATGATTTTTTGACATTTATGGATAATGTTATAGGTACTGGTAAAATTACCTGGTCTAATCAGATAGTGAACAGATTCATTTCTTTTTTGACTAAAATTCTGAGATTAGTAGTAGTGAATAATGTTAATTCTGAAAAGCAAATTCATAAGCTACCAAAAAGTGAACAAAAATAACTTTCTATTTTCTTTTTTATTTTAGTATTTTTGAGGTCAAACAAACATAAGTTATTCTATTGTACGTTGATGAAACAATTTTTCCTTACAAATTCCAAAGAAAGAGTGAGAAACAGAGAGAGCAAGTGAGAGAGAAGACAGATGGGAAGAGAGAGAGACAGAGAGAGAGAGGTCATTACCCAATTAGTAACCTAACCTTGTTTTCTCATTTCCTTCCTCTTTCAAAATTGGTACCTAATTCATTCTCTAGTGGAAAAGAAGTCCTTAGAATATTAAAGCCTCAAGTGATGTTATGCTAGATGTAGTAACCACAAAGGAATGTAACTTGAATATTTTTTCTATATGCCATGATGACAGCATGTAGGAATGAAGGGGGAAATGTATGAAAAGTTTATTTTTTGGATATTCAGTGTTCACAGTGAAAGGTCTGTGCTGATTATTGTCATTTTTGTTTTTGTAGTTTTTTTAATGGATAATATATATTTGAGCTGCTTCTTAACTGATTGTGAATTAACACTATTTTTGGTGATAGGATGCACTGCAAAGCAAATACTTCAGTGTTCTACATTCAAATGCAATACATCAAAGGAAGAGATGTTATGACAGAGAGAAGAAATCTTGTTCCACTCCTGTCAGTGAATCAGTCCATTCCTTCATTTATAGGAAAGCTTGAAGAATGTTTAGTACATTGTTGACAAGTGGACTTCAGAGGGATCTAATTAGTATCTTTTTTTCCCTTCTAGATAAGTGGAGAGAGGAAGGTAATTATAGAAACTCAAAGTTCAGTACTGGAAATTAAAGCCCAACTAAAATATAGTTTAAAGCCTTTATCTCTTTAAGCTCACCTCGGAATGCTTTTTTGATTTTTCTGGCGGTTCATCCATATTAATGTACCTAATGACAGGCACCCTGAAAAGGTGGAAATGAATCTCTTTCCTTTGACATATCGGCCAAGGCTGATGGTACAAAGCGTATCTTTCAATGTGTAACTGCATGGACTCCAGGACTGAGAGAATGATATACACTTCTACTTTATGCCTGTAGGATTCAAAAGGCCTTTTCAAATATTCATGTCTTTTCTTTCTTTTTATTCTCTGCCGGTATGTGTTAGGTGAGGAGAAGAATGTCAGAGTCTCTGGAGTTTCATTGTAGGTTTTATTCTTGCCTGAGGGGGGAAATATATTGAAAATTTGCTGGTCAAGCTGTTCACGTTTTCTCATAACATGTCTAATAATTGCAAAGCAGTTTGTTCAAATAATTTAGTCAGGCGGTGTAAAGCTATTATGACAGACTCTGAGATGAGTTATTGGGCAGACGGGGCAACCAATCCATAGCACCTGGGGATAACAGCCCCTTTGCACATCCTGTGACAGCTGAGAAGTTATAGGAGGCATGGACTATGAGTTGTGTGTGTGTGTGTGTGTGTGTGTGTGTGTGTGTGTAGGGCTACCTTTTGACTGGACTTCTCTGATCTCATTTCAGCTTAGGTCATAACTCCTCATGTTTGATGCATCAAGTGAAGAGGACTTGTATTGCCTGAGGCTCTATTGCCACTTCACACACAGTGGTCTGCAAGGGGACCCACTGTTGAGGATCATGGGCAGCTCTCTCCCTCTCCCCACTTCATCTGACCTAGGGGGAGAGATGCTTTCATTTTTTATATATTGCACATGCTACTTATTATTTGCTGATCATTTCACAATTAACAATAACTAATCAGATTAGATTTCATATATATACTTAAACGTTGGCAATTTTTCCAACTCAAAAATGCTATATATGAAATGTTCACAATTCCTTTCAATAGAATAAGCTAAAATTAAGAATGTGAAATAAAGAAGTTCATGGAGAAATAAACGTAAGAATGCCTCAAAGGACTATATACTGGACACTAGAGATTAAGGTAAGAGCTCTATTGATAAAATATTTTAGTTAGTTGGATAGTACAAAAATTACTGTAATTGTTAGAGAAGATAAGTAAACTTTTTGGAATATAATCTAAGGGATGTTCTCTAGGTTTAAATGTAGTTTAAAATATTATATAGCACAATAGCTCAAGGTCAACATTTACCATCTAGTGAATTCCAAGGTAGCTTAGGAGAAGTAATGAGACACAGTACTCAAAAAATGAAGAAAGAAAGAAATGAAGAAAGAAAGAAAAGAAAGAGAAAGAAAGAAGGGAAGGACAGAAAGAGAGAGAAGAAAGAAAAGGACAGAAAGAAAGAGAAATAAGGAAAAAAGAAAGAGACGCAAGAAAAGAAGGAAAGAAAGAGAAGAAAGAAAGAAGGAAGGAAGGAAGAAAAAGGAAAGACTGGAGATAGAAAAGGAGGGAGAGAGGGAAGAAGGAAGGAAGGAAGGAAGGAAGGAAGAAAGAAAGGAAGGAAGGAAGAAAGGAAGGAAAAGGATAAAGTTATATAACAAAATTGAAATATAATTTATGTTACAAAGGTATTTCATACTGCATACATCGTACCATTGTGATTTTGAATCTAACAAATTAAATAAATCATTCCCTTTTGAATTTAAATTTTAATTGCTATGGAGATACACATTTCATGCATTAAATTTTAAAATATTTATTATTTTTAAATTTAATTTTATTGTCAAGCAGGGTTACAGTTATATACATAAGGTAGTGAGTACATTTCTTGATGAACTTGTTACTTCCTCGCTCATTTTTCTCCCACTTTCCCTCCCCTCTAATACCCTCCCCCAAGTTGTACAGTTCATTTTCAGCATAGTGTCTTGTGAGTATCCCTGTTACATTGCTTCACTCTTTGTCTTTTGTCTCACCATTTTGTTGTTTCCCTTCCCTTCCCTATTTCAGATATTCATATATATATGAATTCATATATATATATATATATATATATATATATATATATATATATATATCCCATGGTACCAAAATCTCTTCCAGCTACCATAATCTCTGTTGCTTGTATCTCCTTTTCCACGTTTTTGGTAAACTTAAATTACACATCACTTTATGTCCTCCCTTCAGATTTCTAGACTCATTCCTTTCCTTTTTCTCCTTCTCTTTCTCTTTCCTTTTTCCTTTCCTTTCCCTTTTCCTTTTTCTTTTTTCTCTTTTTTTTGGTGCCAGTACTAAGGTTTGAATTCAAGAAATCATGTTCTCACTTGGCTTTTTTTCTCTCTCTCTTTCTCTGAAGGGTGGTTCTCTACCATTTGAGCCACACCTCCACTTCCAGCTTTTTGCTGGTTAATTGAAGATAAGTGTCCCACATGATTTTCTGCCCAGTCTAGCTTTAAACTACAATCCTCTCAGATCTTAGCCTCCTAAGTAACTAGGATTACAGGTGTGAACACTTGGCATATTATCATTTTAAAAAAAGATTTTACTATTAATGTTAACCAACTTCTGAGCCTTAATTTTCTCATCTCAACAAGGAGGGAGAGAAAATAGAGAAGAAACTAGGCTGATAAGAAACGCATTAACCTTTACATAATAATTTTGAATTTATAACTTTTTTTCTTCAATAAAATTCACGTATTTAGTTAGCTTCGGGAAAAATAGGAGAAAGAAATAAAATAGCAGTATAGTGATTCATCATATTTAATAAAACAAAGTAGTGGCTTCAATGAACTATATTCTTTTAAAACTGCCAGACATATAAAAAAGAACGACTTAAAACTATAATTTCCTAAGTATTAAAAATATAAGCTTCATTTTGAGTGAAGTAAATAATCTGTCAAGTCTTTTCGTAGTGGGATATAATACTGAAATTTAACTTACATTAGAAAGAGTGAATGATTGAAAATGATCCAAATGGCTGGACTAATATTTAAGCAAGTTTTTACTATCCACACAAAAAATGATTCATTAGGAGTAGCAATAACATTCACTTACACAAAAATTCCTTATGATGTGCAATGCAAGCATCACCTCTGGATGCACATTCAGGGTTTCAGTGGGCATTATGCCTAGCTGATTAGGACAGGATTTGGTTCAATAAATGAACTGAAATTTTTGTAACACGTGGTAGCATAATGCATATTAATTATGAACAGATTGGAACTGTAATTTGGGATAACAACCATAATGATTACAGGGCACAGTGAATGTAAGTCAGGTCTGACGGGCAAAAACAGATGTGTCTACCTATTGGGGTCCACCTTGTCCTCACTTGGAATGAATAGTGTTATTGAAGGCTGATACATTTGTTATTTGCAAAGATATATAAGTAAGGACAGGAAGACCTGTTGCATTCTGGGTTATACTTTGTTCTCCAATGCAACTACTAAGGTCATACATGAACACCCCAGAGGCCAAAATACAAGGGAAAGTTCAGAGGAGGTATAAATACTGTTGTGTCTTTTGCTGGAGCAGATTTGAAAATCTTCATCAAGGACGTTCAAATGAACGAGTGTGGAGTAGCTCCAGTATTCATTTTACTAAAACCAATAAATCTTGTGTAAATTAACTCAATGAAAATGTTTTTTCAATGTGAAGGCAAGAGGTGAAAGATGGTATGAGACTCTAATATTTCATTGTTCATGCCTACAGGTACTCAGTATATCTAATATCAAGTAAAAGTAAGCTGTTGTGACTGCCTTGTGAAATCCTTGGGAGAAGTTTTGTTTTTTAATGATAGGCTATGTCCTAAGTCTAAAGATGATACCATATATCACTTTGTGTGTGTGTGTGTGTATAAATTTTTTCTTAGGGTAGAAGGAAATATTTAAACTATGATAATAAGTCTGTCTTTTTTTTGGGGGGGTCTGGTCGTGGGGCCTAAACTCTGGGCCTGGGAGCTATCCCTCAGCTCTTCAGCTCAAGGCTAGCACTCTATCACTTGAGCCACAGCACCACTTCTGGCTATTTTTTTCTGCTTATGTGGTGCTGAGGAATCGAACCCAGGGCCTCATGCATGCAAGGCAAGCGCTTTACCACTGAGCCACCTTCCCAGCCCCCAGTTATTTGAAAAGTTTAATAGCTGGTCATAAACACTGGTCATTGTAAAGACTGGTTATTGTGGATGGTACTATTACAAAATACCTACCTCTTCTGTGCTCCTTAAACTTGTTAACCCAGTTGAGTATATGTGTCCTAGGCCCTTCTCTTTTTTGTCTCTGTTATCTTCTAGGCATCTGAGCAATCATTTTTTTTTTTTTGCCAGTCCTGGGGCTTGAACTCAGGGACTGGGCACGGTCCTTTTACTCAAGGCTAGTGTGCTTCCACTTGAGCCACAGTTCCATTTCTGGCTTTTTCTGTTTATGTGGTACTGAGGAATTGAACCTAGGGCTTCATGCATGCTAGGCAAGCACTCTACCACTAACCCACATTCCCAGACCCAATCTGAGCAATTTTAACCTTAACAGTCTTTTTTTTAATTTTAATTTTAATTTTTTGTGAACATACTGTACAGAGGGGTTACAATTAATGGGCAAGATAATGAGTACATTTCTTATCAAGCATTGCAGTCTTTATTTAAGAACAAACCATCATTTTATCATATATTATTGTATGGAAAGCAGTATGCTAAGCCCATTTATAATTTTCAAATGCATTTGTTGAAGATGTTTTGTGTCGAGAAATTGACCTCAGTTTTAGTATAAGCATATTCTTCTATAGAGTTTTCAAATTTCATAATATACTTGGCAAAAGGTCATCAATTGCATAAAAACCTATCAGAAATATCCCTGAAGCTTTTGAAGTTGTACTTTCCCTGACTGCCCTTTCCTACACATGGAAGGAAGAGCTAGAGAAAGATTTATTACCATATTTGACAGAACTTTTAATAATCTGAAGATTCCAGTGGCTAAATAGCAGTATGGGGTTTTATAGATAATAGCTTTATATACTTCTTGTACTTGAGGAGGTGTATAAAATTTAATGAGTATAGGAAAAAAGACAACTAATTTAAATAAAGGATCCATGCAAGTGTTTAATTTAGAAAAATAACAGAATGGTTGATTTCAGAATCGTTAACTATTTGCTAGACATCTTTTTTTTAAAGTCAAAAATCAAAAGTGTTCAGAAAAAGTAATGTCTTATGCAATTCTGCACACAGTATGGTATATTTAATGAGTATGATATTTTATAATATTTAAAGATTAATTATATCGAAGTAAGTGCTAAAATCTAATCTAAAGTTTATAGACTTAAATTGCATGTATATTATAGTTGAAAATGATTAAATATGATTTAATTTTTAATTTTTTGACTGACGTTTTACATTTACTTTTTATTATCTTAAGTAGTTGGACAATTTATGGACAATTTATAAGTAGTTGTTAATTTATGGAACAAAAAAATTGGTCAATGTAACTCCTTCTCTCTTCTATTTAACCCCACCCATCCCCTCATGTTACCTGGTTTCATTTTTGCATATGTGTACTGAAATGATGACTGTATTTGCCCAGCATTTCTTTCTCCATTTGTCAGAACTACTGCCTTTAAACTTCACCTCCATCATACAAAATATATTACTGCTTTCTGGAATTAATTTTGTCAACTGTAATGTCATTCTTGAAAGGTATTGTACCTTTGGCATGTACCCATGTGTGGTATACCATACTTTACTCAGTTTGATTGTTCATGTATGTAGTTTTCAATTCTCTCTATACATCAACTGGGTAACTAACTTTTACACTCTCCTGGAATTATGTTACAATTGAATTGAGATAGGTCTGTGTATGGGATTTTAAAACCTCTTCAGGTCAGAACATTGTAAAATTAGTGTTGAGAAACAAAATTCTTATCTGTTTCCAAACTGAGTAAGTTAGAGTCACAGCGTTTCCTTCCTGGGCTGATTTCAAACCAAGATCCTCTGGTTTCAATCTCCTGAGTAGTTAATATTGTAGGCATGAATCACCAGTGCCTGGCTGTCCCTGAACTTTTATGCTCAAGGCTGGCACTCTACCAGTTCAGCCATAGCTCTACTTCTTGCTTTTGGCCAACTAATTGTAGATAAGCCTATCACAGATTTTTCCAGCACTGCTGGCTTTAAACTATGATTCAGTGAGTTCTTATATGCCAAAAATAGTAATTAAAATGGTATCTTCACAATGTGAAATATTTATTCTGCTTAAAGATTTTGTAATCTACTGGAGTTGTATTGAAAAGTACAGATTAATAGCATTTTTTGAGGAATCACTTAACCAAGTTATTTTTATGCTTTCATTATCCTTAAGTAGTTGTATAAGGACTACCATTCAGCAAATCAGTTTATGAGTACAAGGCATGTTTATTGAAGTTATTCCTTTCATCATTCTCCCCTATCCCTTCTAACCCAATCCCTCTCCTCAACTTCCTTAATTTCATGGGATATACATTGAATATTATGGCAATATTCTCCTTTCTTCTCAACAAGTTTTTTTTAAACTTTTATTTATTTTTTATTGTGAAAATACTGTACAGAGGGGTTACAATTAGATGGGCAAGATAATGAGTGCATTTCTTATCAAGTTTTGTAGCATCCTCCTTTGTTTCCCCTTCCCATCCCTTCCCAGCCTCCCCCT
>NW_012267300.1:635668-642709 GCF_000151885.1 Dipodomys ordii
GAGAGAGAGAGAGAGAGAGAGAGAGAGAGAGAGAGAGAATTTGAGTGTGAGGTAGAAGAGGGCTACTCCTGTCATTTCCATGAGTTACATCTTTGTCTTAGATAGCTCTGGATTTACAGTATGCTCCCATTTTCAAACCACATATAATTCTTTTCTGTTATCTGCTGCTAAAACAGAATACCACAGACTGAGTGACATATAAAGGACAAGGATTTATTTCTCATGGCTCTGGAAGCTGGGAAGCCAAATACTAAAACATCTATATCTAAGGAGGGTCTTATTTTGTCATCCATTGTGGAGGGGTGAGAGAGAAAGATAGAGAAAATAAGAGAGAGACACTGACAGAGAGAGACAAAGACACAGAAACAGAGATTGAACTTAAAATTTTACAATTAAAGTTTTATAATTTAACTTTTATAATTGACATTGATCCATTCATAAGGCTGAAGTCCTCATGATTTAAAAACTTGCCATTAGATCTCACATTGTAACATGATTGCCTAGGATTGAATTTACAAGGCATGCTTTTGGAAGAGACACAGCAAACCACAGCAGTACCCTTAGATTTGCCTTTCATTATGCTTTACAAAAGGAGAAACATCAACTTCTTGTAATTCAAGAATAATATTCTCCTATTTCTTTTTTTTAAACAGACTTATAGTTTCAAACTTTGATCATCGCTCTTTAGCCTTTTCACTATAAAGGAGGGTATATTTATAAGCTTTCTATGTTAAATTCACCTTTATTTAGACAGTTTATCAGCACAGTATAAAAATTTAAAAGTTACACAAAAATAACTCATAAAATGTAAGTTTCTCTCTCTCCCCTTATCCTAACTAGCCAACAATTCTCTTTGTATGACAAAGCATTATAACTTCTTTCATAGACTTTCGAACATGTAAACTACTTATATTTCATCTTCTAGACAAATATTAGTTATTATAAATAATATTGTATATACTATCTGCCCCATTCTGTATTACATGTTAATCTTACTTTTTACAACCAAAACTTTTCCTTAGTGAAGTGTAAAGTCAAAAACAAGAAAAAAAATTTAGTATTAAATATCTTTTTTGGCTGCCACAATTTTATATATCTTAACTTCTAATGAATAAGATATGTGTATATATGTAGATAATATAACAGATTATTGTGTAAATTAAATATGCTGACCAGTGAATGTAGTTAATTATTTATGTGGGAAATACATTTCCAAAGCACATTTATTGGAAGTGGTGCTGTGGCTCAAGTGGTTGAGTGCTCCTCTTGAGCTGAAGAGCTGCGGGATAGCGCCCAAGCCCAGAGTTCAAGCCCCATGAATGACCAAAAAAAAAAAACCCAAAAAGCATGTTTATTTTATTTTTTAAATTATCTTTAAGTAGTTATACAAAGGGGTTTAAATTTACCATGACAATTTGTGAATATAATGCATCTTGATCAATGTCACCCCTTCCATTATTTTCTCTTTCCCCAATGTATTTAAATGAATCATTTCTGGTTTTAAATTTTGTCAGGGATATCATATTTTAGAATGAGTTGGAATGTTATTAGGAGGGTCTATAGACTTAGTAAATAATATCAATTCTGTTGAAATTTATTTATAAAGTGTTTGACCAATAACTTAATTTTCTTTCCAAGTAAGAATTTCAGCATAATAATGAGTTGGTGGTGATTTCAACTTTTATGTCATACCCTATGAGAACATAATTTGGTAATTTGGACTTACATTTGTGTTGGGGAAAAAACCTTGTCTTATAATTTTAGCTCTTCTTGGAATTCATAAGCAATAGCTTTTATTTTGGAAAAAGTTGTAAGTTGTAAAAATATAGTTATTCCTATTTTGGCCTATTGGATTCTGTTACATTCATTTGTTTGCATGGAACAAGCCAGGAAGGGTGGCTTTATAGTACTGGCATTCACAAAATAGGATATGTAATTAGCTTGAGATGTAGTAAATGACTTTGTTTATTCCATAAAGCCAACATTATACTGAATAACAATAACTCTTAGGAACATTTCTAAGTCATTCCATTTTATTTTTAGTTCTATAATATTTACTTGTAAATTAAATTTTACTTCTTAAATGAAATAGTTTTCTAAATGAGGGGAAAACACCTCCTGTGGTTGTTGCTAATTTCATTTTCTGCTAACATAGCTGTTGGCACTGGAAATGTAGAACAATTTTCAGAGAGTACTATCAACCATGTAATTTCTTGGCAAATATATGCCAATTACTTTCCATGTAATTATAGTGTCATTCCATGGGATCTTACAGCTTAGTCAAAGAACAGAGTTAGCAGGTCATACTGTCCATTATCTCATTGTGATTGTTTCTTGAAGTCAATGCCATGATCACACTATAAATTTTGATTCTAATTAATATTGCACTCAGGTTAAAATGATAGAATTCCCTCAAAGGCAATGAATCTTCTACTATTAGATGATTTTTTTGGATTAAGACTGCCACTGTTTTAGATCATCTTTTATTACAAGAAAATGAAGTAGTGAGTGTTGTGGAATTATCTTCAGGGAAACAAATAAAAATGTTGAGCCAAAGAATTGACATGAATTAAAAGAGTAAATGAAAAAGGAAGAAAAATATGACTTTCATTGTTAGTAAACAATTGTTTTAAGACATAGAACACCCTCCTCCTCTAAGTTTTGAATATTTTCCGACACTTTTTCCCCCATCTAAAGTGCAGATTAAGAAGTGGCACTGTGGCTCAAGTGGTAGAGCACTTGTCTTGAGCTGAAGAGATCAGGGACAGAACCCAGGCCTAGAGTTCAAGGCCACAAACAACAGAAAAAACCCAAAAAACAAAAACAACTCTATAATAAAATGCATCTTAAAGCTCATCAATCATTTTTTTCAGCTAAAAATACCAAGGAAATTTCAGTTCTAAGCTTTGAGTGTATAAGGGATTTTCTATAACAAGAGTGGAGGAGCAGGAAAGTATGATGACATTCTATTTAATAAAAAAAGTAATTAAGTGATTTAGTTTTGAATCAAGTAAATGTTAAAATGCCTGAATAGAAGAATACTTTTAAAAAATTCTCATAAGTTTAAATCAAACTTTATGGAACTTTTTAACTTTAGATGCTTTCCCTCATGAATATAGAGCTTATACTGATGGTATTAGTTTGCCCTTAGAAGCAGCAGCTTGGTGTATATAAATCACTGAGTACTAGGCAAATGATTTACCACTTGAGCCATGTCCCTAGATTTTTTTAAATTAAAAATTATTTTTGAAATACAGTCTTACAAACTTTCCTCAGGCTGGCTTCAAACTCTGAGTCTTCCAGCCTTTGCTTCCAAAATAGCTTGGATTAGATGTAGTGAATGCTTTTTATAGGCATTTGAACTTAAATAATTCAGGTGTTAAAGAAAATCTTTTGATTTTATAATGGATTTACTGCATATGTTTTATTGGCAAAATTTCCATAATCTGAAGATGAGGAAGACTAGAGAATTTTTAACTAATATGTGCATATTATCATTCAAAATTTATTAAACTATCTGATTGTGTGAGTCTTAATTTTCTCTAAATGCATAAAACTGAGAGGAAGAAGTCCTCAATGTTTTAAAAATAATCATCATTTTGAGCGTATATTACAAGCTAAAGACATGACTGAAGTGGTATTGTTTAACCAGAATATTTATTGCTTTTTAAAATTCTAAAATATTAGTTGTTTATACTATGAAATGATCATTAGAAATCCTATTTTAGAGAATAGAGAATGGTTGGAAGAGAGTGGCTCATGTGTATAATCTGAGCCAAACAGGAGGCTGAGAGCTGAGATTCTCAGTTCAAAGTCAGCCAGGCAGGAATGTCTGCAATATACTTGTGGGTTTTTTTAAATTATAAAGGTGATGTACAGAAGGGTTAAAGCCACATAAGTCAGGTATTGAGTACATTTCTTCTTGAATAGCATCATCTCTTTTCTCATTTTCTCACAGTTATTTTCCCCCAACCCCCTTCCTCCACAAAAAACCCAATTAATAAATGGGCTGAAGACTTGAAGAGAGATTTCTCAGGAGAAGTAAGAATGGCCAAAAGACACATGTAGAGATGTTCAACATCTCTGGCCATAAAAGAAATTCAATTAAAAACAACTTTGAGGATGCCTGTAATCCTAGCAACTTGGGAGGCAGAGAACTGAAGATCACAATTCAAAGCCAGGCCAGGCAGGAAAGTCCATGAGACTCTTATCTCCAATAACCCACCAGAAAACCAAAAAGTAGCCTGTGGCCCAAGTGGTAGAGTTCTTGCCTTAAGCTGAAGAGCTGAGGGAGAGCACCCAGGCCCAGAACTCAAGTCCCACGTTGACAAAACAAAAAACCCCAACATCGAGATTCCATCTCACTCCTGTTAGAATTGCCATATCAAGAAAACATTAACAAATAACAGATGCTGGCAGGGATGTGACCAAAAGGGAATGCTACTACACTGTTAGTGGGAATGTAAACTTGCTCAACCATTCTGGAAAGTAGTTGGAGGTTCCTTAAAGGACTAAACAGAGAGCTTCCCTATTACCCTGCAATCCCACTCCTGGACATTTATCCAATTGACCATAAACCAGACACACTAAAGCCACTAGCACAACCATAGTCACTGTGAAATTGTTTACCATAGCTAACATATGGAAGCAACCCAGAGGCTCCTCAGTAGATGATGTAGTAGAAAATGCAGTATACAGAATTCTATGCTTCCATTAGAAAAAAATGATATTGTCCATTCTGAAAAGACTTGGAAAATATATATTGAATGAAGTAAGTTAGATCCGAAGAAACATTTATAGTAATTAGAATGTACCTGTAAATCTACAAGTAAACCCAATGGATAGTAAAAGACAAAAAATTACACTTGGACATGGAAAATCAAACTGGAGTCTAAACACTTGCACAGTGAGACCAAAGGAGTATATTCTTAGAAGAGGATCACAAGGGCTAAATAGCTATGTGCATACGATCATATAAAAATACTTATCAAAATGAACTTCAAGAAATGGAAACAAGAGCTTTATCTTACTTTTTGTGTTTTTTTGTTTGCCTGTTTGTATGTTTTTCCCTTTTGTCACTATCTTTGATTTCTGTATCTTTGTCTTGTATGTATATTTATCTGATCTGGGGAAAGGAAGGGGAAGCACAGAAATGGTTGGACAAAGAGTGAACTAATGAAATATTCTTATCTCCAACTAACCAGTAAAAAGTCAGAAGTGGAGCTGTGGCTCAAGTGGTAGAACATGAGCCTTGTGTCACAAAGATAAAAGACAGCACTCAGGTCCTGAGTTCAAGCCCTAGCATTAGCATAAAAAACAAAATTCTAAATATAGAAAATCTGAATCATTATTTTATCATGATGTTTGTATACTAGCCACAGTCTGGTTAATTTATAAGTATAAATGTATTTCTTTCTTTAAAAGTCGTTTTTGATCACCAACCTGATTTTAGGCATAGCAGAAGTAGAAAGACAAGTAAGAAGCAAGGTACATGTGATTCAGACAGTTTATACTGTCACAAAGAGCATCTTTGATGAACTTACTCTTGTTTAGTAACATTCAGATGGTAGCTTGCCATGTGACTTGGGGGAAGTGTGAGTGTGGTAAAAGTAAGAAAACTTCACTAAAGAGTTCTTTCCTTTTTCTCTATCTTCTCAGATGTAGTATGGGACACTTTCTATCATATTATTGGATGAAGTGTAAGGAGTGTTCAGTCAGGTATACCTAAGAAGCCCTGATGCATGTTGTATAAATTTGTTTGTGTATCTATGTACAAATCCTGTAATTCATGTCATGCATTTCTATGAAGATTAAATAAGGTAATAATTTTGAAGTACTTGACTTGCATGGTTCATAGAAAACTCAATTCCTATCTCTTATCTATCTATCTATCTATCTATCTATCTATCTATCTATCTATTTATCTATCTCTCAGAACTTGTCATCAAAGGTCCAAATTAAATTATTAAGTTTAGATGCTATACTAAAGCAGATTATATTAATGCATAGTATTAAAGTTAGCCATAGTGGTACTCCCTGTAACTTCACCTATTCAGGAGACAAAGGAGGGATGATTGATATGTGAGGCCAGACTGCACTAGATTAGCAGGTGATCCTATCTGAAAAACAAACCAAACACAAAGTGACTGGGACTGGGCTGTGGCTGAAGTGATACGCACCTTCATAAAAGGCCCTGAGTTCCAGCCCCAGTACTGCCAAACAAAACAGGAAGACAAAAAAGAACAACACAAAACTTTAAATTATTTATTACTAAGAAAGTACCTGAGAAAATTTTCATATAATGAATTGAGTTAGTATAGAGTAGTGGAATCCTCCATGTTGCCATGAAGGCAGAGAAGGATTTAGAAGCAATGTCTGGGTAAGATTATGTTAGGCATGCCAGGGTCTCCTAAATAAAAAAGGAAGATTGACATCTCCCTCTTCTTGGGGGCAGAGAACCCCTCCCCAACCAGGCAATAGGAATAGTGTGTGCATGCTAAAGCAGGTTTTGATAAAACAGATGACACATTCTGAGATACATGTAAGTGTTTGATTCCAGGTGAACTCCATCCAGGCAGATGAGTCTCTTTGGAGAAAATCTTCTGATAGTGATTATTGTTGATGATACATCATTGCCTGAAACATGGCATTTTTAGTTTTCTTTCTGCTCTTTAATTCAGAAGAAAGGATTTCCTATTCAATACTGACTACCAGCTTCTTAAGTATAATTATAAGCTAAAAAATTCAACAAAGTCTTCAAAACTTTTTATGAATACTGACTAATGCACGTATTGAAGTTTCAGGCTATGTAGGTAGGCATTCACATTAACTTTAATAATTGGAAGCCTGAACAAAAAAGAATAACATGTAGTCATTTAATTCCAAAATGTCAATACATTTGAAACTTTTCAAATTTGGCCTATTTTACAAATATGGCCTATTCCTAGGAGAAACCCTAGGTCTCTTTGGCTCAGGCCAAAATTTTCTGAATAGAGACCCGGAAACACAACAAATCAAAGAAAGGTTGGACAAATGGGATTG
>NW_012267300.1:642759-647444 GCF_000151885.1 Dipodomys ordii
GGTCATAGGGAAGCTCTATGTGGAGTCTTTTGAGGAATCTCCATACTACTTTCCAAAGTGGCTGAACAAGTTTACACTCCCACCAACAATGCAGTAGGCTTCCCTTCTGTCTGCATCCCCTCCAGCATCTGTTGTTATTAGAGTTTGATTATAGCCATTCTAAATGGGGTGAGGTGGTATCTCAGAGTTGTTTTGATTTGCATTTATTTTTATGTTAATAAGTTATTTTTATTGTGAAAATATCGTACAGAGGGGTTACAATTACATGATCAAGGTAATGAGTACATTTCTTATCAAGCATTGTTGCCTCCTCCTTTGTTTCCCCTTACAATCCCTGCTCTCCCATCTCCCCCCACTCCACCATTGATTTACATTTCTTTTATGGCTAGAGAGGTTGAGCATTTCTTCATTATATATTACCCTGCACCAGAATCAATTCCAAATGTATGAAAAACCTCGGAGTGAAAGCAGACACCCTGCAAACATTACAGGATGGAATAGGAGAAACCCTAGGTCTTTTTGGCACAGGCAGAAATTTCCTTAATAGAGACTCAGAAACACAACAAATCAAAGAAAGGTTGGACAAATGGGATTGCATGAAATTGCAAAGCTTCTGCATGGCAAAGGACATAGCTAGCAAGATCAATAGAAAGACCATGGATTGGGAGAAATCTTCACTAGCCATACAATGGACAAGGGTCTCATATCTAAAATATACCTGGAACTCAAAAAATTAATTTCCCCAACAACAAATCCTCAAAGAAACAACTTCCCAATAAATAAGTGGGCTAAAGACTTACAGAGAAACTTCTCTTAAGAGGAAAGAAGGATGGTCAATAGGCACATGAAGAAATCCTCAACAAGTTTTTGTAATGAAGCTTAAGCAGACTTACAGGGCCAATCTATATCCATATCTATATCTATGAATCAATCAATCTATCTATCTATCTATCTATCTATCTATCTATCTATCTATCTATCTATCTATCTATCTATCTATCTATGTACCTAGCATTTAACAGGACTTCCTCAATTTTTATGGCCCCATACTATTCATTATGATTATCCCACAAGAATAAATTGACATTGAAATGAAATGTCCCAAATAAGCAAATCTTTAGAAAAACAGAAGTTTGAATTAGTGCTTGCCTAGGACTGGGTTGAGGCCAATATGGTGTCATTAGTGGATATGAGCTAGCTGAAGGGCATAAGGCTTCACTCTTTAATGAAGAAAATGCCTTAACATTGACAATGGTTATGGTTGAATTTATCTATTAGTATATTTAATGACATTTGATACCATCAAATTGCATAGCCTTTGCTATATATCTTTGAAAGTTGCTTTTATCTAGATGCTGTTGTCTAATCCTAGCTACACAAGAGGCAAAGATCTGAAGCTGTTAGTGCCATGAAGTTGGTAAGTTGCAGCAAGTGGAGATGGCTGGCACTTGAGGCTCAGGGAAAAGGTCCCAGACAGGTTAGAAATAGAACTGAAGACATATAATAAGGGAGCCTCTATATTTTATTGTAAAATACACACATAATTTTACCATTATACACATTTCAATACATGGATTTCAATTTTGTAAAATATATTCACATTTTTGGGAAACTGAACTTCAGGACTTTTCTAATAGCTCACAAAACAGAAACTCTACATCCATTAAACAACTCCTCTTATTAACTACTGGGAAGTGTAAGGATAACCTATTAACAAATAAGAAGCACCAATAAGACATTATAAATAAAACCAACACAATGCTGAAAATTGAGAAGTATAATCAATGGCAAAAACCTCAGGGGCCCTCAAAGATAGATTTGAGACAGCAAAAGTGTCCATAAAATTGAGGATGAATTGTTAGAGATGACCCAATATGAATAACAGAGAAAAGAACAAATGAAAACATTATCAACAGAGATTCAGAGAAATGTAGTTACCTGGCACTGCTGTTAAACTATTTAATACCTTCAGATGTCTAATGAGAATGGAAGAGAAAGGACAGAGAAAATGATTTGAACAAATAATGGGTAAAACTTTCCACAAATGTGATGAAATCTACTAATCTATACATCTAAGAAATTAAATACCTCCAAGTAGAATAAGAACAAAGAAATATACATTCTGACACATTGCAGTCAACATGTTGAAAGCCAAAGGGTAAAAAAAGAGAATATTTTTAAAGCTGTAAGAGAAAAATGACTCAATGCATACAAGAAATATCACAGTAAGATTAATAGCTGCCTTTTCATCAAAACAGCGAAGGCCAGGAGGCAGAGAGGTAACATCAAATGCTACAAATAGAAAACCAAGAATCTTTTATCAGGAAAACCATCTTTCAAACCTGAAAGTGAAATGAATACGTACTAAGAAAGGAAAGAAAAAGAAAGAAAATAAAAAATAAAACTCCTAGAATTTGCTGCCAAATGTCATGTCTTATAAGAATGTTTGATGAACAAGAAGCTCATCAAAATGAAAGCTAAGGAATTAGGCTCTTAATTTGAATTCACACACACAGAAAATAATTACCTTATTTCAAAAATAATTATTTAGATAATTTTAAAAACAGCATAATTTAAAAAAGAACATAATTCTTCCTGATTGAAAATATCAAAAGATCCAAAGTTAGTGAAGAGAAATCTATACAGAAATCGATTGATTTATCTCTTTATCTAATTATCTGATTATCCATGTAACTATCATCTATTGAATCAATTATCACCAATGAGATTATTATTCATCCATAAAGGAGAATTAAATTCTGTCATTCTCAGGAACATTCAAGGATCTAGAAAGCACCATATTAAGCAAATCATGGCAAACTTAGCCCTAAAATATGAGCATACAGGAGTATACATATGAGAAATCTGACTAAATTAAAATGCATATATGTGTGAGATAGCATGGTGAAACCCCTTTGAATAATTAACATGTACTTTAACAAAAAGAATATTAAAAACTTGAAACATGTCTTTTCGGGGTATAGGTCTTAATTGGAGGGTGGTAGATATAAGAGAGAGGGAAGAAAGGTGAATACAGTTAAAATACTTTACATACAACATATGAAAATGGAATAAGGAAACTTACTGAGACAGGTTTTTTGAACATGAGGAAAGAAGAGAGAAATTTAGCAGTGGGGTGACACTAACCAAGGCTTTTCATGCATATAAATAGACATGTTAAAACAAACCAACCTTGTACAAGTAATTGATACTAATAGAAAAGATACAGGATCTGAGCAGAGAGGGAGAAATAGATGAAATACAGAAATAGAGAAAGAACTAAACGCATTCCCAGATTCTTATGACTAAATATCTTCAGAAACACATTGAGCACAATTTCTATGGCCACATTCCCTGGTCCTCCTGTGTTCTAATGGAAGCATGGCAAGGTGGGGCATTACATTATCCATTTTCCATATAGGAAGTAATTGGGACTCTATGAAGAGGAGAGGAATACGATCAGATGTGTTGTTATCAAAGACTGTGAGGCAAGTATGATGTGAAAGCAGAAGGGTGTATGTGGGAATAAAATAGTTTAAAAGAAGAGCATGGCTGAAATCAGGAAAGCAATTCCATTTGTAATAGCCCCACAAAAAATAAAATACCTAGGAATTAACTTAACCAAAGAAGTGAAGGACCTCTATGATGAAAACTTTAAAAGCCTGAAAAAGGAAATCAAAATAGAACTTAGAAAGTGGAAAAATCTCCCATGCTCCTGGATTGGAAGGATCAACTTCGTGAAAATGGCAATACTTACCAAGGCTATCTACAAATTCAATGCAATACCTATCAATATTCCAACCTCATTCTTCAAGGAAATAGAAGACACAATCCAAAAATTCATATGGAAAAATAAAAGACTGCAAATAGCAAAAACGATCCTTAACAGAAAGAACAGTGCTGGAGGAATATCAATACCAAATTTCAAACTTTACTACAAAACCATAGTAATCAAAATAGCTTGGTACTGGCACAAGAACAGACCTCAGGACCAATGGAATAGAATTGAAAACGCAGAAGTGAAGCCACAGACCTATAGTTATCTAATCTTTGATAAGGGAGCTAAAAAAATAGAATGGAAGAAAGAGCCTCTTCAGTAAATGGTGCTGGCAAAATTGGTTAATCATGTGTAGAAAACTAAAGCTAGATCCTTATATATCACCCTGCACCAGAATCAACTCCAAATGGATCAAAGACCTTGGAGTTAAAGCAGACACCCTGAAAACATTACAGGATGGAATAGGAGAAACCCTAGGTCTCCTTGGCACAGGTTGACATTTTCTTAATAGAGACTCAGAAACACAACAAATCAAGGCAAGATTGGACAAATGGGATTGCATGTAGCTCCAGAGCTTCTGTAAGGCAAAGATCAATAGAAAGCCCATGGATTGGGAGATCTTCACTAGCCATACAATGGACAAGGGTCTCATATCTAAAATATACTTAGAACTCAATAAATTAAATCCCCTAACAACAAATCTTCAAAGAAACAACTGCCTGATAAATAAGTGGGCTAAAGACTTAAAGAGATTTTTCTGAAGAGGAAAGAAGGATGGCCAATAGACTCATGAAGAAATGCCATAAAACAACTGCAAATCAAAACAACACTGAGATACCACCTCATTCCAGTTAGAATGGCTATAATCAAGAACTCTAATAACAACAGATGCTGGAGGGGATGTGGA
>NW_012267300.1:649207-649682 GCF_000151885.1 Dipodomys ordii
GGGATGTGAAGGGTAAACAAAGGAGGAGGCTGCAATGCTTGGTAAGAAATGTACGTATTATCCTGCCCATGTAATTGTAACCCCTCTGTACAGTAGGTTCACAAATAAAATAAAATAAATTAAAAAAGAGACCCTATGTTTAGCTTATGAATAATAATAATAATAATAATAAATAATAATAATAAAAATAATAATTTGTAAAAAACATAAAAAACAAATATGGCCTATTCCTAAATTAAGTACTGTGTAAATATTTTATTCATGACATCTTTACATTTATTTTATTGTTTTATAAAATGTTAATAATTATTCTGGCCATAATAAAATTAACTGTATTCAATGGGACCACTAGGTATTACTCAGAATCTCCTGGTAAATGTTATTAAGTTATTCTAAAATTTCTTTTTTTTAATTTTAATTTTTTGTGAACATATTTTACAGAGGGGTTACAATTACATGGGCAAGATAATGAGTA
>NW_012267300.1:650165-673603 GCF_000151885.1 Dipodomys ordii
AAGCCTTTCCATTTCCTAACAAATGGGGCAATGTCATTCTTTCTGATGGAGGCATAGAATTCCATTGTGTATATATACCACATTTTCTTGATCCATTCATTACTGAGGGGCATCTGGGTTGGTTCCAGATCTTAGCTATGGTAAATAATGCTGCAATAAACATAGTTGTGCTAGTAGCTTTAGTGTGGTCTTGTTTGTAAACATTTGGGTAAATGCCCAAAAGTGGGATTTCTGGGTCATAGGGGAGCTCTATGTGGAGTCTTTTCAGGAACCTCCATACTGCTTTGCAAAGTGGTTGAACAAGTTTATTATTCTAAAATTTCTTTTCATATTTTGAATAAAAATACAAATATTCATTGAGTATTTTTAATCTCTCAGTTAAGAGGAATAGAAAATAAATACTAATGATAATCAAGTTCTTTTTTGTTAATTCTTGGAGAGTTGTTAAAGTATCATCGGGTCACTTTTACTTTTTTTCCCCCCTAGAACATAGCATTCCATAATGAGAAATCTGTTCGTTACCTAAAGTATTGGCCAAAGATACAAAACAACTTGGTTATTTAATGTAGCTATTAGGGAACAAGCTTGGTCCTGGTTGTTCATACTTACAATCCCAAACTACTCAGGAGACTGAGATCTAAGGATATGATTCATATCCAGCCTCGGCAGGAAAGTCTGTGAGGTTATCTCCAATTAAGCACCATCCAAAAAAGCAAGAAGTGAAGCTATGGTTCAAGTGGTAGAGTACTAGTCTTGAGGGAAAATTCTCTGGGACAATGCTTAGGCCCTGAGTTCAAGTCCCAGGACTGGCACAAACACAAAATTATCCATAGAGCTATTTGGGATGACATTGATCTAGATCAGTTGTATTCATAAATTGACACATTGAATAGAAACTCCTTTGTACAACTTCTTAGGGATAATAAAAGTATTAAAATATATATAGATGAAGAGTTTCACCAAATACACTAGGGCAGGTTAACTGGTTTATTTTTGCTATAGAAATGAAGTGTTTGCATATCTGATTTGGCTGGTATGTTAAATCTTTGCTCTCTGTAAACATAATTAGTACAGACTTTAAGTTCTGTACTCTTAAGCCCCATTGAGAAGGCTCATTGTCCTACCAGGACACCAGGGTCAATAAGCATCTCCTAACTTCAGTCTTCATGCTTGGTTACTAGGAAATAGTGAGGACTCTCTTCTTTCTTTCTTTTCTTTTTGCCAATCCTGGGGCTTGAACTTAGGGACACTTGTCCCTGAGATTTTTTTGCTCAAAGCTAGCATTCTACCACTTGAACCACAGCACCACTTTTGGATTTTCCTATTTATATGGTACTAAGGAATTGAACAAATAGGGCTTCATGCATATTAGGCAAGCACTCTACCACTGAGTCACATTCCCAGCCCCTCTTCTTGTTTCTTATGGTTGGTATTTATCTCTTCACTCTCCTTTTCTGTGGCAAAGAACTACTTGACTTGATGAGCAATTAAAACCATTAATTATTCCCCTTATTTTTGGATGTTTGATTTATTCTGGTAGGGATTTTCTTACTTACCTTTGTCTCTATGCAATGTGACAAGAAGGAAAATCATCTGATTCATGTTAAATTCTGGAAATATCTTTGAGTGACATACAGGCACTGATGTAAATAAAGGAACTGATCAGGTAATTGGATTTACAGCCTAGAGAAAAATTTCAAATGGAGAAAACTTTCCAAAGTAAAAATCAAGGATATTCCACAACAGCTAAGACAATAAAAGTGATTTGTCAAAACCAAGCACATTGATAGTAACAAAGACAGTACTTGGAGTCTGACCCTTAGGACCTGTCATTACTGCGAGAGGCTATAAAATAGGTTTGGAAGAAAGATATTAAAGGAGAAGAGGTTGATAAGGTAGAAGTCTCCACAACTGTTATAAAAGTAAATCTTCCTCAACCAGAGCTAACTGTAAAAGCGAGAGATTTACTGCTGCCCGTCTCTGTCTCTTCATGGGTAATGGGCACCATTAGCTATAGGCTGTGAAAGCAGCCACTCGGTACGACCATAAGACGGGACACATTACTTTTTAGATTGATTCTGGAATTCTCAGGGTTATTGTTCTGCATTCTTCAGAAAAGTTTCTTGAAAGGAGCAGACAGCTTTAGAGTTAGCTTTTGTGACTTTGTCATTGAGACTGAATAGAGTGGTGGGCACTGCTTTGACATAATTCAGGGTTGAATGTCAGCTCTGCATACTCTGGAGAATATTTGTGTACACTGAAAAGTTCACCTTCATCATTTGAATAATGGTAGAGATGATGATGAGGATGATGACAAGCGGAGGACAATGATAATAACAAATACTTTTCTTGCTGAAAAGATAAAAATGTATTAATATGGTTCCCCTAAATTCTTGACACCCAGTTCAAAATTTACAACTTAAAATACATGGAGTCAGCCAGTGTACTCTCAGGGCTGAATTTCTTCTGTGCCAGAAATTAAAGTAATCTACCTCCTTTAAAACAAATTGCTTCTGTTATCAGGGTCTACATTCCATCTTTGAATGCACTGGCATTCAAATTCTTTTTAAATTTTCATATGTGAAGGTTCATTGTTAATATTGCAGAATTCGGTACGTTTTCAAACAAATCTCATATCACATTGCAGTATTTCATATAACAGTTTTATTGCTTTCTTTGCATCCTCTGTCATCCTTCCCTTATTTTCTAGATTCTCAGAATCTGTAATTTTTTTTCTGACTGTATCTAGAGTTCTGCCTTTGCAAAAATATCATAAAATTGAAATGCTTATGGCCTGTACATACTAACTCCTTTCAAGCAACACAATAATTTAAGTTTTCTCTATGATTATTTACCTGATATCATACTTGTTTATATCACCAAAGAATAATTGATTATATGGATATACTGTAAACTCTCTGTGAGTTCCACATCTGCAGATGCAACTAGTTTTGGACAAAGATTATTCAGAAAATTACATCTATACTGAAGATATGCAAGATAATTTTCTTGTCATTATTCCCTAAGAAATATAGTAAAATGACTATTTACATAGCATTTGTTTTGTAGTTAATGTTATAATTGATCTAGAGGAGACTGCATATAGGAGTATGTGCATATAGGAGTATGTCTGTATACAACTACTCTTATTTTACTTAAGGGTCTTGAAAATCTATTGATTTTCCTGTGCATATGTGTGTGTGTGTGTGTGTGTGTGTGTGTGTTCATGTGTGTGTGTGAATCAAGAACCAGTTACCTGTAGATACTGGGAAAAAGTGGTGCCATAATTTGTTTATGCATCCTTTTATTTTATTTATTTTTAGTTTAGTTTAATTTTATTATAAAGATGATATACCAGAGGAGTTATAGTTACATAAATAAGATAATGAGTACATTTCTTGTCCAGTGGTCTTCACTTTGGGTCTACATCTTTCCCTCTCCCCTGATTCCCCTTCTCCTATTTGTACAATTTATTTCCAACACAGTGTCTTGTTAGTATTGCTGTTGCATTTGTTTACCCTTGGTTCTTTGTCTCACCATTTTGTGACTCCCCTTCCTTTCCCCAAATCAGATAAATGTATAACAAGACACAGGGTATCAAAATCCAAAACAGTGACAACAAGGGATAAACCAAAAGGGAGAAAACAAAAGGAAAAAGAAATAACTTCACTCGGTACATAAAATAACTTGTTTATACATTCTATTAAAGAACACTTTGGGTGTTTCTAGTTTTGACAATGCTAAATAATTTTTGCAGTAAACATGAACATGCAGGTTGTTTTTTGGTCACAAACTTTCAGCTCTAGAAGGTACATACCTAGGGGTATGAGAGATGGATTTTATGATAGGACAGACTGTATCTAGCTTGTGAGCAACTCTTAGTCTTGAAGTGACTGTATGTTCTTGTATTCCCTGCAGAAATCTGTGATATTTTCTGACATTCTGCTTATACTTTAGCATTTGGAATTGTCACTTAAAAATGTATCCATTGAATAGGTATAGTATGTTTTTGTTGTTTTCATTTGAAATTCTCTAATGAAAAATGTGTTGAAAAAATATTCATATTTTATTTGCCAAGTATGCTTTTGGCAGTACTGTGGTTGGAATTCAGGTCCTAGCACTTGCTTAGCAGGTGTTTTACTACTTAGCCATATCTTTAGCTCTGTTTCTGCTAGTTATTTAAGGTAGAAGGTATCACAATTTTTTTCTGGGGTTGGACTTAAACCACAATCTCACACTCCCAAATAGCTAGAATTACATGTGTGAGTCATTTGTGCCAGGCTCCATCTAATTGTATATTTTCTTTGTTGAAGTATTGTTGAATGTTTTTCCTACATGTACATAATAATAATGCTCAGTATACTATTTTAACACAAGCATATATCATAACTGCGCTTTGTGTGTTTTGGAAGGTATTTGAGTATTTTGGATGCTAGTTTCTTTAGAGATGTGTGTGCAAAGATGTCTATATCTTGACTTGCCATTTTTAACAGTGTGCTTTGCAAAGCAGAAATATTACCTTGTTCAATTGAAAATAATGTCACAATGTAAATACATTAGAAAAGGCAAATGAAAAATTAGAAAAAATAAGGAACTATGAGTGGAACATGCAAAATATCTGGTAAACTATCAAGAAACTGAAAAGAATACTGTGGATATATTGGGATTCATACTTGTTATCCTAGCTACTTAAGGGGGTAAGACCTAGAGGATTGTGGTTAGAAGCCAACCTGGGCAGAAAAGCCTATAAGATTCCATCTCCAATTAACCAGAAAAATTACAGACTAGAACTTTGGTTCAAGTGGTAGAAAATTAGATGAGATTGTGAGGTACTGAATTCAAGCCATGGTACCAGAAAAAAATTATGGACATACAAAGGGAAGAATTTCAAGCTAAAGCCATAGAAAACATACTCAATAAAATAATACAAGAGAATTCCCCAAATATTGAGAAAGAAGCAACCAATTATGTATAGGAGATCCTTAGGATACCTAGAAGACCAGACCAAAAAGAATCATTCCAAGAGACATGAAGGCTAATACATTAAGCATGTAGAAAAAAGAAAAATACTGAAAGCTCTAAGAGAGAAGTTCCAAGTCACATGACGATAAGCCAATCAGAACAGCAGGAGATTTTCCACAAGAAACTTTAAAACTAAGCAGGATAAAAAGTAATTTATTTGAAGCACTGAATGTAAACAACTGTCAATGTAGATTAATTTACCCAGTAAAGTTATCATTCATACATGAGATGAAAATAAAACCTCCCATGATAAACAAAAATGAAAATAATTTATAACCACAAAACCAGAACTAGAGAAGTTGCTGAAATGAATCTAACATATAGAAGGGGCATAGAACTGAAATAGAAAAACAGAGGATAAAAATAAATCCCATCACATGAGCATAAAAGCAAATGAAGAACAAGAAATAAGCACACATGATAAAAACATAAAAAGGCAAAAATTGCTACATACCTTTCAATAATGCCATTGAATGTCAATGGTCTCAATTTTCCAATCAAAAAGTGTAGTATGACATCTTACCCTGACAAAAAACAAGCATTGGAAAGAAATTACAAATGGATCTACCAAACAAATAGACCTTGAAAGAAGGCAGGAATAGGCATATATTTCTCTCTCAGAAAGCAGTCTTCAAACAAAAATCATGTAGAAGAGACCAAGAAGCTCATTTCATATTAAGAAAAGAAACAACTGCTAAGAGAAAATAACAATTGCTAACATCTATGCAATAATGATGATGTATCCAACATTATTAAACAGACATTACTACAATTAAAAAGCACAGACAAAAACCCCCAAAAAACAAAGACAAATAAACAACAAACAACAACAACAATAAAAAGCACAGATAGACCAAAACATAGTGAAAATGGGAGTCTGCATTCCCTCAATCCACTAACATGTATATCACACAGACAAACACTCAGCAAAAAGACCTTCAAAATTAAATGAAACTATAAACCAGATAGACTTGACAGGTATCTACAGTCTTTTATCCATCAGATGCCTAATGCACATTCTTCTCTTGTTACTTTTCCCAAAATAGATCATATTTTAGGGTATAAAGCAAGTTTTAGCAAATATAATAAAAGTAAAATAACTCCCTTTATCAGACCAAAGTTGAATAAAAGTAGAACTCAATAGTAAAAGAGACTACAGAAAATATGCAAATACATGGAGATTGAACAAACTACAGAAAATATGTAAATATGTGGAGACTGAACAACAACACATTTTGAATGATGAGTGCTCACTGAAGAAATAAGGGAAAACTGAAATGCCTGTGAATTTAACAAAAATGAGAACCTTTCGGACATAGAAAATTCAATGCTAAGAGAAAGGTTTACTGGTAAGAATACTTAACAGAACAAAAGAAATGGGTACTGATGGCTCAAATCTGTAATCCTAGCTACTCAGGAGTCTGAAATCTGAGGATTATGTTTCAAAGCCAGACAAGCAGGAAAGTACATGAGATTTAGCTCAAATTAACCACCAGAAAACTGGAAGTAGAGCTGTGGCTCAAAGTGCTAGAGCACTAGCTTTGTACAAAAGAGCTCAGGGACAACACCCAGGCCCAGAGTTCAAGCCCTACAACTTACAAAAAGCAAAACTAAACAAAGCAACAACAAAAATCCCCTAGAGACCTCACAGATTCATGATTCACTTGCTCTTAGAAAATTGAGGAACTAGCCAAACCAAAAATTAGCAGATGGAAAAAATATTGAAAATTAGAGGAGAACTTAATAAAATAGATCATAAAATATATACAAAGGAATCAATGAAACAAAAACTACTTTTTGAAAAGATAAATAAGCTGACAAAGTCTTAGGCAGTATAATTAAAAACCAGAGAAAAAGAAAATAAATAACATTGGAGATGAAAAGTAGGCATCACTACAAATACTGAAATACAGAAAGTAATGAAGGAATACTTTGAAAAGTAATATTAAATAATCTAGAAAATTAAGAAGAGAAATACAGATTTCTTGCAATTGACCTACTGAAACTGATGAGAGTATATAAACCATATGAGTAGATATATAACAACCAATGAAATTTAGGTATTAGCAAAGACTCTTCCAATATAGTCCAGTTCCCAGTGAATTTACTGAGGAATTATATTAGACTTTTAAAAGTAATACCACTGTGCTTCAAACTTGTCCATGAACTACAATGAAAAAGAACACCATACTCATCAGTAAACACAATAAATCATACAGAAATTTAAAAATGTATATGACTAACTCAACTGATACAGAAAAGTCTTCTGCAAAATTCAAAGCAACTAGACTGGAAGGAAATTAACCACCAAATAATAATATGGCAAACCTATAGCCAACATGCTCAATGTAGCAATCCTTTAATTAGTTCCTTTGATATCAAAAATATAATAAGATAAAAAGAATGAGTCCACTTTTGCCACCCTATTCAATTAGTATAGTCATAGAGACAGAAAAAGAAAGAAAAGGATCCATATATGGAAGAACAAATCAAACTGTCCCTATTTGCAGATGATATACTTTTATACCTAAAGGATCCTAAAGATTCTCTCCCAAAACATGTTGATTGTATAAACATCTATAACAAAGTAGTTGAATACAAAATAAGCATTGAAAAATCAGCATATTATGTACAACAATGAACAGACTGAAAAACAAATAAAGAGAACAATATCATATAATTTAATTAACAATATCATTAAATTAACAATAAGTTAACAATATCATATAATTAAAATTATAGGAATAAACCTACCCAAGAGAATGAGAGACATTTGCAATGAAACTTGTAAAAGCTTGAAGAAGAAAACTAAAGAAAGTCACTAGAATATGGATTTTTTTTGCAGATTAGCAGAAATAATATGGAAACGGCTAGACTAATGAACACAATCTACAGATTCAATGCAATTGGTGTCAAAATTTCAATGTAATTCATCCCAGAGATAGAAAAATTACTTGTAAAATTTTAATAGAAGCATGAAAGACCCAAAATATTCAAAGAAATCTTGAACAAATTAATCAATGCTGGAAGTAGTATAACCTGCCTTCAAATTATACTATATCTTCATAGTAACAAATACTCATTTACATCAAATAAAATTTGGTTATGTTCATCCTCTTATATTCTCTTTATCTTGCTCCTCACTAATCAACTTCAATAGTATCACAATTACAAATATATTAATATATGTTTCATATGATTCATAAATACATATATAATCATTTATATGTTATATATGTCTATCCTTTAGGTCTAGCATGCACATATATGACAATACTTGAGCCCTTTGTTCTGAACCTTGCTTACTTTGTTGAACATAATCTTCTGTTTCTTTCATTTCCATGTAAATGGCATAAATTTTCGACTTCTTTTTCTGTTCCTGTGAATGACATAATTTTATTTTTCTTCATGGATGAATAAAGTCCATTGTAGATCCCACATTTTATTGATCCATTCATCATTTGGAGTGCATTTGGTCTGTTATGAATTTTGATTGTATTTATCCTCCTCACCCTTTCTGTTCACCCTAGCCACGGTCTCAAGTACCTGTCCCCAAGAGATGAGCTGTTTTGCATTTATGTAATTTAATTCTTTAGTATAGGTTAATTTTTCACAGAAATTTAACTTTGGTATTGTATACAAACATATTCATTGTTTTAATGAGTTTGATTCCCTTGTTTACGGTTACTTTTCCCTGTACTCACTATCCCAAATTGTTGCCAAAATAATTCCCTGTTAATGACAGTGTAAGTTACTGAAACCACCATGGAATGTGGTTGGGAGATTCCTTAAAACACTAAAAAATATTCATGCTCCATAATCCAGAAATAGCACTCTTGGACATTTTCCCAAAAGATCGTGATTCAACATACAATGAAGACACTTGTATACCCATGTTCACTGCCTCACCATTCACCACAGGTAAGCTGTGGAAGAAGCCTAGGTAGCTTACAATTGATGACTCGGTCAAGAAAATGTGCTATAGATCACCTTTTATCATATATATGATATATGTATATAATATATATCGGTGTATAACTTATGTAATATATCTCATGTGTGTGTTCATTAATATCAATATGTGATATATGATATGCCTATATGTGATATATTTATATATTATATGTTATATATTGATAATGGGATGATTAATGAACATACATATATGTCTCTATATGATATATACTATATAGACATGTATATACCACACATATCTATGATATATAATAAATATCCTTATGTATCATACACATGAAATATATGACACACATATGTATCATACACACATATGTATCATACATACACACATGCTTATTAACTAGGCCAAAGAAGTAGATTTATTGTTTAAGTGTTCATTTATATATGCAAAGATTGATTTTTTTGCACCAGAAGTTTCTTAAATGACATTGAATAGTACAAGTAAATCACTATCATTTTCTTTTTTTAATTTTTAAGAATTTTTTAAATTTTTTATTTATTTTTTATTGTGAAAATACTGTACAGAGGTGTTACAATTACATGGGCAAGATAATGAGTACATTTCTTTTCAAGCATTGTAGCCCCCTCCTTTGTTTCCCCTTAACAAGCCAGGCCCAAAGAAACATAGGTCCTATGGTTTCCCTTATTTCTAGTATACATCTAGGATAATCTTAGCAGATGAGCAGAATAGTTCAATAATGATGTACATATGACCATATAAGATGATGCCAAGAGAAATGAACTCCAAGACATGGACACAAGAGTTTTTTTTTTTGTTGTTTTTCATGTACTATGTGATTCTTTTTGTTTCTTTTGTATGTTCTTCCCCTTTGGTATATACTCTGTTGTTACTGTATTTGATTTTAGTACCAAGGTATTGTATATACATTTATTAGAATTAGGGAAGGGAAAGGGAACAACAGAATGGTGAGACAAAGGACAAGGGGGAACCAATGCAACAGCGATATACACAAGATACTATGTTGAAATGATCTGTACAACTTGGGGGGTGCTGGGGAAAGGAAAAGTAGGAGGAAAGTGAGGGAAGAGGCAACAAGTTTGACAAGAAATGTACTTATTATGTTACTTATGTAACTATAACTCCTCTCCATCATCTTGACAATAAAAAAAATAACTTGGAAGTTAAGTCAGTATTTTTTGTCACTTGATTGTCATGCAGAGAAGACTAGAGAAAAATCTACTAATTAATTACGAAGTGCTGTTTTACTCTTCAATTTAATTTTTGTCCTCACCAACAAAGACTTGCAGCATTTAGTTCTCTGAATGTTGACTGTTGCAGTATCGTCAATAAAACAAATGTACTATTTCAATATTTCACCCCAAAATGTCAATATTTCTTTTCAAGAAGAAAAGGAGAGTGCACACTGATGACAATAATTAAGAGGACAGGGAAGAAAAAATAGTGCTTGAGAGAGAGAAAAAAAACATGTCATTAAAACTCAGGTCTGATTTAAGTGTGTGGGTAACATTTCCTTTTCAGCTTATTTTAAGACCCTGCTGGAGAATAGTAAAAGAGGTTGTTAAAGTATGTAGTTAGAAGCATCAGCTCATTAGGATTTATGTCAGCACCATTCTAGAAACAAGGCATTTTCCCCCCAAGTTCTGAAGTGTTGTTCAGGCCCATTGTCAGCTGGAAAACAGATGTGTTGCAGGCGAGAGGTTTGGTGTACTATATCACCTCGTGGAAGATGGTGCTTCATCCTACTGAGGTGAACAGGGAATTGCATGTCTCAGATTTAGCCATCTACAGATGACTTTTTGTTGTGATACAATTTATTGGATGTCAGCTGTTTATTTAGTACACAGAGTCCACTGAATACAATGTCAAATAATTTAAACTTACAATGGTTTTGGTGTAATAGTACAAAATTCTGATGGTGCAGCAATATGCTATTTGTGCATTTATGCAACTAATGAATGACTCAATAATTACTTTTTTCATGAATGCTGAGTAAAGATTCATTCATTTGGAAATATTTATATCTTCATAATTAAAAGGAATATATAAGGCAAACTGGAAAAGAAAGTTTGTGAGAGTATTATCTCCAATTACTGACCAAGAAACAGGAAATGAGCCAAGGCTCAAGTGGTTGAATGCCAGCCTTGAGAGAAAAAGCTAAGGGACAGTGCTCTACCTCTGAGTTCAAGCCCCAGTATCATAACAGAAACACAAACCCACACACATTATTGGCATATAAACACACACACATATATACACACACTACTATCTATCCATCTATCTATATCCATTTGCCTATCTAGATGTATCTATACATCTATACCTATCTGTGAACATATACATATATAGAGACATCTATCAATATCTATATGAATATAACTATCTTTTATACATTCTTCTTGTTTACAATCTATATCTATAATGATTGGTATTGCTATATAAAAGGTCCAAATAATCTTCTATATCCACTTCTAGAAAAAGGCTTTGTCATATTTTCATTTTTATTATGAAATAGAGATTAGTGCTCACTAACTTGTACTCATAGCCATTTATGTTTTTTCTACTACAAAATATGAATCTCATCTATTATGCTGTTGGTATCTCCTGTGTAATTCTCTTCAGTACTATGTCAAATTTATAGAAAACACACAATTTCAGTCATTCAGTCATATGTGTATCAATATAGATATAATAAAGATAGGAGATGACCCATTAGAGTTATTGAGGACAAAATACTCAATGCAGTAGCAAAATTCTAATAGAGGGATCCATAACCAAATTTGCAAACATCCCACTACAGTGTGTCCATGGCCAGTATTTCCATGGCCTTTAGTTTACAACAATTGTTTTCTTATTTTTACTTTGGAAATATATAGAATATATAACCTAGCAAAAAAGATGGTTGAGAATTCTTGGTAATAGACATTGCATTTGTGATGAGTTAAAATAAATGCCAATTTGCTTTATTTTTTTTACATTGACTGATGGCTTTCTGCTGATTTGCAATTGAGGTGATGGATAAACCAGATGGAGTGTAGTAGCAGTGATTGGCACAGATGTTTCAGACCGACAGAAGACAAACATAAATACTCAATGTGACAATAAAATCTTAATTTTTCTCCTTTTATTGTGATGTTTGAGGTCTGATTTCAATGTGAATAAAGACGGAATAACAAATAAGGGAAAATTCTGCACTTGTTCAATATCAGATTTATTAACTTCAGTGATCTGTTTCTTACTTTTTTCTCAGTTCTACAGGACATTTTTTAATTCGTTGAACCAAAGGGAAGTACTCATTTTTTAAAACATCACTACCATTTGTGAAATTTATAATGCCATGTTTTAATAAAAATCAACATCAAAAGAAATTATGGCTAATGTATTTGGAGAAATTATGATCCCATTTCAGTTCTTCAATGAACTGTAACTCATAATACTTAGCCAGAATTTAATACCTAAACACCTTACAGCTTTCTCAAGATATGAACTAATTCTTTGACCATTGAAATTTGAAAAGGAAAATATGTTATGCCTATGTATGTATTCATTATACATTAAACATTTAGATGTATACATATCCATAAAGTGAGTTCCTCTCCTGAATCTATAGAATTCCTGAAAGTCTTCATTACTTTGGCACTGTAGTCATGAATTAAATTTAAACAATCAATTTTGTATGACTGCTTCACAATAAGATTGCCACCTAAGAGTAATGGCCTCTTGTAAATAAATTTAATGTCTACAAGTACCCTAGATCCATCTAATTAAAACACGGATCTATTGTTTCAGTTATTTATCCCAAATTCAATGTGTGCCTTCTGATTAGTGGTGAGTGTAGGATGTAAGGAAAGCTTGTCACAATATTCTTCATATAAATGGAAATAATTCAACATACTGAAAAAAAAGCTGTAATGATTTTCTAGGCTTGAGATGAAAAAGAACATTCTCATAACACTGACTTATTGACAAGTCAGAGGGCTTAGGGACTTCTGTAGTAAATAATGAACATTTCATATGAACTGCTAGCTGGGGAGACAATGAGTGTTTAATGCTGTAATGGCATTTACATTTCTCAACTGCTGAACCCACAATGTAATTTTCAGTTTCCAGTAGTAAATTACAAAAGAAAAAAAAGTCTTTGCTCTTCCATCAGTATACTTTTTTCTGATTTATGAATATTTTATCTCTATGAGTTATTTAAAAGTAGGAAAACCCCACAATTATAGGGTACCCTAGAACTTACTATAATAAATTTAAGAGTTACTCCTTTTGATCCTTAGGATGGATCCTTTTCAAAAGTATGATGACCAAAGATTCCAAATACATGTATTGATGCCTTGTGAAAATTTTAACTTGTTTTAATTATGAAACATAAGACATTTTAGGTCTAGGTTTAATGTAAATAGTTAAGGTCCTTAGAGTATATCTTAAGAAAATCCCATCTTCTTTTATTTAGGAAAAAAAGATAATAGGGCTCACAAAAACATAATAGCTTTATATTAATTATTAGTTATGGAAGCAGATATAATTATTCCACTTGAAATACTCTTATTGGTTTAAAATGTCATTAACTAACAAATATTTATTGCTTATTTGACAAAATAGTAAGAAGAAACAGGCAAGTCATTGTACCTCATCAGAAAAATGGATTGTCCATCCATTGCTTTGTTTCTAAGTTGTCTTTTGTAATGTACATCATCTTGGCTGATACCACACCAACTGAGAATGCTCTTTCTACGGCTATATTCATTTTATCATTTACTTCCAATGAATGTGCTTGATATATAGATTTCTGCTGCAAAAATCAATCTTACAATACATGTTTGCCATACTTAAGTTTCTAACTGCTTTGAAGTTATCGATTGGCAGTCCTGAAAACTTACCAACTTTAGCAACAACATCACATGCCTGTTAAAAAGGCCAAATAGTCTTCTGTATCCACAGCTAGAAAAAGACTTTGCTATATTTTCATTTTTATTATGAAATAGAGATTAGAGCTCACTAACTTGCACTCATAACCATTTATGTTTTTTCCCCTACAAAATATGAATCTAATTTATTATGCTGTTGGTATCTCCTGTGTAATTCTCTTCAGTACTATATCAAATTCTTAGTGTACACATAAGTTCAGTTATATGGAGCACATACAGTCTTATTATATAGTCATCATAGCTTATATACAGCATTTTACATTTGCAGCTACTGAACCTATAATGAAAGTTTTCCAAATAAATTACTTTGGAATCTTTTAAGAATATAAAGATTAAACTGTGAGCCTAGGCTCATGCCTGTAATCCTAGTTACCCAGGAGGATGAGATATAAGGATCCTAGTTCAAAGCCAGCCCAGGCAGGAAATTCTTTCGGCTTCTTATCTCCAATCATCACGAAAAAGCCAGAAGTGGATATGTGGTTCTAGTGTTAGAGTACTGGCCTTGAAAAGATAAAGCTAAGGGACAGTGTTGAGGCCCCAGGACTGCTACAAGGGACTATGTCCCTTAGACATAGTCTCTGAAACTTGCTGACTGGTCTAACATATTTTTAAAGAAGCCTCTGGATCTAGCTTGGAAAGGTAGCAGCCATTTTCATGCCAGGAAAGTTTTACTTTACATTTTCAATAAAAGTACCATAAAAGCGTTGAAACAAACATGTCACCACACAAAAACATGACTTTGTAAAGGAGATTCTGACAAATGACTCCAGGGATAGCATTTAAACTATATTAATTCAGTATTAGATAATCTTCTGGCAAAATTCATGGAAAAAATAATATTCATGATTTTAATTTGTAAATGCAGGAACAAAAATATTAACACCTGCTTTATGTAAGTGTGAAAAATTTGGACATTGTATTGACATTTTAGTGGCCACAATAGAGTTTATCAATATTGTCTTACTCATTTTTCCTGTTGTTTTATGTAGTTCCGCTTCTTAAATTTTGCATACTTTAGAGACAACCATGAATCTATTGCAAGCTGGAAGGTTCAGGGTTTATACTGGCCATTGAACATCCATATTCTGAATGAATCAGCAGTGTATATTTGAGTTGGGAGTGAGATGTTGGCTACAGGAAGGTATGAAGAGAAGCCTGTAGAGAGTGAGGATGATAAGAAGAGCTGATCAGTGGGTCCTATAGTTCTAACTTACAGTTTAATATTCACAGGAAGTCCTGCTATGATATTTCCTAGTAGAGTAAATATATACAACAGAAATGTATATGTATATATGTTTATATACGTATATGGAAAACTGAATTATTTTATATGATTTTACTATAAAATGATAAATATTGGAAGTGATAAATATGTTTAACTTGACTGAAACACAAGATATTTATTTATTAAAATATCATGTTACCTGATTAATATGAATTATTTTATGTTTGTATGTATTCATTAAGATTTCAAATTTAAATAAAACAACCTTAAATGAAAAATTATTAAAATATTTTCAGTTTATAAAATTCCATTGTTTTCGAATGATACATAAGCATTTTACCTAAATTTGTTTCTACTTCACATATTTTTCTATCCTTTCTTTTTCTGTAAGACTCAAATATAAGCCAGACTTTTTGTTGTTGCCTTCAGGAAGATTAAGACTTATAGCAGCTTCTATTATTGTGAACATATTTTATAAAAGATTGCCTTAAAACTCACATGGAAAATAATTAGCAACAGCTGCTTTTTGGAGTTTTTTTTGCAAATGAATTTAGAGTAACATGTAAAATCATGCCTAGTCATAGATGTTGATCTTATTTTTAAAGCTACTACATGGGATCTATTGTACATAGAAAAGTGAACAGAATCAAATATGAAGCTGTAATATGTTAGTTTCTGTCTTCTGTGTCTTCTCACATAACTCCCAGGATTTAAGAGAGTATAGAACTCTACAGGAGAGGAGGAGATTTATTTCTTGATGTTTCTTTTTATTCCTAGATTTTCAAATAAATTTGCCAAGGAGAAACATAGGAAAAATCTGCATAAATTTTTGAATGTAGGAGCTGTTAAAATCCACATTCAGAAAAAACACACACACACACACCTCCAGATTCAATAGACATAAAGAGAACATGAAAGGTCAATTTGCAAACATATTCCATGCCCAGACTAGTGCTTGCTCTGATGATTTTTTATTTTTTTATTTTTTATTCAGTTGTGGGGCCTGAACTCTGGGCCTGGGGACTGTCCCTCAGCTCTTCAGCTCAAGACTAGCATTCTACCACTTGAGTCACAACACCACTTCCAGCTTTTTCTGCTTAAGTGGTGCTGAGGAATCGAACCTAGGGCATTATGCATTCAAGGCAAGCACTCTACCACTGAGCCAGCTTCCTAGTGCCATGCTTGATGAATATTATAATAGAATTGATCTGAGACATGGATAGATGCCATGACCATCTGTGCAATATTGCCTTTGTTATCAGCAAAAACTTATGGTAAGAAGTAACTATAAAAATTATACAGTGATAACCACAATGGCAAGATATTATGTAAAATTAACATACAAAAATGAAATGCTTTTCTGCACAAAAACAAACATGCTTGGAGATTGGAAATTGGAAAACAAGTAACATTTACTTCAGTACTAAAACTAAGTATAAATCTGACAAAATATATCTGAGATTTATATGAGAAAAACTGCAAACCATAAAAACAAGGAGGGAGTCCAGAGGAAGATGGCAGAGGAGAAGCTGGAGGCTAAACAAACTCTCAGATAGAAAGCAGTTTTAGTGTTCAGTGAACAGGACAAGGCTAGAGAATCACACCAAGTGTGCCATCACAGTACAGAGAATTTGGCCAGAGAGGGAAAATCTAGGCAGCTTGGTCAAGGAGACAGATCTGAGCACTTGCTGGAAGCTGTGGTGGCTGTGGCAGTGGCAGCTGTTGCTGCTGCGGCTCCTGCCATATCAACAGAGAGAGTCCAGGACCAAGCCACCATATGCATGGATTCTACTCACCACCAGCAAGAACTGACAAGGAGCAGAAATCTTCATCCTGCTGATTGCAGACCATGGATGGTCCAGAGTACCTCCAAGACATCCTTACTCCTTCTCACAGAGCATGGATGGAAAGGTAGCTCCTTCCCCACCAACAGAGAAGATCTCCATCTTTGATACTGACAAAGGCTCAGCAGAGCAGCTAGCTCCAACACAGCCCTTGGAAGAATAATAGAAGCCATTCAACAGGTCACAGAAACATGACCTGACTGGCCAGGCTCAGCTCCACCCAGGGGAAAGTCACTCTTCCCAGGCAGAGGAATCTTCTCCCTAGAGGAATGATTTTCTTCACTGGGTAAACAGTCAGAGCCTGCCCCTCCCCACTGTAACATAAGCCCACAGACTCAGTAGCAGGAGGGGTAAAACATAAACAATTGAAACTCAGTAAACATAAATCCTGAGAATGGCTCCAGGCTGGGCTCTGTGAGGGTTTCAGGAGCTAGCACCTCAGGAAAAAGCTACTGATTGCTGATAGGCCTCAACCCTACCCAGAACCTAGCCTCCTCACAGCAACTCCAAGCTAGCAGAAACAGCCATCTCCCTCTTCTGTAATACTCAAAGCAGATCTCCCTCCCTCTAAACTAGCCTAGAAGGAGGATCATAAAGTCTTGGGTAAGGCAGAGCTTTATTTGTGCTTGCTCAAACAAACTGACTTAAGAAACTAATTAAGCCACAAGAAAACCAAACACCACAAGCAAATCAGAGACTCCACCAAGAGACTGGTTATGGACACAGGGGAGATACAAGATCTTCCCCACCAAAAAATAAATAAATAAATAAAATAAATCAAAGAACTGTTTTTTCTTCCTAATTTTTAAAAAGATTGTTTTCTATGTTTTTCTTTCATAATTTTTATTTTAGGTGGTGCATATGTTGTTTTTTTAAAATCTCTTTTAATCTTTTGGTCTTTTTTTTTTTTTTTGCATGACTTACTTGCTGTTCTGCTAATCCCCAAATATACACCTGTCATCGATTATTAGACCTTATCCTTCATTGTGTACATACTTAATTCAGAAATTTATTACTCAATTCACAACCTCTTTGGCTTAACTTCTTTAATAGTAGTATTATTTTTATACCTATATAATTTTTAAGTATTTCATTTTTAATTTTTATATTTTTTTCACTTTTCCTTTTATATCTCTCCTCCTCTCATCCTATCCTTTTCTTTTCCCAATATTATTTCTTTATACTTATATAATTTTTCAGTGTTTCATTTATTTATTTATTTTTCATTTTTTTCTTTTCCTCTCTCCTTTCATTCTGTTCTAACCACTTCCTTTCTGAGATTAGGACTTGGTTAAATTCACTCTTTCCTTTTACCTCTCCACATCTCTCTAATCCTATTTTTCCACAAAATTCTCCCCAAACTTTTAAATTTCTGGTCTGTTGACTCTCTTTTGGTGTACTTAGCCCATTATCCATAGTTGTTTGATGTTGAATAGAATGTATCTGCTGAACTAGATTGTATCTGCAGGCATTCTGACTGTGCAACTACAGGACTCTGGATGCTTGCCTTAAAATAGTGTTCTAGAAGAAATTGGTGCTACTTTTGTTATGCCCAGGTCGCAGGACCTCCACCAAGACCACTGAGAGTCAGACTTTACAGCTGTTTTAAGTTTTTTTTGGACAGGCTGCAGCTTGGACTTCATCCTACACTCTGACACAGTGGTGCCTAGGAGCAGAGCCCCAAGCTAAGGATTTGCAGGGCATATAAAGGCACAGAACCAGGTGTTTTAGCACCATGTGTTGCTCTTCTCTGAAACAAGCAACCAATGGTCTCTGCCTCAAGTACTTTAACCCTTCCTTTCCCCCTTGAATTATGGTCCTGAGACACAATCTTGAGCTCTGGCCCCAAACTAAACTCCAACAGCTCTTGATCTTGAACGGGTTCTTCTAGTCCCTCTCTGACCTTAGCCGTAAACAACAATACTAATGACAATCAGTCCATTTTTTTTTCTTGAAGCGTATATGGAGTGGTTGGGTAGGATGCTTGGAGACTTCCCATGTTTCCCCACGGTCGTCCAGGGCAAAGGGTCAGCCAGTTTGGCATGGGAACAGTGGATCCAAGCAGCAATGTCGTCCACCTTAAGGGCAGAGGGTGTAGCCAGTAGCACCATGTAAGGTCCCTTCCACCCTGGTTCCAGAGATCTCAAGTGCTGCCTTCCAACAAACACCCAGTCCCCTGGTTTAAACAAATGAGGGGTAGAAATAGAAGCAGAATCATATAACGTTCTAAGCTGGGGCCACACATTTTTGTGGACAAGCTGTAGATAGTCAAGTTTACATAGAAATTTAGTATCACTCAAATCAGCAAGCAATTCAGTCTGAAGGCTAGGGTTAATGGATGAAGAGTGTCCATACATTATTTCAAAAAGAAGAAAGCCAAGCTGATAGGGTGAATTTCTTACTCTAAACAGGGCAAAAGGAAGGAGCGATACCCAGTCTGCACCAGTCTCCAAGGCCAATTTAGTTAGGGTCTCTTTTAGAGTCCAATTCATTCTTTCTACCTGCCCTGAACTCTGGGATCTATAAGCACAGTGCAATTTCCAATCTGTCCCCAGTGCCGTGGCTATTCCCTGACTTACTTTTGAGATGAAGGCCATTCTATTGTCCGACCTGATGGTGGATGGGAAGCCATACCTGGGTAGGATTTCTTCCAGGATCTTCTTAGCCACAATGTTCACCGTCTCATGCTTGGTTGGATAGGCTTCAACCCATCCTGAAAAGGTGTCTCCAATAACTAATTTCTGTGAAGTCTACTTCTCAATACACACCTTGCCTATCTCCATGGAGGTGAGCTCCTTTTGTAACCGGTTGATTGGGGGCACTGGTGAGCTCATAGGCTTTACAATTTTTAATAATGTCCTCAATGAGTTGATTTCCTTGCCTAATTTTTACTTCTGAGTGTCAGAGCAAATCCTGCATTCTTTGGGTTCCCATGTGAGAGGCCCGATGGATTCTCTTAAGAATCCCCTTGCCCAATCTTTGTGGCAAGATAAGTTTTCCCTCACCAGTTTTCCACCAGTCTTTATTTTCTTCTCTGTCCGGGGGTTTACAGGCCATGGGAATTTTCTTTATCCACTCCAAGTCTTCTTGGGAGTACTGAGGATCAGGAGGCAAGGCTTGTGGCCCTGGGTCTACTAGAGTCAGTACTTCCACTCTGTGCTGGAGGGCTGCCTCTTTAGCAGCCTGATCAGCCAAGTTATTTCCTTTGGTTATAGAATCAGTTCCCTTTTGATGGCCAGGGCAGTGCATAATGGCAATATTTGCTGGTTCCCATAAGGCCTGGATGAGGCTCGAAATTACTTGTTTGTTTTAATAGTCCTTCCCTCAGCTGTCAGCAGCCCCCTCTCTTGGTAAATGGCTCCATGGACATGTATGGTGGCAAAAGCATACCGACTGTTTGTGTAAATGTTTAGTCTCTTCCCTTTTCCTATTTGTAGGGCTTTTGTTAGTGCCACTAGTTCTGCTCTTTGTGCAGATGTTCCCTGGGGGAGTGCTTCTACCCACACTATCTCAGTGTCTGTGGTGACTGCTGTGCCCATGTACCTTTTTCCATCTCGAATGAAACTGCTGCTGTCTGTGAACCAGGTATGCTCAGCATGCGATAGTGATGATAGAGCCTTTTTTCCTTGGCCGGGTTTCTCTTGTCATGCTCAATTTCACATTCTCTGTACTTCCTTTCCTGTCTTTGCTCCTCTGTCTCTCTCTTATTGTAAACCTTTTCTGCCATGGCTACTAGATCCCTAATAGACTTTTCACCAAATCTTTCTAGAGCCTGCAACTTTCACTTTATGTCTGGTGCAGTTTGATTTATATAGGCAAACATAATCATCTGAGCCGACTTCTGGGTCTCAAGATCTTATGGTATATTGCCTAAAAGTTTCCATGAGCCGCTCAAGATATGCTGCCGGACATTCACTCCCTCCCTATCTAACATCATAAACTTTGGCCATATTAGTAGGTTGGAGAGCCGCCACCTTCAGACCTGCCAACAGAGCTTGGCAGTAGATGAGGAGTCGCTCCCTACCTTCAACTGTGTTATAGTCCCACGTTGGTCAGATCTCAGGAAAATAGGCAGCAATCAGGGAAGGATCTGTGATGGGCACTGCTGTGAGGCCAGGGATATGTTTCTGGGCCACCTCTCAGATACAGTCTCTCTATTCCGTGGTAAAAAGGGCCTGTAAAAGCTGGCTACAATCATCCCAAGTGGGCTGATGAGTAAAGAGAATAGTTTCAAGCAAACAACTTAAATCCTGGTGTTTCTCAGAAAAGGGGGCATTTTGGGTACACCAATTGTATAGATTACTGATAGAAAATGGCCAGTAGTGGAATTCCTGCTGACCATCTGCATCCACAGGACCTATGGTGCATAAGGGAAAAAGAGCTTCATTAGAAGGGGGGTTGATCCCACGGTGTCGTCGAGTGACTGGCCCCTCAGAAACTTTAAGGGCAGTTGCTGAGGGTTCAGCTGCTAGTTCTATAGCTCCTTCCTCCTCTTGATCATTCTCAGGTTCTGCAAAAGGAACCTGGGAAGGGGAATACGGGGATGAAACATTTCTTCTTTCAAGTTATCTCCCTGAAAAACCGGGGGGTACAATTTATTTTCCTCTTTGTTAGTTTCTTTTTGTAAGTCTAGGGGTTAGATGGAGTGCTGCCCATGGTTTCCAGTCCCGTCAGTCATACAGTCCAAAAAAAAGTAAACAGCACAAACAAAACACAGGCAGGCCTGACAGTTACAAAGTGGAGATCTCCTGAATTGGTCCACCTACTCCTATCACAGCAGGGTTCCACACCGACCCACGCCCCACAGAAGGAGCAGACCACAGTGGGAGAGTTGGGCCTTGGTTAGGAGGCTCTCTTGGTCAGTTCCAGCCTAACACTGAACTGCCCCATGCCCCACAGTTCTCACGGCAGAGTTCCAAGGACCCCCCACGCCCACAAGAGGATCTGGGACATCTCCCAGTTCCTCGTGGGTTGTTGTGCAAGTGCATCCCCTTCGACAATTCTTTACACAATACAAATCGGAGTGGCCGTCCTCACAAAGGAAAATGAAAGCACAAACAGACAATGACAGGACAAGACAAGTTAACAAAGACAGCGCTGTTTTGCCTTTGGAGTCTGAGGTCTTGGGGGTCTTTGGGGGAATCCCGGGCAAGCTTCCACAAGTATGTTGTGCCCAGGTCACAGGACCCCCACCAAGAAGACCACCGAGAGTCAGGCTTTACAGCTGTATTAAGCTTTTATTTAGATGGGCTGCAGCGTGGGCCTCCTCCTAAACTCCGACACAGCAAAGCCTAGGAGGAGAGCCCCGAGCTAAGGATTTGCAGGGCTTATATAGGCACACAACCAGGAGTTTTAGCACCATGTGTTGCTCTGCTCTGAAACAAGAAACAAATGGTCTCTGCCTCAAGTACTTTAAACCTTCACTTTCATACCAAATGGGCAAAAAAAGCCAGAGAAACACAAGAAAAATGGTAACTCCAGGTATCTCAACTCCAACAGGAACTTCGTGAGCATGATGAGGCTAACCAAAAATTAATACAAGAATCTCATGAATGTGAGAAAGCTATTCAAAGATTAATACAGGAATTACATGAGCAGGCTGAGAACAGTCAAATAGAAATACAGGAATTCCATGAGCATGAGAAATCTAATCAAAGTGTAATACAGGGATTGTGTGAGTAGGATGAGAATAGAAAAAGATCAAGGGAAGCATTCATGGAATCCATAAACAGATAGCTGAAGGAATCCAGGAAGACCATAAAGGGAATGCTGAATGGAGACCTTCAGAAGGAAAGGGAGTCCAAGAAAACCATAACCAATCAACTAAGTGATTTGAGAATAAACACTGAACACCAAATTAAGGAAGTAAAGAAGTCCATACAAGATATAAAACAAAGCTCCAGCAAAGAAGCCATCAAAGCTGACCAATTAGAAGAAAAGGAAATAAAAAACAAAGTAGAAAGTCTTGATAGTAGGTTAGACCATGAAGAAGATCGAATCTCAGGGATTGAAGACAGTCTAGATATTATAGAGAAAGAACATACAACCATCCAAGACAAATCCAAGAAATATGATAGATCTATTCAACATTTGGAAGACACCATCAGAAGGCCTAATCTGAGGATAATTAGTGTAGAGGAGCACTAGAGACAGAAGTTAATGGTCTAGGAATTTTATTTAACAGGATCCCAGTAGAGAATTTCCCAAACATGAAAAAAGATAGGTCTATTCAGATAGAAGAAGCTTTTAGAACTCCAAATAGACCAGATGAGAACAGGACAACCCAGCATCACATTATAATCCTCACAGGATCAATTCAGACCAAGGAAAGGTTCCTTAAAGCTGTCAAGGAGAAAAGATCAATCACCTATAAAGGGAAACCAATTAGAATCACCTCAGATTTCTCAGCAGAGACAATTAAAGTAAGAAGAGCCTGGAATGATGTATGCCATGCCCTA
>NW_012267300.1:673653-674911 GCF_000151885.1 Dipodomys ordii
CAGAACAGGACATCCCACTGTCACATTATAATCCGCACAGGATCAATTCAGACCAAGGAAAGGATCCTTAAAGCTGTCAAGGAGAAAATCACCTATAAAGGGAAATCAATTAGAATCACCTCAGATTTCTCAGCAGAGACAATTAAAGTAAGAAGAGCCTGGAATGATGTATGCCATGCCCTAAAGACAAACAACTATCAACCAAGAATACTGTTCCCACCTAAACTCTCCTTCATAACCGAAGGTCAAATAAAAACCTTCCACAGCAAAGAAAAATGGAAACAATATATCTCCACCAAACCGGCCCTACAAAAGATACTTAAAGATGTCCTACACATAGAAAACCAACAAGATCACAATAAATGCCAAGAAAACTCACCCAAACGGACAATCCAAGAACCATAGGAAGAACCCAGTTGGCACAGCCCCCAAGTAGGTGGATAACATGGCAGGAAGTACCAAACAGCACTCAGTCCTAACTCTCAACATTAACGGACTTAACTCTCCAATTAAGTGACATAGACTGTCTAGTTGGATTTAAAAGCAGGACTCTCCTATCTGCTGCCTTCAAGAGTCACACCTTGCCCATAAAAACAAACATATTCTGAAAGTGAAATGGGGGAATAAAATCTACGAAGCAAACCGCCACCATAAACAGGTGGGACTTGCAATCCTAATATCAGATAAAATATACGTCAAAACAAAATTAGTGAGAAGAGATAAAGAAGGTTACTACCTACTAATTAAAGGATCTATCCTTCAGGAGGATACTACAATTCTAAATATCTATTCACCAAACTACGGAGCACCGAAATTTATCCAAGAAACACTACTTTCCCTCAAATCTCACATAGATCCAAAGAAATTAATTGTTGGGGACTTTAACATGCTACTCTTCCCTCTAGATACATCAACCTGACAAAAACTCAACAGAGAAACTGCAGATCTAAACAACTGGATAGATCAACTAGATTTAACAGACAATTACCCAATATTTCACCCAGCAGCATCAGGACACATGTTTTTCTCAGCAGCACATGGAACATTTTCCAAATAGACCACATTTTAGGTCACAAAGCAAACTTGTCCAAATTCAGAAACATTGAAGTTATGCCCTCCATTCTCACAGACCACTAGACTTCAACAATTCATCCCAAAAATCATACACTATGATTAAACAGGATTCATTTCAGGGATGCAAAACTAGTTCAATATACTCAAATAAATTGATATAATTCATCACATCAACAAGAGCAAG
>NW_012267300.1:677620-685278 GCF_000151885.1 Dipodomys ordii
GGGAGAGGCTGGGAGAAGAGTGTAGTTTCAGGGTGGGAGGGAAGGAATGATAGGGAAAACAAAGGAGGAGGCAACAATGCTTGATAGGAAATGTACTCATTACCTTGCTCATGTAACTGTAACCCCTCTGTACAGTATTTTTACAATAAAAACGTATAAAGAAAAACAAAGCTAATAACTCAGGAACACCCAAAATAAAAGAGATATATTTGGTATCATCAAGCAATAGTACAACAAATTTACCAAAATCACCAACACTGGGGTTTTACAAAGTTCCCTAAGGAAGCAAAGTAAGTAAAGAAAAAAAAACAAACAAAGAGGAGATAAACTACAGACTTTTAGAATAATTAAGTAAGTTTCGCAGTTTGTCCAGATGAAGATAGCAATTGATACATTTTTTTGAAAATCAATTGACTAACCAATATGCATGGAAAATATTTTCATTTATAGTAGTGACAACCAAAAAATACTTTAAACATTGAAATTTAAACAAGTACAGAAAAGGAGAAAGTGGAAAAACAATTTTGTGGCAAAAGCAGAAAAATATTAAAAGCTAAAAATATTTGTTAGAATAATTTGAAAGGTTGTTCATATAAGATTTTCCACTTTAGAAAAACAAACTTCTTTTGCTTTGCATGGGGGAATAAAAGAGACTAGATTTGTTCTGCTCTTTTAAGGGGAGAAAAAAGAGCAAAACAATAAATGCAAACTTGTTTTAGCCATTGAACAATAGGTAGCACAGTACAAAAATCTCTTGAAAAAAATGAAGACTAAGGGAATGTTCCCTAACATTGCTTAAGTTATCATATGAGTTTCCATCTGGATATAATGCAGGAGAAAAAACTCATATATATTTTTATGTGGTCACCTTGAGATTAAGGGACAGAGGTATAAAATTTAGAGGTCAAGATGGTTGGAGCTTTCTCTAAAAAAATAATGCTTATTATCTTTTAATAGCTATAAAATCTAATAAAGAAAAGCAAAAATCACAAGGAGAGGAGAATGCTACCAATATGACCCATGCTTGGCCATTTGCAGTATAGAACCCACCTACATTTGAAATACAGTTCTTGGGCATATAAAGAAACCTGGGCAAGAAGGAGTACATGATTGTTAGCCATTTGATTACTGTTCACATAGTCAGAACTATTAAGCCTCATGAAGTCTTTTTCTATGTTATTTGTTTTAAAAAATAAGCACATATTTTATCTGTGTTGTATACCAACACTATTCTAAGCATCTGCACTTCCATTGTCATATGCAGTAAGGTTCTCTTCTGTCTGCATCCCCTCCAGCATCTGTTGTTATTAGAGGTCTTGATTATACCCATTCCAACTGGGGTGAGGTGGTATCTCAATGTTGCATTTCTTTTATGACTAGAGAGGTTGAGCATTTCTTCATGTGTCTATTGGCCATCCTTCTTTCCTCTTCAGAGAAGTTTCTCTTTAAATCTTTAGCCCACTTATTTATTGGAGCAAATTCTAGTCATAATTTTAGACCCAGTGTTGATTTTCTTGAGTCAGATTAAGGGAGTATGTGTTGAGTTTTCATTCCATATTAAATTTTAGATTCGCTTAAATGAATACCTATTATTGGGTAAAATATCTTTGTGTAGCATATATAGAAAATTTTATTACATTTTGGTGATTATCAAAATAACTCAGTGTTTTGTAAATGATTAGCAGTGTTTTGGCTATGACTAACAAAAACCATTGATATTTCACAGTAAATATGTGTTGCATTTTTCTTTTCTTTTCTTTTATTCTAAAGATGCTGTACAGAGGGATTGCAGTTACATCAGTAAGGCAATAAAAACATTACTTGTTGATCATTGTTACCCCTTCCCTTGTTGTTGTCCCACTATTCCTTCACTCCCCGACCTCCCACACTCCTCACCAACCCACCCCATTGTGCTGCATTTTCTTTTTTTAAAAATTATTAATAAGTCTTTTTTATTGTGAAAATACCATACGGAGGGGTTACAATTACATGAGCAAGGTAATGAGTACATTTCTTATTAAGCATTGTTGGCTCCTCTTTTGTTTCCCCTTACCATCCCTGCCCTCCAATTCCCCAACCCTCCACATCCCCCGTTTACCCCCCACCCCCCGGTCAAAGTTGTAAAGTTCATTTTTGATATAACGTCTTGTACATCTCATTGTTACAATGGGTCCACCTGTCTCCCTATGAAGATGCATTTTTCATAGAATAAATTTTGACACAGTATCATTTGTCAGTCTGCATGCCAGTAAATATATTCAAAGATTAGTTGAGTGGGTGTGTAACTGTGTGTTACTGTTTTGCAGAACTACATTGAATTAATTTCAAAGTTAAAATGTAGTGTTGAGTCATAAAGATCCGTTTAACTTTATAAACTATTATTTTTTCACTGATAGTGGGTCTTGAACTCAAGACTTCACATTTTCACTCATGTCTGTTTCTTTTTTACAAAAGGCCAGCATATGACCACTTAAACCACACCTCCAGTTCTGGCTTTTGGCAATAAGGATCTTGTAGACTTTTCTGCTTAGACTGGATTTGAACTGTGATCATATCTCAGCCTCCTAAGTTGCTAAAATTTTAGCCACGAACCACTAATATCCAAATAAATTATTAATTTTAGAAACTAACATTTATATTGATATTTTTAGAAATCTCTTAAATTGTAACATCAAACTGCTAAGTACTATCTACCTCGACTAGCTGATTTCAAAGATTAAGATTCTCTTTTGGTCTGGCTTACTTCCTGAAATATCCCAGGTAAGACTTGAACTCACAGTCAGCGAAAGGAGTTACCAACACTCAGTCAATAGGGCTAGGAATCGTTTATTAGCCATGGTGGCTGACCTCCACAGTACTAAGACAGAGAAGGCCAGCGCTGAAGTCAAATAGCTCAGGGTATTTAAAGGCAAGATCTATGGGGGAGGGAGGCATCACACGCAGGTGACCAGTTTCGAGATCCACAAAGAAGCAAGTTACAGAAGCAGAGCTAGCAGTTAGTTATTACAAAGTGGAGATTACAATTCCAGTCATTCCAATAACCAAGGCCATGAGTCACAGGGCAAAGTCCTTATCCCAAATCTTCCCATCAAAGAAGCAAGTCAGTGAAATAGCAATTACAGTCCCTATAAGCAAAGTGATAAATCCTCAAAACAAAAACCACATTCCACATTTCTTACTTATCACACCCCCAAATCAAACCACATTCCAGGTTTTCTGGCTCATCTGAGTTTCACTGTTATTTATGGAATTCCAGTAACCTCGTGTTTAACTCACCAATTTACTTCAAGTCTTTATCTTTGGAATTTTCCCTTTAATGACTAACCTAGAGTTTCTACAAGGAGATTCTGCCTTTCAAGTTTAGTCTTATTCTTACTCACTTAGCAAATTTTAGTAAATGCCAGGCCTCATTTTGTTCCATTCCCAGGGTCTGTACCTGTGTGTCACAGGATACCTGGGACTTGTTTGTCCCAGTTAAATTTCATTTTTCCTTAGTCTAATTAATACTTTATTTGTTTAAATTAACTTGGTTCTAACATTCCTTAATATATTTTTTCTAAGTCTTTGCATTTCCTTATGAATGGGACAATGCCATTCTTTGTGATGGAAGTGCAGAATTCCATTGTGCATATAGACCACATTTTTTTGATCCATTCATCCACTGAGGGGTGTCTGGATTGATTCCATATCTTGGCTATCATAAATAGTGCTACCAAAGCTCTATGTTTTGTCTTTTGAGGAACCTCCATACTACTTTCTAGGTTGAACAAGTTTACATTTCCACCAACAATGTAGTAGCATTCTCTTTGGTAACACCCTCACCAGCATCTGTTCTTATTTATTTTCTTGATAATATCCATTCTAACTGGATTAAGTGGAATCTCAATGTTGTTTTAATTTGCATTTCTTTTATGGCCAAAGAGGTTGAACATTTCTTCATTTGTCTATTGCCCATTCTTAATTCTTTTTCGGAGAAGTCTCTCTTTAAGTCTTTAACCCACTTACTAATAGAGCTGTTGTTCCAGACCCAAAGAAACATAGATTTCATGGTTGCCCTCATTTTTTTTTATATCGTGAAGGTGTTGCACAGAGGGGTTACAGTTACATAAGGAAGGAATTAAGTAAAACTCTTATTGAATATTGTTACCCCCTTCCTTATTTTCTCCTGCTATCCCCCCACCCACCCTGGACTCCCCTTCTTCTCTAATTTGTAAAGTTCATTTTCAAGATAGTGTCATGTGAGTATCAGGTGCACTGGTTCACCCTTTGTCATTTGTTTCACTGTTTCTTTGATTCTCTTTTTCATCCTCAAATCAGATAAACATATATAATACAAAGTGTACATAAATCAAAACAGTGAAGGGGTAAACCAAAGGGAAAAAGAATGAAAGTAAAAAGAAACAATTGCATACAGTACAGTAAGAAAAAAGAAAACTTCTTGTTTTCATATTTTGTAGTTCATCTCGATTAGCATCATTTTGTAAGGTCTTTTATACATAACTGTTAAGCTATTGTGATCCTTTGCTAGAACTATCCTAGACATATACTAATTATTACAAATGAGGGAAACTAGGCAACCTATGTTGCTTTGGGTCTGGCTTATTTCACTGAATGTGATTTTTTCCCCCTCTCATTTGTAATAACTAGAAACTGTCTAGGATATTCTTAGGAGAGGATCACAGTGGCTCAATAGCTATGTGCATATGACCATATAAAATGATGTTTATTGAAATGAACTCCAAGAAAGAAATCAAGAGGACTTTTATTGTATTGTTTGTAGGGTTTTTTTTGGGGGGGTGGTCCGGTCATGGGGCCTGAACTCTGGGCCTGGGTGCTGTCCCTCAGCTCTTCAGCTCAAGGCTCGTGCTCTACCACTTGAGCCACAGCACCACTTCTGGCTTTTTTCTTTTTGCTTATGTGGTGCTGAGGAATTGAACCCAGGGCCTCATGCATGCAAGGCAAGTGCTCTACCATTGAGCCAAGTTCCCAGTCGCTCTTTTTTTTTTTTTACTATATTTTTCCCCTTTGGTTTATTCCCAGCTGTCACATTTTATTTCTGTATCCTTTGTCTTGTTTATCTGATCTAGGAAAGACAAGGGGAATTGCATAAATGGTGGGACAAAGGGTCAGTCAGTTCAACAGAGATACTCATTAGACAGTATGTTGGAAATGAACTTTACAACTTAGGAAAGAGGGGAGGAGGGCCAGGAAGGGAAAAAGTGCCAGGAAATGAGGGAGGGGAAAATGTGGTTTATCCCCTGTTGTCACTGTATTTGATTTTAGTCCCATGGGTATTGTATATCTGTTTATCTGAATTAGGGAAGGGAAGAGAGCAACAAAATGATGAGACAAAGGACAAAGTGTGAATCAATACAGAGACACTCACAAGACAGTATGTTGGAAATGAACTGTACAACTTATGGGTGTGGCTTTCAGGGGAGGGAAAGTGGGAGAAAAAAGTGAGAGAAAGTGAGAGTAACAAGTTCTATAAGAAATGCCCTTAATACCTTATGTTTGTAACTCTAACTCCTCTGTATATTACCTTGACAACAAAATTAAAAAAGATATATACTCATTACCTGACTTATGTAACTGTAACTCCTCTGTACATCACCTTTACAACAAAATGCAAATTAAAAAAATCTCTTAGCTCAAGGCCCTTTAACAAGTGAATAAGGATAGTGAACACTTTGAGTCTCCTATATCAACTAGATTTTTACTATGCATTTTAGTTTGAGTACAGATCTTGATTTATGAGTACTGTCTTTTATTAAAGCATTATGAAGACAACTATTTGAATTAGTAATATGTGTATTTACTTCACTTAAAATGATAATTTATGAAAATTATTGGAAATACATTGGAAATATTTTATTGGAAAGTGTATTGGAAATATTTTATTTCCTTCAACCTCAAGTAGTTTCCCACTATCCTTTGTTCACCTTAACTCATTTTTTCCTTTTTAAGGAGGATTTGGTAATTACTAGTCTCCTATTTTCTCTTGGGCACTAGGCTATGCTCTGTGCAGCAAAAATACTATTTTCCTCTGGTACAACACAACTTTGGGGTAGGAGGACTATATGAAATTGAGAATAAGGAAGCATGGAGATGTATAATTGCCATCATAATTCATGAGTTGATAACCTTCCAAGTGACGTTAAGCAAAGAAAGGCAGATGATTGTGGATACAAATTCTTACTACCATACCTAAGAATAAAGAACTTTATTATATGAAACAAATGTTTTAAATAAATACTTAAAATATTTCACCACATGCACACATTTATTTGTTGTCTTTGAATAATATATTTTTAATTTAAGCTTTTCTGATTGAAAAAAGATTTCAGATTATGGTGACCATCGAAGTTTGGAAAGCTGATTCTAAGACATAAAACCCAACACTTGCAAAAGGGCAACCATAAAGTCTGAGGTTTCCAATTTATGAAGAAAAGAGGAGGAAATTATTATAAAGGCTTTATGTTTAGTTTTGGTTAATTTAAAATTTTGTATACATCTGTTCCTTTATTTTTGAATAAGTGAATCCAATTATCTAACTTTTATTTTTGTTTATTTTTCTAAGGTTCTGAGATGGGCATTTTTTCATCTTTTTTTAATTTTAATTTTATTGTGAAGGTGATGTACAGAGGTATTACAGTTACATAAATAAAGTAATACATACATTTCTTGTTACCTCTTCCCTCATTTTCCTCCCCCCAATATCCCCTCACAATTTCTATAGATCATTTCCAACATATTGTCTTGTGTTGTTGTTGCATTGGTTCACCCTTTGTCCTTGTCTCACTATTTTGCTGTTCTCTTTCCCTTTCCTGATTCAGATAAACATATATATAATACCCAGGAGACCAAAATCAAATACAGTGACAATGAGATAAACCATGGAGGAGAAAAAGAAAAAGAAATTATGTACTACGTTTTAAAAAACAACAAGAAGAAAGAAAAACTAGATGAATATAATGAAGTTTCATTTTGGTTTTGTTTTAGTCAGGTCAGTACTGTAACTTTTGTTTTTCTATTTTTACATAAAATAATATCATCTTCACATTTAGTGACACAAATAATAACTCTTTGCTTTTTTAAAATTCAAGATATTTGAGTGTAGCCAGTTATAAAGTGTGGAAGTTATATGATGAGTGTGATTATTTCTTCATTTTTCAAGGAATAGAAATATTTCAGATTGTTTGATTTGTTTTTATACTATAGCTAGAAATGGAAGTTAGTTAGCAAAACTTTTTTCTTTTAAGTTAAAGAGTTTTATCCAGATTCAAAACTCTAGTTCATAAATAAAAGTTTAGTGTTTGAGTAATACTTTATTTTATGGCTAACTCAAAAATGACTAAAAAATATGTAACATCCAATTTATTTGTATTTCCCAAAGTAAAGTTCTCTATCTCTAAAAGGTTGTTTTCTGTATGTCATATGAGGTGAATAATATTATATTATTACCTTCATTTGGTAATCAGAAAGATGAGCCAGAATAAATAAAATAATTTGCCTAAAGTAACTTAGCAAATTTAATAAATTTGAGATTATAAAAGAGATCTCGAGTCTCAGCACATTTAATATACTACTAAATACCTGTAAATTGCTAAGCCAGGAATCATTTCCATACACTTGATTGCTAAATATTCTGGTCATTG
>NW_012267300.1:686354-688620 GCF_000151885.1 Dipodomys ordii
TAATAATGCTTGATAAGAAAGGTACTCATTACCTTGCCAATGTAGTTGTAACCCCTCTGTATGGTATTTTCACACACAGAGAAAATAAGGTAGAAAAAAAAAAAACAATTCTTTCTAATTGACAAATTTGAGATAATTGCAAAATCATATGCAAAAAATAGAGCTATCTCTTCATTCCTGTTACTTAGAATGTCACAATAGTAACATTTTGAAGAACTTAACTCAGCACTACATCAAGTACTCACATTATTAAAATCTACTGTTCTTATTCAACTTTCTCCAGTTTTTCCAGTACCACTTGCGAGTTTGTATACATGCTTTGAGTTTATGCAATACCACACATGTATAGATTAATGTGTTTACCACCACAGTTAAGATCTGAGCACTCTATTTCCATAAGGATCTTTTATGTAGGTCTTCTTTTTTCTTTTTCTTCTTTGCTAGTCTTGGGCTTGAACTCAGGGTCTGGCCTCTGTCCCTGAGCTTCTCTGTGCTCAAGGTTAGGGCTCTATCACTTGAGCCACTGTGCCACTATTTTCTTTTTCTGAGTAGATCTTAGCCTCCAGAGTAACTAGGATTTCAGGCCTGAGCTGTTGGTTCCTGGAGGTCTTTCCTTTTTCATGTGATCGTCAGTACAGGGTCTTGAACTCAGGGCTTATTTTTTGAATATGTTCTATAAGTGAAGTATATAACATGTAAATCTTTTAGGATGAAATACTGCTGCTGCAGATATAGTTTGCTCCTTTTTGTCACTGACCTTGTCTGCTGCATTAATAATTCACATATTATTTATGTGTTCATTTATTGTAGGATATCACTGATATGACCAGTATTTGGCAAGCCAGATTCTGGCTGTTCTGAATACTAGGAAAATGTTTCATTCTCTGTGATAAATTGGAGCATGATATTTGCATATTCTTTGCACGCATGTGTGTGTGTGTGTGTGTGTGTGTGTGTGTGTCTGTGTGTCTGTGTGGTAGTGTGGGCTGGTAGTGAGGCCTGTAGTAGGGCCTGTTCTAGCTTTAGCGCTCATGCTACAATTCTGACTCCTGAACCACAGGTTAAGAATATTGTGGCTTTCCTACCTGGATTGTCAGCAAACTGTGATGCTCCCATAGAAGCCTAGAATTATAGGTTTGGCTAGGATTTTAGGCATGAGTCACCAGCAACCAGCAACATATTCACTTCTATTTTTTAAAAATGTAAAGTTATCATAAAGACCCTTCCCCCAACTCTTGCTGGCTAAGCAGCAACACACCAAGCCACAGCCAACCTGGCTGGGGGCTGTTGGAGTCCCCAGAGAACCAGGGGTTCATCTTCAGATTGCCCACTCAGAAGATGCCTGAGGTACTGGTGCCGGACCGCTGATTGCAGAGAACAGAGCAACCTCAGAGCTGGGAGCCTGCACAAAGACCCCTCATCCAGAACTACAGGGGTCTTCCCAAAGAACGCCAGTGCAGAAGACCCTCAAGGTACTGGTGCTGATCCAGAGGGCATAAACAGAGACAAACTTCAGCACTCAGTCCCTGCATGGAGACCCCTCCCCCACCCCTAGGCCAGAGGCCAGTGCAGCCATAGGAGCCAACCTGGACAGCAGCAACAGAAGCCAAGTTGGGAGAAACACTGAAACAAAACTGCCACTGCCTAACCCAGCCCACAATATCTCAACCGAATGCAGATCGCAGCAGCAACCAGTGACCTACATTGCACAGAAACAACAGCTGGAGAGTTCCCAACTAGCTCCAGGGTAAGTACCCCAGAGGGGACAGTGTATCCCCTCTCAAGGGAGACCAGAGCTGGCAGGAACCCCCAGATCTTGACCCAGACCCTTGCCCCAACACCTGGACTACAGGTCCCACTAAACCTGGGAACGGTTTGAGAGTTCCAACAGCCTGCAGAGCACATCCAGATGGCCAGTCTAGATCAAAAGTGCCCCTGGAAGGGAGCTTAAATGCCCATGCTGGGAACAGTGCCCATGGGTCACAACAACCAACAGCAGAAGAAACCCAAAGTGTGTACTCCAGGCTGTGTAACCCAGGTGGGATACCCAGGCTGGGGACTGGGTGCCAGGAACAGGCCTGGGGATCAGGCCTGAGCAACACAACCATCTCCTCCTGATTGAAATCAGAAGCTGAGCACACGCCTCAGCAGAGGGGGGGGGAAGTAGGGCACCGCACCCCCTGAGAATTGTGCCAGTGACAGTAAAAGCCCTGGGTGTCCAGGGCAGAAGAACCAGAAGCCCAAACCCCACCAGAAATTGACCTGT
>NW_012267300.1:688670-696334 GCF_000151885.1 Dipodomys ordii
CTAGTACGGTAATACTGGGGTTTGAACTCAGGGCCTGGATACTGTCCCTTAGCTTTTTGGCTCAAGGCTGGTGCTCTATTACTTGAGCTATTGATCTACTTCTGTTTTTTTGTTGGATAATTGTAGATAAGAGTCTCATGGACTTTTCTGCTGAGGCTGGCTTTGAACTGAAATCCTCAAATCTCAGCCTCCTGAATAGTTAGGATTACAGGCATGAGCCACCAGTACCTGGCATAAAATAATCACTTTTTAAAAAAGGCTTCTTTAAATTGACATTTATTAGTTGTATAAGGGAAGTTTCACTAGATTTTTAAAATTTGTTATTCTTTGCCATTTAACAGTTTATGAATATATCTTTATCAATGTCACCTCATTCAACATTCTTACCCATTACTTCCTTAACCTGCTTCCTTATCTTAATTTTGTAGGATAAACAATGGATTCTAAGGATACTCAAACTTACCACTCTATCACTCTCTCATATCCCTTACTCACTTCTTAAAACAATTTCAGTAGGTTTGTTGTTTTATTTTTATTTATTCATGTAAACTACTTTGACCTTACTCATTCTCACATACCTTTTCTGTTGTCCCTCTCTGCTTCTAGTGTTATCTCCTGCCCTCCCACCTGTTTTTCTTCCTATCCTTCATTAAAAAAAAGTTTGTGCATATTAATTACACACAGTTTTATCATGATATTACAGTCTTATAATTTAATTAGATCATTTTTTTCTATTGCTCTGTCTTTCCCCATCCTCCCTATTCTGATTGCACAACAGTTTTCACTGAGATTCGGTATTGCACTTATATAAATAAACACAATGTATTCCAGTGGCAATCATTCTCTATATTCCTCTTTCCCTCTCCTCTTTTTCCTAAGTTTTCTCTTAGGTGAGCTTTACCATTTTCTCTATTTTGTGAATTTATATCTATATAGGTTTATATCTACATAAACTGTAGCTCTTATTTAGTACCAGTTCTTTAGGTAAAGAATTTGGGAAATTAGGAAATAAAGTGGCACATGTGCTTTTGTAGACTTTCTAATCTCGAAATATGGAGAGGATATATATTGACTTTCTGGTGCAAAGCAGAGACAGTGAAGGCAAACAAGATGAAAAAAATTGCAAAGATTTTTCAAATTTTTTATTTGTTTACTTTGTAAGTTTTCTTTTTTATTTATTAGGCATTATGCAAAACTTTCAATAAACGTGTCAGTTTATGAGTTCAGTACAATGTGGTATAGAAACCTTTTAATGAACAAAGCTAATTGTATAAGTAGCCAGTAATCTAGGTTTCTTTCTTTTTTCTTTTCTTTCCTTTTTTTTTTTTTGAGGGAGTAAAGCATTTTGGTAGCTTGGGTTGTTTGTTTACTTGTCCTTAATTGAATTGGTCATTTGACGAACTACATCTCTTTTTGCCAAAAAAGCGTCCCTTAATAAAATGACTTTGAAGAATTCAGTTAATTATCTATCTTGTGCCTAATCTCTTTTAATGTAATTTGTTCTACTTAGTATTGCTATGGTTCTTTCAGAAATGTCCAATCATTGATCTCCCTCTACATAATTTTCTTGAATGGAATTTAAAATCTTGTAGATGCAACCTTCTCAACCAACCATAACTTCTATGTGTGTTACATGATCTGCCATGTCAGACCTTTACCAGGTGTGCACTCTCTTTTTCAGTCTGTTTTCCAGTTGGAAAAAAAGCACCTTTCTTTTTGTATGTCATTGCTGTTTGTGACATTTTACCTATGACATTTCCAATTAAATTTCTCTTAAAGTTGAACTTTTTATCTCGGTAAAGGTTTGGTCTTCAATTACAATGAGATACATAATCAATGAGAGAAAGTTCTCTCCTTCCGGATTTTTGCATTCTGGTTCATAATAAAAACAAGCTAGTTTCTCCTGCTTGCCAACTCAGCTTTACCTTCTCTAAGACTTTCATTTTCATTTTTATCTGGTGGTACTGGGAATAAAACTCAGGGGTTCAAGCTTGCTAATCACTTTACCATTCTAGCCACATCCCCATTGCTTTTTGTTTTAGTTTTGTTTCAGGTAAAGTCTCACACTTGGGCTGGTTTTGGACCAAGACTCCAATTCTATCCCCTAAATAGTTGAGATTACAGATCAATATCATCACCCTTGGCCTAAGACTCTTTAAACTTGAATCAGGTCAACGTTATCATTTATTATGGCTTATTTCTTCTGTCTTGCCATATATACATTAATGACTTTTTTTAAACTTTCATTATTATCCTAGTTTCAATGCTATTCTATATGGACAAGCTATAAATGGAATCAGGCCTTGAATTTGTATTTCTTTTGGTCTCTGTTGCATGTGTGTATGCTTTTACTCTCCTTTGGAGCTTTATTATCCCCCTTTTCTCCTTTTGCTATTTTCATAACCATTTCCCTTCTGCCATCTGTCCAATGTATACCCAACCAAAAAGCAATTTTCTTAATTTCAAGAAATTGTTGAGAAAGGTAGTTTCAGAGCCTGGATTTTACCACGTGGAAGTATTCTTTGAGAAAAAGCTTCTTTGAAAAGGTAATTTTCTCACATCTGTACATATCTATACAACTTTTACATTCATTTGTTAATAGCTACTTGTAACTCTTACCACACTGTCTGAGTTTGCAGACCCTAACTCTGCATTGCTTATTATGGCCCATATGTATTGATTCAAAGAAGAAAATAAATGAAAACAATTTTTACCCTGGGCAAGTAGAGTCCACTTTTTTCTCTACAAACTGTTTACTCATAAATTTTTGCCACTAAATCTTAAATTTATTACTTTAGGTTGTTACTGAATATTGTTGGTTTTGACATTTTCATAACACCTGTAAAACTCTTTCCTAGTGAATCTTTCCAAAGTAGTATGTTTTATCTTTCCATAACTGTAATGATTTCATTTTTATGTGTGAGCCATCTGCCTTGTAGGCATTATTAAGATTGTTTGAGGGAGAAAAACAATGGAAGGGGTGACATTGATCAAGATTTATTGTGCCCATAAATCAATATGTTGAACAGAAACCCCATTGTACAACTATATAAAGAAAATGCTTTTTCTTTTTCTTACAGAATTATATGATAAAAATTTGTGCTGTTACTGGGACTTGACCTCAGGGCCGAGCTTTCCTTTAAGGCAATTGGTAAAATTCTTTTACCAATTGAGCCATGCATCTAGTCACAGCATTCTGCTACTCCATTGGAGATAAGAGCTTCAGGGATTTATCTGCCTCAGCTTGCTTCAAACTATGATTCTCAGACTTCAGCTTCCTGAATGGGTAGAATTACATATATGAGACATGGGCATTCAGATTTCAAATAGTGTTTCTTTGTAAAGAAGAATATTTTCCTTTGGACAATCAGTTTCATTGGGTATTGTTAAAATATATGTATTTAATTATTTTTCCTTTAAAAATAGAATAAACTTCCTGATGTCCACTTGTGCTCAACTTTAAAAATGGAAGAAAATCTACATATGTAGTATATTTGCATGACTAGTAAAATAACATTAAAATTAACAAGAAAAATATTTGTTTGATAATAAGTAGGAAAAGGCTAGTTGATTGTTGTTTTTCATTTTTACTTGCACATTCTAGTCTGTCTTCTCCCAGAGAACTGGCTTCATTCTTACTTACATAAGACAAAAGATGGCAATATGAAAATGTGCTGCTTGGCTATCAGCACATCCAGCACATTGGTGACGATGTTTGTTTGTCATTGCTCTAGCAGTAGCATTCAGGGCATGTTTCTAATGCACATATTTTAGTGTCTACAGTGTACGTCTATGCCTTTTGGCTCTATGTTAAATATTTACTCACACTCTGAGACTTTGCTATTTTTTCTCTCTTCAATAAAGGTTGCTATACACTGCACTCTCTTTGTATCCTAATTACAAAAAAAGATTGACAGAATGTTAAGAAGGCATTTACATTCCATGGCAATTTTCCATTATTTATAACCATAAATAAAATGAATAATGAATAAATAATCTGAGGGATCATATTACATTATCACATGCATGGAACCTAATTTGATTAATGCAGCTCTAGGCAGTCTTAGTATTTAATGTATCATAAATCATATGAAGTATGATGTATATCAGATTCTTAGATTCTTAAAAATATTCTGGAAGAATTCTTGTAGTGCCCATAACTTTAACTATACATATTTACAAATTTAGGTTAACTGTCTAAGGATTGCAGCAAAATTTCACCTTCATATACAGCTTTTTCTTGACATTATGAAAGAAGAGCTGGAATCCATTTCAAGTTGAAAAAGAAATTCAACCTGGACAATCTTTCTCTTCTGAGAAAATTAGCAGAGTACCAATGAAGCCCTTTATCTCTTGAGTGCAGACTTCATTAATTAATCCTTTTTATCTGTGACAGTTAAAGGTAAATCTAGAATATTCAGTCTCCTTGAAATGATTTCTAGTTTTGCTCTTCCTGGATAAAATACATTCTTTCAACCATGTGTTATCTTTTGTTAGCCATATATAAATTAAATCAAATTGCATTGGCCCATTTCTTGACTTACATTGACTTTTTAAAAGATAGCCATTTAGATAAATGCTTTTTCATATTTTCAACTTAATGTTTTTTTAAGACTGACAGAAAATGGAGGATCTTTCTATTATTCCTCATTTTCATAACAGTGGAAGGTAGAATTCATATGGCATTATAAGTAGAAATTCTCTGCATCACTAAGAACATGGTTTTAAAGTATAATGCCTCCTGGATGTGTCAGAGAAGAATTCTAATAAGAAAAATAAATCTGGCCATATATCATACACTTGTCTGCAGTATTTCTTGTTCTTTTCACTAGATATGCTATCCACCAAAGGGAATATTGGCATTTAATTCAACTATTCCTGTTAACTATTCTATCTCAAACTACATGTATATTCTGATCACTCGCTTTAGAAATAATTACCAGGCTGAACTCAGAAAGAGTGTATGGAAATTCAAGAAACTCTTGAGAATGCAGGGGTACTTTTGAATTTCATATTCTGTTTTTTGTTGAGGAACCAGAGTTTTTCCAACATGGATGCTTTGCTGATGGAGGACTGTGCTGTTAAGCCTAATCCCTGCCAATAACGAGTCATGGAAAAGCATTCTAGTTACATGGATATTTGCCCATTTATACTCATCTTTAATAACAAGTGAAAAACATGTCACTCTTCATAAGGTCACATCAGATTGCATCTCAGGAAAATAGAGAACATGAACCAACTCTGAACAACCTACCTCACTCAGAATCACAGAGGAAAACACACAGTGATGGATTAAGATCCCAGAAACATATCAAGCATCATGGAGAAAATGTAGTCCTTAATGGGATTTCAAACTCGTTGTTTCTAGAACACACTTTGTTCTGAGATAAAGAGCACTTAGTCCAGGAGAATATAATTCTAGTCTGTATGTTAGAATATAAAATGTTTGGACATTAAAGCAAACATATTTTCACCGTCTCCTTTCCCACAGGCCTGCTGCTCAATTGTATGCCTTCAAGAAAGTATAAAACATATGCTGTCTCCTTTGTAAGACCTTTTCTATAGCTATCTGCTACATGTAAAGGATATGAGGTAGGACAGCAGAGGAAAGAGAGGAAAATGGCACTGCATTGTTTGATAAATGTTATAGAAAGCATCTTTCTTTGTGATTCACATGAGGCTCTCATAAAATCTTACGGTATTTGAGACCAAAATAATGAGCAAATACTTATCTGATGCAACAAAATTGGAAGGCAGGTAACTCAAAACTTTAAAGGGCATTTCACGAAAAAATGAATGGGAGGCTGAACAGAAAGGGTGAAGAAGAATGTAGTCAAAGTGCTTTGTTCAAAAATGTGAAAATATAACAAGGAAGCGTGTGGAGATGTCTTTGAGAAAAGGGAAGGAGAGAGTGGGAGAGATAGAGGCTGAGTCTGATCAAGGTACAAGGGGTACATGCATGGGCATGTCAAGATGTTTAATTGCTGCTGAAATTTGTAAAAAAAAACACCCATAAATCAAGAATCCAGGTTCTTCTCCTGAATTCTTGTACATATGAACATGCACACTTGAACTAAGTGGCAAGAGAGATGTCATACCACAAGATTAGCAGATAAATGAAAGGAACAACAATACAGATTGCAATGGGGATATGATTATTTATATGCTGATTCATTTAAACAGAATAGGAAATACATTACAAAGTTTTATGATGTGTCTTTCCCCCCGCCCCCTCCCCCGCAATGCTGGGAACTGACCTAAGGCCTTGTACATTCTAGGCAAAAGCTCCAACATTGAGCTAAATGTCCATCCTTTTTTATTCTTTTCATTTTTTGTTCCTTTTCTTTTTCCCTATTCTTTTTTGTAAATATAATATTATTGTTATTATTAATGTGTTGTACGGAGGAGTTATCATAACATAAGACAGGTAATGAGTATACTTCTTTTGGGACAGTATCATCCCTTTACTTTCCCCTAGGTTCCTCCTCCTGTCCCAGCCCACAAGTTGTATAGTTTTCAAGTAGTGTGTGTGACACCATGACTGCATTTTTTGTTCTCCTCTCCTTTCTTTTACTCTCCCTTCACCTCACATTTTTCCTTGTCTGTTTCCTTCCTTCCTTCCTTCCTTCCTTCCTTCCTTCCTTCCTTCCTTCCTTCCTACCTTCCTTCTTCTCTCCATCCCTCCCTTTTCTTTCTTTCTCTCTTTCTTTCACTTTCTTTCTTTTTTCTTTCTTTCTCACCTTCCTTCCTCTCTCCTTCCCTCCCTCCCTTTTCTTTCTTTCTTCCTTCCTTCCTTCCTTCCTTCCTTTCTTTCTTTCTTTCTTTCTTTCTTTCTTTCTTTCTTTCTTTCTTTCTTTCTTTCTTTCTTTCTCTGTTTTGTTTCTTTTTCTGTCTTTCCTCTTTCTTTCCTTCCTTCTCTCTCTCTCCCCCCTCTCTCTTTTTCTTTCTTTGTAGAGTCTTACTATGTGATCCAAGCTAGCCTTGAACTTGTGAACCTCTTACTTCAGCATCTTGGGTACTGGGCATGTATCACTATGCCCACTTTGTAATATGACTTTTATAATAAACTTCTAAATTTTAGGAATTTAAAGTTTAATGATACCAAAATCAAATACAGGGTACCAAAATCAAATACAGTGACAACAGGGGATAAACCATAGGGGGGAAACACAAAAGTAAAAAGAAATTACATAATACATTAAAACCAAAATAAAGCAAAACCTCTTGTGTCCATGTCTTGGAATTCATTTTGATTAGGAGAAGAGAAGGGGAAAAAATGGTGAGACAAAGGATGAAGGTAGAACCAATGCAACAATGGTACTCACAAGACAATATATTGGAAATGATCTGTATAACTTCTTGTGGGGGATGGGGGAAGGAAAGAGGGATAAAATGAGGGAGAGGGTAACAAGTTTGACAAGAAATGTGCTCACAACGTTATTTATGTAACTGTAACCCCTCTGTACATGACTTTGACAATAAAATAAAAATTAAAATTAAATGAATATTTAAAGAAAAATTTTGAAGATAGTATGCAGAGTTGACATATATTTCATGCTTGGGTTGTTTCTCCCTTTTCCTATACTCACTAATATGACATTTTTTGTCATAATTATTAAAACATTATTAAGCATGATTTTGAAGCTGATGCCAGGAGACAGAAA
>NW_012267300.1:702284-704469 GCF_000151885.1 Dipodomys ordii
AGTGATCTACACCAGACATCTGAGAGCCCTACATGGGTCAGACTAGCAGCTGGAGGTCTCTCCCAACAGAACGGACTTGCTCAGCCAACCCAGGGCTGAGAATGAGCTTCATCAATGGATCCAGGAACCAACCCAGAACCAAGCAAAGACAGCCACCTATTGACCAAAACAAAATTTCAGATTAGTCTCCAATAATCCCTGATGCCCAATATGAAAATCACAGAGAAAAATTACAAGGTTTATCAACACACAGGATAGCAAGCTAACCCCAAAAGCCAGCAGCCACCCAGTGGAGAGCCCCATTGGAATCAAAGCAGGAAAGGAAGACAAATGCTACATCCAAGAGATGCTGGAGGCAATGTCTCAAGAATTAAAGCAAGAAATAGATCAGAAATTTGAAGGACACAAAAACAAAACATCAAAAGAAATGAAGGATTTCAAACCGGAGATGGACACAAAAATAGATGCAGTACACACCTCATTAAGAGGTGAGATTAATACTCTAAGAACCAACCTAGAATCTGCAAATGGACCAATTTCTGCCATGCAAACTACAATGGAAGCCAAAGTTAACAGAGTGAACAATATGGAATTTAGAGTGTCAGATACTGAAGAAAAAATGCAGCAACTGGAAAAAAAAGTCAACGATATAGAAAAATCACTTAAATTATGCCAAAGGGAAATCCAAGAGCAAGCAGACAGTACCAAAAAATTTAACCTTCATATAATTGGAGTGGACGAAAGTGAGGGATATCAAAGCAAGGGAATGCAGCACCTATTCAGCAAGATTATCAATGAAAAATTCAGCACATTTCTAAGCAACACATGGGTAACAGAAGAAATTTAAAAGTTCTTACAATTCCATGAAAATGAAGACACATCACAAAGAAACTTTTGGGACACAACAAAAGCAGTCTTGAGGGGCCAATTTATCACTCTCAGTGCCCATGTCAAGAAAATAGAGACAGACCAAGTAAATAATCTCATGTTGCAATTAAAACAGCTGGAAAAAATATGAAAAATGGAACCTAAATTTACTAGAACGAGCCAGATAATCAAATTAAGAGCAGAAATTAATGATAGAGAATAGGAAATTTGTAAATAAAATTAATAAAACAAAAAGCTGGTTCTTTGAAAAAATAAATCAAATTGATGGACCTTTGGGAGATTAATTAAGAAAAGAAGAGAGGAAACCCAAATCAACAAGATTAGGGTTTCCGCAGGAAAAATCACAACAAATACCCAAGACATCCACACAATTATAAAGAACTATTTTCAAAAGTCATACTCACTAAAGATATAAAACCTAGAGAAATACGAGTTGTCCAAACTGAGCAAAGAAGAAATAAATCAATTAAACAAGCCAATACCTTACAATGAGATACAGGAAACAATCAGAAGTCTTCCAACAAGGAAAAGCCCAGAACCAGATAGATTCATAATGGGATTTTATAAGACCTTTAAAGAGGAACTAATACCTATACTCTCCAAGCTCTTCAGAGAAATAGAAAAAGAGGGCACTATCCCAAACACATTCTATAATGCCAATAACACACTCATCCCCAAACCAGGCAAAGACCCAACGAAAAAAGGGAACTACAGACCAATTTCCTTAATGAACAGAGATGCAAAGATCCTTAACAAAATTCTAGCTAACAAAATCCAGAAACATAAAAAAAATCATACGTTATGACCAAGTAGGATTCATCCCAGGAATGCAGAGATGCTTTAACATATGTAAATCAATAAATGTAATCCAACACATCAACAGATCCAAGGTCAAGATGATTATCTCCATTGATGTAGAAAAGGCTTTTGATAAGATACAACATTCATATATGTTAAAAGCTCTGGGGAAAATAGGAATAGAAGGAACATTCCTTAAAACATTAAAAGCCATATACAACAGACCAATAGCCAAACAAATCTCCTAAAATCAGGAACAAGGCAAGGATTCCACTTTCTCCACTCCTCTTCAATATAGTCTGGAATCCTTAGCCAGAGCAAGAAGGCAAGAAAAAGACATTAAAGGGATCAACAGAGGGAAGGAAGAAGTTAAATTATTCCTTTTTGCAGATGATATGATCCCAAAAACTCCCCCACCCCAAACTCTTACTTATAAAATACTTCAACAAAGTAGCAGGATACAAAATCGACCCACAAAAATCAGTCACCTTCCTGTAAA
>NW_012267300.1:706023-708692 GCF_000151885.1 Dipodomys ordii
CTCCCTTTTCCTATACTCACTAATATGACATTTTTTGTCATAATTATTAAAACATTATTAAGCATGATTTTGAAGCTGATGCCAGGAGACAGAAATAAGAGTATCATGATTCAAGTCCTGCCTAGGCAAAAGTTAGAGAGATCCTGTATGTAAAAGAAGGATGTCGTGGTGGTCACCTAAGGCCCTCACTACTCAGGAGGTTCAGATAGGAGGATTTGGGCTTGAGGCCTGCCAGGGCAAAGTTATCATGAGACTATATCTGAAAAACAAACTAAAAGTAAAATGCCTGGGGAGTGACTCCAGTAGTAGAGAATAAGGGAATATGCATGGTTGATATACAAAAGGTAATTTAAAAAGGAGCCCAAATCCTGCAAAAAATGTTAAAAATCACAAAATTGACAAGAGAGAATCAGAAGTAACACAAGATATACAAAAGGGCAGGATGCTTATGGCTCATATCTGTAATCCTATCTACTCAGGAGGCTGAGATCTGAACATCATAGTTTGCGCCAAGCTCAGGCAGAAAAGCCCCCAAGACACTTCATCTCCAATTGACAAGCAAATAGTAAAAAGTGGAAGTGTGGCTCACATCATAGAGGGCCAGGCTTCAGCAAATAAGCTAAATGAGAACATGAGCCCCTGAGTTTAAGCCCCAATTCAGGCATAATACAAACACATGTTTATCATGCTTTATATATAGTCTGATATTATTTAATTTCTGAAACAAGTTTCAGGATAACCAAATTTAATTCTGAAATACTTGAAGCACTATTTTTGAAAATTAGGAGAATAAAAACAAAATTTAAAAGTGGCTATAATATTCTAAAAATAAATTAATTTAATAATAGAAACTATGGTGCTTTGTTTTATGCTCATCTAGTAACTTCTCTTCATTACCCCCTTAACTGTTCACTTTCTGATGAGCCTGTGTCTGTTATCACATTTCCTGTGGGATAACTGTGTCTTAATATTTTAGCAACAGCACAGCCATGTAATTATCTGTAAATAATTGAGCATGTATTTCATTCATGTGGAAATGATCCAATTAGCCAATGTGAGGTAAAATAAAAAACTCTGTATGAAATATTCAGACATTTATAGTATGGCTTTATTTCTCATTATTTTAGTTCTTTTGAATTAGCTGATTAAAATATTTTCTATTGCAAATTATCAGTTATGGTCCTTCAGCTAGTTTGAAGCTATTAATATCCACTTAATTTTGGTTGGAGCTTGTGACATCAGCAGAAACTTATGTGTGTGGTTCTCGTGCATTTGTGAAGAGGTTAGCTAAGATTGTTTAATTGTGCCTGGGCCTTCACCTCCAATCAGTTAATTGGCTCACAGTTTCCTCACTCACCTCACCCCCAGAGATAGAGACTATCTCATTCAGTATGAATATAGATTTTCCCACATGACTGATTATTACTGCAATCATGATAAAGGTGTAGAAGTGACACAGATAATTAAAGGCTGTAGATGGCCTGGTACTCTCTTACACGAATATTAGTTGGAAAGGTCTTAGAATTTACAGGAGGTGATTTTAGAAATATGCATAATTTGATTTATGCTCACATTACCTATATATAACTTAACATTAGCTTAAGGTAAAAGGAGCAGAGTTCTTAAATATTTTTGTTCTTCTCTATGACTTATAAGTTTGATGCTGATACAGTAAATAGATGAAATTCACTTCAAAAAAGCAGTTCATCTGCAAGATGTTTGATTGCCCAAGACAAAAGAAATCCAGTTTCTACTTTGGAGTCCAACATCCTTAGGGATTCCGCTGAGTACACACACACACACACACACACACACACACACACACACACACAACTATGATCAAGGCAACTTATTCATTTAAAAGTGAAATTGTTTGTACAGCCTTCAAGGAACCTCTAGTTCATTTATACACTCACTCCAAAGAGCCCTTTCACCTGTCAGAAGAGACTAGCTCATGATCTGACTGCACTATCTGACCTTTCAGGATTGTCTCCATATCAAATATTTAAGAATGCCAATAACATAGTAAATAAGTTATGATCCAGTAGATAAAGTATTCCTTATTCTTGACAGCTGATTGATATCATCACTTATTGAAAGTATTGTAATTTTTTTTTTGTTAACATGGTATCAATGATTTGTTCAATGATTTCTTACCTTATGCAGTTACCTTGTATGGACCTGAACATAAGTGTTTTTCTCATAATGAAAATGACCTGCTATTCAATTATTTTGTTAAGATATAAGAAATTGTCTTATACTTAAAACTGAAAGGAAAAATGTCAATATGCAAAAACAATTGAGGTTTTTTTTGTCAAAAAGGTAAAATATTTCTTCTTTTTCATATTTCTTTTTTTATTGTGAAAATACTGCACAGAAGGGTTACAATTACATGGGCAAGACAATGAGTACATTTCTTATCAAGCACTGTAACCTCCTCCTTTGTTTCCCCTTCCCATACAGTCCCATCCTCCCCCCATCCCCCCAACCCAATCCTCCCCCCTCAACAAAGTTGTAAAGTTAGTTTTTCCACATAACGACTTGTACATCTCATTGTTGCAATGGGAAAATATTTCTTCTTAAACAATAATTCTTTTTATCTGACCTTTTCTGCTTGTCTGAGACATATACTAGTTATTGCAAATAAGGAAAACCATGGGACCTATGTT
>NW_012267300.1:714087-765705 GCF_000151885.1 Dipodomys ordii
TTTAACATATGTAAATCAATAAATGTAATCCAACACATCAACAGATCCAAGGTCAAGATGATTATCTCCATTGATGTAGAAAAGGCTTTTGATAAGATACAACATTCATACATGTTAAAAGCTCTGGGGAAAATAGGAATAGAAGGAACATTCCTTAAAACATTAAAAGCCATATACAACAGACCAATAGCCAAACAAATCTCCTAAAATCAGGAACAAGGCAAGGATTCCACTTTCTCCACTCCTCTTCAATATAGTCTGGAATCCTTAGCCAGAGCAAGAAGGCAAGAAAAAGACATTAAAGGGATCAACAGAGGGAAGGAAGAAGTTAAATTATTCCTTTTTGCAGATGATATGATCCCAAAAACTCCCCCACCCCAAACTCTTACTTATAAAATACTTCAACAAAGTAGCAGGATACAAAATCGACCCACAAAAATCAGTCACCTTCCTGTAAACCAACAATGTACAAGCAGAAAGGGAAATAAGGGAAACAACCCATTCACAATAACCCCTGCCCCAAACTAAAATATTTAGGAATTAACCTAACCAAAGATGTAAAAGAACTATTTAATGAAAACTAAAAATACTTAAAGAAGGAAATTACACAGGACACCAGAAAATGGAAAGACCTTCTAAGCTCTTGGATAGGCAGACTTAATATAGTGAAAATGGCCATACTGCCAAAATTAATATACAAATTCTATGCAATTCCTATTAAAATCCCAATGACATATATTACTGAAATACAGAATATAGTCCAAATATTCATATGGAACAACAAAAGACCTAGAATAGCCAAACAATTTTAGGCAAAAAAGACAACATGAGAGGGATCTCGTTGCCGGACTTCAAACTCTACTATAGAGCCACAATAACAAAGACAGCATGGTACTGGCACAAAACAGACCCAAAGACCAATGGAATAGAATAGAAGATCCAGAAATAAAACACATGCCTACAGTCAGCTGATATTCGACAAAGGTGCCAAAGACATACAGTGGAAGAAGCACAGCCTCTTCAAGTACTGGTGCTGGGAAAACTGCGCAGGCATATGCAAAAAGTGGAGCCCAGCCTGTCACCATGCACTAACATCAACTCAAAGTGGATTAAAGACCTTAACATCAAACCTGAAATTCTGAAACTACTGCAGGATAGAGTAGGAGAGACACTTGAACATATAGCACAGGCAGGAACTTCCTGAACAGAGTTCCATGGTCACAACAAATTTGAGAGAGACTTGACAAATGGGACTACCTTAAAATAAAAAGTTTCTGCACAGTTAAAGACATAGCAACCAATCTAGAAGACAATCAAATAACTGGGAAAAAATATTTACCAGCAATATATCAGACAAGGGGTTAATATCCAGTATATAAAGGGGACTCAAGAAATGAATCCCTCCCAAACCTAACAAACCAATCACTAAATGGGCAAGGGAACTAAAGAGAAACTTCTCAGAAGAAGAAATAAAAATGGCAAAGAAACACATGAGGAAATGTTCACCATCCCTGGTTGTAAAGGAAATGCAAATAAAGACAACACTGAGATACCACCTTACTCCAGTCAAAATGGCCCACATCCTAAAGTCAGCCAATGACAAATGCTGGAGGGGGTGCAGAGAAAAAGGAACCCTACCTATTACACTGTTGGTGGGAATGTACACTTATGCAACCACTTTGCAAAACAGTCTGTAGGGTCCTCAGAAAGCTAAATAATGACCTCTTCTATGATCCAACCATACCACTCCTAGACATCTATCCTGAACAACAGTAACCAGGATACAAGGACACATATACCTCCATGTTTATTGCAGCACTGTTCACAATAGCCAAGATATGAAAACAACCCGGTTCCCCACCACAGATGAATAGATCCAAAAATTGTGGTATCTATACACAATGGAAAGGCCATTAGAAAGAACAAAATAATGACATTTGCAGGGAAATGGATGGAACTAGAAGAAATCATGTTGAGTGAGGTAAGCCAAGAGCTAAGGGACAAACAGCACATGGTCTCCCTTATAAGTGGATGCTAAATCCAAAATGTAAGATGATATGACAAAGTTAACAAGACTTGAGAAACAAAAGACCTCCATTCATCTAGTGGAATTATTACTAAATAACCCCATGCTGCTGATCACGTGTATGGTATATATGTGCACAGTGGAAGGAAACTAGCAGGAGGACACAAAAACATACAAAAGTGGGACCCATTAGCTGTACTAGACATTGATCAAAATGAGCTATGCAACTCAGTGGCAGCAATAGGAGGGAGGGAACGAGTGGGAAAGAGGGAACAACTGATGCTATGCAAAAGGAAAGGTTTGTACAGATCACCCGATGTGGAAGAAATAACTGTATTGTCAAAGCTCATAGAACTCATAAACTTTATATATCACGATAGTGAATTTGTCACATGAAAGTTAGAATGTGTTTGTGACTTAAACTAAGCATCACTATCCCACAAATACTGTGAAATTTGTGAAATTATGTAATCACTTAGTTACAAAAAAGAATTTGCAAAAAATATGTAAATTTATTTGGAGTGGCGGAACCATTTTGTCTTCCCACCAACAATGCAGGAATAGTCCAGGTTCCTTGAAGCTTGTGTTTAGCTTTCTCAGTTTTCATTTTACTTAACTGATCGGCATGTAGTAATTTGTCACTGAAATTTTCATTTTCAGTCCTAATGCCAAACAGATTTTTGTCTGCTTGTTTGACATTTGTGCATCTTCTGTAAACTCTCTCTGTTTCTATTTTAAGTATTATTTCAGTTGTTTTCTTCTGCTGAATTTTAAATTCTTAATATATTTTAGAAAATTTTGTTTGAAATGTGGTTTTAAAGAATTTTTTCCTAATGAATAGTTTATCCTTTCATTTTCTTCACAATGGATTTTAAAGAACAAAATAGGTTTTGATTTGATAAATGACATTATTGGATTTTCTTTAATCAAAAATGTTTTTTAGTGTTATGCCTAAATATCTAAATTTTCCTTCTATGCTATTTTTTCTAAAAAATTGTGACTTTTATAATTTTATATTTTATAGATAAATCCGGGTCTTTTTTATGTTATTGGATTAAAATCCAATCAGAGAATTGTACTTGCTTGGTCAGCTGGACACTCTACCAGCTGAGCCATGCTTCTAATCCTGCTTTTTGCTGATTATGATTAGAGGGCAAGCCTATACAATGTTATTTCTTAAGCAAATATATATGAGACCAAAGTACACACTTAATTTTGTGCAAAAGTGTTATCATTTTTTATGCTTAATTTTTATGGTCTAATATTCACATATGAGAGATAATATGTGATCTTTGTACATCTGAGCCTAGCTTACTTTGCTCTATAAGATGTGTTAGTGAAATGAGCTCCCTTCCCATAGCTTAGTCCACTCCTTCCCTTCTCCACAGCTTAGCATGCTCCCTTCCTAGGCAACTCTAGGCCCATTTGTAAAGGCAGTAAATAATCAGCCTCCAGTCCCCTTTACCTTGGGATGGAACTTCTCTGGGGTGGCTACCACCATATAAGGCAACAAGAGCCCCTTAGAGTGACCTTCAGGTCTGGGCAGCTGCAGGATCCATTATCTACTATTTGGACAGAAGCCATATATCCTAGTCCACCATAATGAAGCCCCTGGCTCATATGTCTACACCAGGTTCTCTGCCTCTTAGCCCCTTCTAGCCCTCCTAAACCTCCTAGGTTATATAACTCACCTCAGACAATAGCCGATGCTTTGACTCACTTCTCCCTTGTGAGAAAGAGTCTTGCCTGCCCCCTTTCCCAGCAATAAACCTTTCTTTGTTCTCTGTACCTAGATATGTGCATGGATCTCTGGCAGAGTCTAATAAGTCTATTTAATCTTTCAGGATGCCTTATATATCTACCCATTTCCCTGTAAATAAAAGAATTTCATTCTTTTTTGTGACTGAATAATATTCCATATATGTATGCACATATAATTCCTTGATCTATCTTGTCAGTTGTGGAGCATCTGAGCTGTTTCCAAAGCTTGGTTATTGTAAATAGTGCTACAGCAGACATGGGTGTGCAGATCCCCCCTGAGTAAAAACTCTATGGTTATAGAATTGCATTCTTTTCACAATTCATACAAGAGTCTGGGAGTCGTAGGATGCCTGCCTGGCAATCACAAAGCCTGCAGTTCAAGCTCTCTTATTCATACTGCAATTTAGTTTGCAGTTTGGTGGGATTAAGAAGAGGAGATTTTAGGGGATATTGAGGTTATGGGGTTTCTCCCTTTCAAATGAGATTAGCACTTTGTAAGAGAACTTTCTCACAGTGTTTAGGCCTTTCTTGCTCTTCAGTTCCTTCAACCAAGAGGGAGCAAAGTAATTCTCCAGTCTGAATGACTCAAGTACCATCATGGAAGCCGTAAGAAGCTCTCAGTAGACATCAGTCTGCAAGTACTGTGATATTGAAATTATCTGATTTAAGACCATGAGATAGTTTAGGCTCCTTAGAAATGTCCAATCTCAGATATTAAGTTCTGTTAAGCTGTTTTAGTTACCAGTCCCAGGTATTCTGTTACAGAAGTCTGAGCAACCTAAGACATATATAGGTACCAAGAAATGAAATGTTGCGATTACTAATACTTAAACATGTAGAAGAGGCTTTGAGAAATGGTTGAAGTTGGCAAGAGTTTGGATTCTATAAGGCCCAGTTAGAAGCTAATTTTGCTGCGCTCATGAGTTAACTGAAAGCAAGATAAAACTCAGGCACCTCCTACCCCTTACCTTTCATCTGATCCTATTCTCCCCTACAGTCACTCTACAATCAACTACAGAAGGCACTTAACCATAAGCATCCTGTGACAAAAGATGAGAATGCCTCAAAGAGAAGAGCCAAAAGCTCAACAAAAACCACTTTCTTTAAATGAGGATGCTTCCTAGAATACCTTCAGAGACAAGGACTGAAATATTGTTCAACCAGGTAATACCTGTAGCTTAGAATCTTTTAACTATACATTCTTTTCACTCTACTTCCTCATTGTCTCAATTTAACCTAGAGTGAATGTCTGTGTCCCTGACAACATCTAAAGACAGCTAAACATTTACAGAAGTTCTGTCTTTCCTTGGCTGCCTCATAATAAATCTTTTTCTGCCCTTCACCTTTTTTGATGTATTTTGAACAGATTAACAAGTCAACATTTTCTTAAAGAGAACATTAAAGGTATTTCTGGTGTGTGCTCAGTAGAGTAGAGATGTATAAGAGAGAGACTCAATCTTTGTGGAAATTATTTAAATAGCAATGACCAAAATACAGACAGACCCATGGACACTAAAAACTCTTCTGCTAAAATCTTAGAAACGTGGAGCAGCTTAAGAAAGCTTGTTGTAAAATGTTAAATAATTGAATTTTGTCTAGGTCTTTGCCCTTTGTGAAAAGCAAAATTTTACAGATATGAGTTATTTGGCAGAAGAAAAAGCTAAACAAATGTGTTTGAGGTGCCTCATGGCTTGTTTTAACTACTTATAGTTAAATATGAATGAAAAGAAAAGTTAACATGGAATTTGTAATCAAAAGAGAATCAAAAAAGAAAAAAATAAGAAAAGCTTAGCCTGACAAGGCTCAAAAGTGCTATAAAATAGTAACAGGAGTATATCCAAGAAATAATTTGATAAAGAGATTGATAAAATCTTAGGAAACAATGGGCGTGACTTGGAAGGGATCAATGATCTTCAAGGTTGCCACTGCCATCCAGACCTGGAGTTCAAGGCCTTGAATAGATTTAAGGGAGAATCTTAGGGAGCTTGACACCCAGGAGTGTTTCAGATATTTTCCTTGTCTTCCAGTGCAGTGCGTCCTGGTCTTCCTGATTGTGGCTTAAGTAGGCCCAGCAGCACCCATATTGCCTCTTCAGGGGTCACGTGCCCTAAGTCTTGGCAGTGTCCATGTGATGATAACTCAGAAGGTATGCAGAGTAGAGAAACTGTGGAGATGTGGCTACCTCCAACTGATTTCAAAGGATGAATCTGAAAGTCCTGGGATCCAGAGAGAAAAATAATGCAGGGTCAGAGACACCACAGTGTACCTGTCAATGAAACATCTAATGGTGAGCTAGAGACAGTCACTCCCATCTGTCTTAGGAAAAAAGCTAAACTGGACTACAGAGCCACTAGTGTAGTCTTAGCCTTCAGTCACTTGAGTTCAACTCATGACAGAGGCTGGGATGTAGCTCGGTAGTAGCTTACCTAGCATTCACAAGATCCTGAGCATAATCTCCAGTATCGTGGGGAGGTGGAGAAAAGAAAAATGAAACCAGACATGTAGGTTGAACACAGGAGAGCCAAGACAAAGATTCCTCCTAGAATCCATAGATTCTTCCTAGAATCCAACTTTCATCCTAATGTTTCTGAAAGAGAGGCTATGGAGTCAAAGATTATTCTTCAGAGTCAAGATTTAGTTTTCCCTATTAGGTTTTAGGTTTGGTAGGGGTATGGTATCTTTTTCTTTTTTCCCATCTGCTTTTCACAATAGGGATATCTATCCTATGCCTTGGGACACACATAGACTGGTTCATTCTATAGGCTCACAGCTGGAGAGATTCTCTACAGGACAAATAAATGAATCATTTACATCTGATTGAGATATTTAGAGGATTTATTGCACTAGTATTATTTTATGATTAATTTACTTTATTGTTGTTATAGGGGTGATAAACAGAGGGATTGTAATTACATGAGTAAGGTAATGAGTACATTTCCCTTCATACAGGGTCTTTTAGGTCCTTCATCCTCTTCCAGTCCCTGCAGTAGTATTTTTAAAGCTGAAGCTGGAAGGGGTTATGGATTTTGCAGCTGTTGGGATGGAATGAATCCATTTTATATGTGAGAAGGATATGAATATTTGGATCCAGTGGGTGGAATGCTATAGTTTGAATTATGGTCTTGGTGAATCTCATGTTGGGTCTTAATCTCCACTAGGTTATTAGACCTTTTAGGCAGATTTGGTCATATAGGCTTCTCTTTTGTGAGTGAGATGGCAGCCTTTATAAAAATGATTCACTGGAGTATGAATCCAGATGCTGAAAAAAACAAAAAAACAACCACAGATATTTAATATAGGTTTGTGAATAAAAATTTGACATTTTGTAGCCAAAATGAAATATAGTCAGTATTATTTTATGTTTCTTTTGCTTTATGGGTGTTCATTTCATTAATTAAAAATATTGAGTGGTTGTACAAAGGGGTGACACTTCCATAATTCAGGTTATTAGTACAATGAATCTTTATCAATGTCAGACCTTCCATCATTCACCCCTGTTTTTCCTATACCCATCCCTACCTCAAGTTACATTGTTCAAGTTTTACATAATTTATAACAAATATAATGACCACATTTGTTCACCCTTCCCCTCTCCTTTTGTGTGCCCTTCCTCAATCAATTTCATAGTGTTCAACTACTATGTGTTTTTCTTGTGTTGGTAACTTGACAATTTTCTAAATGAATTTTTATTCATTTAGAAGAAATTATATGGAAAAGAGAAATTTTTTTCTTATGTCTTTGTGAAGTAATTGCCATTATATCACCACTGGGGAATGAGATTGAATTTTAGCAAGAATTAACTTACAACATAGAGTTCTAAGACACAGGGTGCTACTTTATTTCACTTGTCTTACTTCTTATTTTAAACCTACTAAATAATGACTCTCATGGATGTCGTTTCTTTTTCTCTCATTGAAATGGGAATACAAATATTACAAAATAAGTTTGCCCAAAAGAAACAATACAGGGAAACATCAGGTTTCTTTTCATCAAAAATAAGTTAAGCTGGAAAAAAATGATTGATGTATTTTCTTGATAGCACTGTAAATGAGTTGACAGAAGGCACACTCTTTGATGAAATATATTTAGAATGCAGTAGAGGATTAGATACAAGATAATGACATCTTAGCCATAGAATGAATTAAAATTGCTTGGCTATGAGCAGGTTTATAAGGATAGAAATCAGCCCTGGAATCACAAGATAGAGATAATAAGAACCTCTTCCACCAAGTTCATCAGTGTGCTTTCACTTGCATTATCTCCTTTGATTCTCACCACTCTGTTTTTAAAAAATAAGATGCCATTTTTATGTAAGTCATTTACAATTCTTTCTAAAGACTGACATTGTACAAGCAAAACAAATTTACCTCTGCATTCAATCATATCACGGTGGTTCATGACAACAATAGACTTAATTCCAACCATTTCTTCCTATTTCTCCAGTTCTTCCTTTAATCACATAGGCTGTTTCCTAGCCTTCTTAGTATTAAAACTATTTTAAATCTCTTCCTTTTGGCACATAAGCTGTAGGATCTTTTTAAATTTAGGTGCTCTTTCTTTAACTCTTTTATTTCTATTGCAATTTTCTACTTTCTTTTTAAACTAGGAATTTGTGGAAAGGTATAAGTTCACTTTTTTTATTTAACCTTCCCTCATTAATTTTCTTATGTTTCCCCCAAACAGAACTTTTCTTTGTTTTTTTAAAATTATTTTTATTGTAAAGATACTGTACAGAAGAGTTACAGTTACATGAGAAAGGTAACAAGTACATTTCCTATAGAGCATTGTTACCTCTGCCTTTGTTTTACCCTACCATACCATCCCTCCCCATTTCCCCAACTCCTTCCTCCCCCTCCCCAGGTTGTAAAGTTCATTTTCAACATAGTGTCTTGTACATCTCATTGTTACAATGGGTAAACCTGTATCCTTGTTTCAGCATTTTGTTATTTCCCTTCCTTTCCCCAAATTAGAAAAATGTATATACAAGATGCAGGGCAATGAATCAAATACAGTGACAACAGGGATTATATTGTGGGGGGAGAACGTACAAAAGAAACAAAAATATCTCATAGTACATTAAAAAACAACAGCGACAAAATCAAACAAACAAACAAAACACTTGTGTCCCTATCTTGGGGTTCATTTTGCTTAGCATCATCTTATATGGTCATATGTATATAGCTTTTGACCTTTTTTTCCTTCTCTGGTAAGATTATGCTAGATGTATACTAGTTATTGCAAATAAGGGAAACCATGGGACCTATGTTTCATTGGGCATGGCTTACTTCAGTTAGTATAATTTTTTCCAAGTCTTTCCATTTCCTAACAAATGGAGCAATGTCATTCTTTCTGATGGAGGCATAGGATTCTAATGTGTGTGTGTGTGTGTGTGTGTATGTATTTGATCTATATTTGATCCATTCATCTACTGAGGGGCATCTGTGTTGCTTCCATATTTTAGCTATCGTGAATAATGCTGCCATAAGCATGGTTGTGCTGGTAGCTTTGGTATGAACTTATTTGTGATTTTTTGGGTAAATACCCAAAAAAGGGATTGCTGGGTCATAGGGGAACTCTATGGAGTCTTTTGAGGACCCTCCATACTACTTTCCAAGTGGTTGAACAAGATTTTACTCCCACCAACAATGCAGTAGGGTTCCCTTTTGGCCACATCCCCTCCAGTATCTGTTGTTATTAGAATTCTTGATTATAGCCATTCTAACTGGGGTGAGGTGGTATCTCAATGTTGTTTTGATTTGCTTTCTTTTGTGGGTAGAGAAGTAGAGCATTTCTTCATGTGTCTAATGTCCATCCTTCTTTCCTCTTCAGAGAAGCTTCTCTTTAAGTCTTTCGCCCACTTATTTAATGGGCAGTTGTTTTTTTGAGGATTTGTTGTTGGGGGATTTAATTTTTGAGTTCTAAATATATTTGAGATATGAGGCCCTTGTCTGTTTTATGGCTAGTGCAGAACAATTCTTTGTAAATGAGGTTTGCGATTATATTTTCTCAAGCAAGCTTACACTGCCTTGAGCTAATCTACTCATTTCATTTCTTTTGTTACAGCTTTAGAATCCCAGTACCATTTTCATTGGGAGCACCACCATATTGTTTTCCCTTCTTCCTCCTCTTATCCTGCTTTTGAACTGCTTCTACTAACTTTTCGGTTACTCATCTGATGATATGTGTTCAGAGTTTCCATTTTCTATTTAAATTATAAGTCTTTTAGTTGGGTTTGTTTCTAATGGTCTATAGTTTATATCTTCTTGTTCTTAGAGACTTATGTTATATATATTTGCTTGTTGTCTTACCCATGATGACAGAATAACATTGCTCAGGTAGTATCCTAAGCTTTCTTGCCATACAACCTTCATCTGTGGGCCTCTTGAGGCACATTTATAAGCAAACCTGTCCCTTGTATTAGTTAAAATGCTACTCTTCTTCTAGTCAAAATTATTTCACAGGAACTTAACCCTTTCATATACTTTCCAAATTGGAGTACTTCTTTCCTGATCTCTTGCTCTGTCTCTCTCAGACTCTTAATCATTCATTTTTGTGTGTGGGTATGTGCATGCATATGTGCATGTGTGTGTATGTATGTGTGTGTAATTATATTATACATTGACTTCTAGCCCAATGTTTTGCTGTTCATTTTGGAGATGAAATCTTGGAATCTCGTTGACTTTTATACTTGAGCTAGTTTCAAAGTGTTATCTTTTGAGAATATCAGCCACCTCAGTAGTTAGGATTACAGGCATGAGCTATCAGTACCTGGTCATAGTTTCATTCTAACCAAGTCAAGGACTATGTGTTATGCTTCCGCCATTAGTTTTAAACTATATTTTTGGCTAATGAGCTTATCAACATTTCTCTTTAACACTTTTAGTTCTGTCTTGTATTAGAACCACTTGCAAATGTAAATCTAAGCAAGATCTGTAAACTACCTTCCTGCTCTTGGGAATTTGAACTTGATTTTCAGTGTTTTCCTTTAGCTTGTCTGTTAGGTTTCCACCAAATAGTGCTTTCCTCAGTAGATGCCATAATATTTTATGCAGAAACTCACCATATTCTTTCATATTAATACTATTATATTATTCTTTCAAAAGGTTTATCTTTTTCTAATCCTATTTCTTCCTCTAGCTGTCCTCTGCCAAGGTCAGTAGTCATTCTTTAAGAATGAGAATGTTGCGGTGCGCTCATGCCTGTAACCCTAGCTACTCAGGAGGCTGAGATCTGAGGATTGTGGTTCAAAGCCAGCCCAGGCAAGAAAGTCTGTGACATTCTTCTCTCCAATAAACCATGCAGAAAACCGGAAGTAGCACTGTGGCTCAAGTGGTAGGGCACTAGCCTAGAGCTGAAGAGCTGAGGGACAGTGCCCAGGCTCAGGCACAGAGTTCAAAAAAAAAAAGAAAAAGAATGAGATTGTTATACGTTGATTGTTGATTGTTATACGTTATAGTGTTGATTTTCAATCTGGCTAAGATCTAGTAATGAAATTGTTGTGGAGTGGAAATTCTCTCTCTCTTCTAACTTTCTTCTTTCTCTTTATGCCTTATCTCAGTGAAGACCAATATTGAATGAAGCAAATGTTTAGCTCTTCAAGTTCTTGTCTTGTACACAGATACACACACACACACACACACACACACACACAGCACACACACACTAGACATAGATTCATAGATTCACAGATACATGCACAACAAATGATATAAGTTTATAAATTATATCTACTAGTTTCTGTTTATTCTATATCATAAATGTCTTGAAAAATGGTTCTTAGCTGAATACCTTCCTAGATGCCCAATGCCCTAGGTTTGTTCTCCAACACTTTAAATAAACTAAATAAAATAACTCATCTCCATTCATTCAGTTTTATAGCACCCGCTTAACAGGCAAAAATCTCTGTGTTTATTGACAGCACTGGATAAAAAAAAGATTCTTCCTCTTCAACTTTGTATTATTTTGTGCAGAAATCCATCAGCTTTTCTAGTGGCCTACTGAAGAATTCTCTTGGGTTACCCTCATGCTTGCTACTCTCCTTAACTCATTCTTTAATTACCTTCATACCATCAGTTTTCAGTTTCTCTTTGCAATTTTACCACTTCTATGAAAATTCTTATATAGCCAATTGTAGCAAAGTCTGCATAGGTGTGTGTTTGAAATCAATTGTACAACTTTTTCATTTTTCTCAAAATGAACTCTGTCACTAACAACTGTGACAACATGGGAGGAGTTTGTTAAAAGTAGAAATTCTCATAGCCTACTCCAAACATTTTAAACCATAATTTCTGTTCAAATACTCTCCAATGACTACACAGCACTTTAATTCTTACTAAGTACTGTTTGATGGCTCTGCTACAAGCTTTGTCAATATGGAGATGTTACAAGCCCTCAGTATACCTAGGTATCCTATCAATTCTGTAGAGTCAAGAAAAACAAAAACATTTTGCCTTATTTCATCTTATTTGCATTGCTAATTCTACCTTCTACCTCTGATCCATTAAGCTTGCTGTTTCCCCAGATGAACTATTGATCTGCAACCGATTTCTTCTATTTTTGTAAACAAGGGAAAGTACTAAACACTTTTAAATGATATTTGATTGTTTTATCATAAAACTAGGACTCCAAAGGTCCAAGTTTGATTGTGAACACTCTAAATATAATGCATTTTCTTAATATACAATCAATAAATTGAAACAATTTGTCTCCAACAAAAAACAATTCCCATAAAATAAACTTGGAACAAATTTAGGGTTTTTTTGTCGTTCTTTTTTTTTAAACATTTTTTTTTAATATGCTAGTCTTGTGGTTTATATCTGGGCCTGGGTGCTGTCCCTGAGCAACTTTTGCTTTGCCAGTTGAGCCACAGCTCCACTTCCAGCCTTTTCTGTGATTAACTGGAGATAAGAATCTCATGAACTTTCCTGCCCAGGCTGACTTTGAACCATAGTCTTCAGGCATCTCAAACTTCTGAGTAGCTAGGGTTATAGTCATGAGCCACTGGTGACCAATTCTTTGTTTGCACATTTTAACTTGAAAATTTTGTGACTATCTTGTTATGTTACTGAATTCGATTTTTCTAATGTAAAACAAATCTCTGGTTCTATAAATGGAATGACTAAGGAACACTAGACTAATGGTTCCTATGATGCAGTGGTAGGAGAAATAACAATAATTCCTGAAATGAAAATGAAAATGAAAATGAAAGCATACATGATGTCACCCCATCAAAGATGTATTAAAAGCCAGGCTCCAGTGGCTCATACCCGAAATCCTAGCCACTCAGGAGATTGAGATCTGAAGACTGTGGTTCAAAGCCAGCCTGGGCAGAAAAGCTGCGAGACTCTTATTTCCATTCAAAAGTAAAGCTAAAAATGGAGCTATGGTTCAAGTGGCAGATCACTAGTCTTGAGCAAAAGAGCTCCGGGCAACATTCTCCTCAGGACCTGAGTTCAAGCTCCAAGTATAGCCCCCCTCTCCCCCCCATCAAAGATGATGTACTGAATGTATGTTTTGGAGGAGGGGTCTTAGACTCCATGATTTGTATTTTCACAATCCATGTAGGATGGATTATGATGGGATTTAATCTGTTTGAAACTATTACTCTGACTTTAACTTGCTAGTACTTGGTTGAGGTGTGGGTACTATATCTAGTCCCAGGCATTGGGATTTGAGAGGAAACTTCTTAGAAACATACAGTTTGGGCTGGGCTCCGCTGGCTCACGCCTGTAATCCAAGCTACTGAGGAGGCTGAGATCTGAGGATCCCATTCAATGCCAGCCTGGGCAGGAAAGTCTGTGAGACTCTTATCTCCAATAAACCACCAGAAAACCAGAAGTGGCTTTGTGGTTCAAGTGGTAAAGCGCTTGCCTTGAGATGAAGAGCTGAGGGACAGCTCCTGGGCCCAGAGTTCAAACCCCATGACCGTCAAAAACAAAACAAAACATACAGTTTGCACTTCCAAAAATCAAAAGAAGAAGCTTGATGGTGAAGACTTACTCCTGTAATCCTAGCTACTCAAGGGGCTGAGATCTCAGGATCATGGTTCAAAGCCAGCCATAGTTCAAAGGCAGGAAGGTCAGTGAGACTCTCATCTCCAATTAACCACCGAACAACAACAAAAAAAAAAACTCCCAAAGAAAAAACTGTAAATAAAGCTGTGGCTCAAGTGGTAGAGCACTTGAGCAAAAGTGCTCAGGGACAACACCTGGGATCTGAGTTCAAGTTCCAGGACTGGCATGCACATGTGTGCGCGCGGGGCACGCGCGCACACACACACACACGATGAAATCAATCTTTTTCATAATTTTTGTGTTTTACATAATTCTGAGAGTAGCTGTAACCATCTCACTGCAGAATTATTGGTTATGTGTAGAGGTTGGTTCAGTGAATGTTTGCAAATAGTTTCTCTGTGACACTATTGAGCCATAGGAGAACTGGATCTCACATGGTACTTGCTCTGGATTTCAAATTATATGAAATAATTAGAAGAATAGTAGTTGTAAACAGAAATAAGAAACAATTTCCTTTTGTAAGTACAGTTGTAGTTACCTCTTTATCTGCTTTTCTAAAATTTAAGGGTACTAAATATTTTGTACCTTTCCTTTTCTTATTGCTAACTCGGGTATAAATTGCGTGAACAAAACCTTTGGCATGTTTAGCAGGCCATTTTTATGGTTGTTGGTGAGAATATAGAGAAGGTGGTAGAATAATAGATAGTATCATGTTTTTCAATTACTATGGGTAGAGAGTATAAAAACAATTCCGCTTATTCTTCTCCAGAGAGTTTATGCAGGAGATACTCTTCTGAGTATGGGAGATATGTATTATGGAGTTTGCTTGTCATGTTATGAAAATTAAATTTCAGCATACCCACATTAAATGAAAGGTTCAGAGATACTGGATGAATTCATATCCTTTCCCTGAAGTCATGGGAACAGTTCTGAAAATTCCATTTAGAACATTAGCTTCCATTTTAGTGGCTATCTTGACCTGCAATAAGGATCTAGTATAGCTTACTTATCATAGTCTCTTTTATTACAGGGGAAAATAGTGTTTTTTTTTAATGAGAGAAAAGTTGAATTCATTCTTTGGCTTGCAAAATTAATTGCAGTGCACTTAAAAAATTCCTAAAAATCTTAATGCTCATTATGACACTTTTTGACAGGAGAGCACTATAATGAGGAAGAGTAGAGAACTTTTGGGATCCTTTTTTCATGAAGAAATGTTTAAGTAGAAAACAGAACATGGAATTTTGATGCCCATCAGGTATTTTATTCACCAAACTACATGATCCTTCCTTTTGCTCAATTTGACTTCACTTTGTTGAACTTTGGCTTTCTGTGATGTCCTCATTTCCCTTATTAGATTAAACCAAATTGTTCTAATCCATCCAACATTATCCCTTTGGGAGAAAAAAATTCTGTGTCCTGAGAGAAAAACGTAAAAGAAATCTACTCAGAGAAGATTACTCAGCTCCTGTTATTATCCATTTCCAATTTCCTTTTTTACTTTACAGAGTAAGTTTGACTTATTCCTCCCTTCTGCCAATGTAACTAGGACGAGGACAGGTCATCTATAATAGATGGCTCAGAGTGTAAAGTGCAGAAACTCAGGATTGATAGGACATGTTATATATGACAGGTTAGAAAAACTCTCTGGTTATTGCCTGTGCTTGTAGCTTCTGCCTTTGGATACCACAGAACAGTCCCACTAGGCCAAGAATTATTTAGGAAATTTGATTAGAACATTTAACTGACACACAGGTGATGTTGTTTTTGGTGATTACAATGGCACTGTTGAGTATCTGTCACAGTAAGGATGTAAAAGCAAAGCAACTTTATCTGGAGTTCTCTGTATTTTATTTCCTTTCTATACGGAAAAGAGAATCTTAAGCTATACAACCTCAGTGGAAATCAGGTTTTTGTTCTTTATAATCTGCTTAAACCTCAGCTTAGAGATGTGTATGGAGTTTCTTGTCCAAAATTGTCCAAAAGCTACTTAGCTTTTGTATTAAACATGAAAAGAATCCACTCATTCTTGTCTAAATTATAACATATATACAGAAAACCTAAGGAAACCTGGATTTAAAGACTCTGTGTGTGTGTGTGTGTGTGTGTGTGTGTGTGTGTGTGTGTGTTTATACACACATATGCCTGTGTTTTCTAGTCTAGTGTCTCTATATATTCTCTTGAGGTCACCCTGTCAGTATCAGTTCGGTGGCCAGGATTTAGTTGAATCAATCCTAATTGCAATTCTGCACAGGTCTGGTCCTCGGTGGAGATTGCAGGTGAATGACAGTGCAGTGGCAGGGAAGATAAATATGCAGGCAAATAAGATCCCAGCTCTCCACTGAGGATGGAATAAATTACTTTACCAATAGAGTGGAGGCAATATGTTGGAAAAAGAAAGTGAAATCGAAACCAGTTTAATAAAAGGTTTGTTAAGGTTTAAAATAAAGCATTCTAAACTCCAGAAAAATACTGATGGTTCATTTTTTGATTTAGAACACATCCAGTTGCTCTGTCCTATGAAACACAATGACATACCCTAATTTTGTGCATGCAGATGACAGTTTGAACCATTTTAATTCCTGTGGCATTCTCTGGTAACTGAAGGTCTGCTGGTAGCTGTGGGGTAGCATATTGATTAGTGATTTGATAAATACACAAAATGGCACATTAAGCTTTAGGTACTTCATGCAAAATGTATTTAAATGACCTTGATTAATTAGCGTGCATAGTTGCAAGGCAGTACCTTATGAACAAGAGATAGTTTGTCAGTCTGGAATTTATTACAAAACATATACAGAAGAGATTTGCACTCCACTATTCTAAGACAAGAAAGTACAAACCACCAAGTAAAAATACTTTATTTTTCCATGGTGACAGTTATTCCAATGTACTATAAAATTTGTTCCATAGCTTTATAGTTATATTGCATTTTACACTAGCTACGAGATAATCTACATTAATGTGTTTTGTTTGGGAGTAAATATTTGGGCCAAATTATAAGAATAATCTTGAAATGATTATTTTTTACCATTCTTAAATTTGAAAGTAACTATTCCATATTGTTTGTTTATCTCTTAACATTTTATAGCTACAATGAGGTAGAATGCTTCAAACTAATATGGAATTCCTGGATAATATATGTTTATGGTTTACCCTTGCAGATTGTTCTTCATGTCATCCAATTACATCCTGAAAGAAATATTCTAACAACATTTCATGCATAAATTTTTGTTTTTTTTTGCATTATTTGGAAAAGAGTTTCAGGCAAAATAAAAGTAGTATCCTCCAGGTATTCAGAAGCACAACACTGAAAAGCATTCTAAAGTAACTCTTCCTGTTTCACTTGGCCTCTATTCTTCTATGACAAAACCTCAGTCAACAGCCTAAAAATAACAATAGCATGTAGGGTAGCTACATGACTTTATCTATGCCTGTATCATCTTTCTGTCTCTTTGAAGTACACTGGTCTTATGAACATTAACAGCAACTTCTAGACTCCAATTGAGGAGGAACTGTGAGATCACATTTCTATATAAATCTTCAAAAATCTTTGAACTGATTTTAGGTCCATGTAAATTATCACTAACTACATCGGCTGTGCATCCACTGTGCTCGGATCTTCAGAGACTGTATCATGTCCTCTGAAAGAACTCAAGCACAACCCATCTATTGTCTACATTTCAGTGCATTGTTCATGTATTTTAGAAATTTAAAGGGCTGCTTCAATTTGCAGTGAAATTCACACTCTGCAAAGAGAAGCTGTGAATTAGATTCTTCAAAAACTTAATTCAAAGCCAATATCTTCTTTTCCAATTTCCAATTCCATTTAATTTTGACTATGCACTCAGAGAGCATGCCTAAGTGAATTTGGGTTATGTCAGGTACAGCTTCTTCTGATTTCTCCAAAATCACACTTTACCTCACTTTACTTACTTAACCATCTCAGAGAGCTGCTGGAGATGGTTTCAATTTGATTTTCATTGTGAGAGGTATGATTTTGAAAGAATAGATTTTAAAAAAATATGTAAATAACCTTAAAGAAAACTCTTAAGCAAGAAGACTTTCCAACCCACTTACTGTAATTAAGTAATATTTTAAAGTAATATTTTAATCTTAGCCAGGGCTAAAGATTTGATATTAAGTTTTTGAATATTGAGTATAACAGACTTATTACTAGTAATTCTGTTTGTAGGTACATATATATTTATACATATATAGGTATAAATGTAGATATGTATATATATACTCACATACATATACATATATTTAGAAATAATACTTTTATTTTTATATATTATATACATATTATATATTATTATATATAATATTATATACATATTATATATTATTATATATAATATTATATATTATTCTGACCCGGCAAAACCTATATACAAGTTATGTAGTTTAATAATATTTGTTTGAAACTATCTAGATATCCTATCATGTATGCAACTTTAAAATTTAAGAGCAGTCATATAATCAGTTTTGGAAAGTAGTGTTGTAGTGATGTAAAGAGCATACATAAGTGGAGGCTGGGAAGGTGGCTCAGTGGTAGACCGCTTGCCTTGCATGCCTAAGGCCCTGGGTTCGATTCCTCAGCACCACATAAGCAAAAAGAAAAAAGCCAGAAGTGGCGCTGTGGCTCAAGTGGTAGAGTGCTAGCTTTGAGCTGAAGAGCTGAGGGACAGCGCCCAGGCCCAGAGTTCAGGTCCCACGACTGGACCCAGAAAAACAAAAGAGCATATATAAGTGATGGGATTGGGGAGTATGATAGAAGCAGTGACTCAGCCTGGTACCAGTGGCTGGCTCATGCCTATAAATCCTAGCTACCCAGGAGTCTGAGATCAAGGATTGCAGTTTGAAGCTGGCTCAGGCAGGAAAATCCATGAAACTCTTATCTCCAATTAATCATCAGAAAACTGGAAGTGGTACTATTGCTCAAGTGGTAGAGCACTAGCCTTGAGCTGAAGAGCTTAGGGACACTGCCCAGGCCCAGAGGTCAAGACCCACGACCACCACCAGTAACAACAATAAAAAGAAAAAAAAAGAAAAGAAAGAAGGGGTGACTCAGATCAAGAAGCACTGGCCACTTTGATGACTATGTAAATTGTAACCCATTGTACAACCATGTAAGTGAAATAAAAAATTAAACACATTTGTGAGAATCAGTCTAAAGTCACTTTGAAAAACTAAAGGCAGAAATCTTGTAGGGTATGCTATACCATTCCTATGTATCTTCCTAAAGGAATTTAAGTCAGTACATAATAGATACCCGACTATCCACATTTTTGTGATGTAAATCAAAATTGCTATGTCTGACATCAGCCTGGTAACCATCAACTAATGAATGCATGAAGAAAATGTGTATATGTACAATGGAATTTCACTCACTCATAAAGGAGAGTAAAATTATGTCATTTGAAAGAAAATGGAAGGAAATGGAGATTATCATATTAAGCAAACTAAGCTAGTATTGTAAGCTAGTATTGTAAGCTTTCTCTCATTTGCAGAAAAAAAAACATGGAAGAGAAGAGTTACTATTTGGGAACAGGAAGGAGATCAGTGGGAGAGAAAAGCAGGACAAAAAAGGTAATGGTATATGGCAAATATGCTCATAATATAATATTTGAAAATGCCATAATAAGATCCATTATTTTATACAATTAATATATATTTATCATAAAAGAATAGAAGAGAGTTTCAGGCAGAAAAATCATGCAACTATTGTGTTAATCACAAAAGGGGAAAATTTGTTAAGTTTAGTGTATAATTGAGAAGAGTCTCATTGAGAAGAAATTCAATTAAGTGGAAGGAGAATGCAATTTACAACCTGTGTAGAGAATAGAACATAGCTAGATGCTGGCCTGACTTATCCCAGTCCATAAAATGTTCTCATTTCAGAGTTTTCATTTATCCTAAGCAGAAAAACCTTTTCAAAATTCCTGTATATGCAAAATTACTTATTTAGATATTTGTTATGTCGTTGGATGCAATACTAGGTATCCTGTGAAAAATCAACAACTAAGACTTTCATAACTATGGGTCACCAAATGAATAAACATCAATTTTCATTAATTCAGATTCCTGTATTAACTTTAGCTTCTGACTCAAGATTTCCAGAGAGAGGGGACTGAAGCTTTATTTTTTAAGGAAAACTGAATTATCCTTAGATACTTTAAATTTTGGGGTCCTCATAATAAATTCATACTGTTGAAGACAGTTCAGTTTGGAAGGTTAAATTATTGAGTAAGTAATGTCCATTGATTCCTTCCAAAACTACCATTCTTCACAGGTTAGATGACTTTACTATTGAAAACCACAAGATGAGGAATGGTTGATAGTTTTTTTAATGTCCCTGAAGTAGATATATCAATATACAATTTACTCCAATAAAGAGTACACATTTTGGGGATTTTGTTTGTGGCTTAGTGGCAGAGTACTTGCTCAGTGCATATGATTCTGTGAGTTCAATCTCAAGCAAAGAAAAAATTATGTATATTAATTCTTTTTGATATACAAAAAATCACAGTAGTCTACTTTTCCCAATGATTTTTTCTTTTACAATATTTTTCTTTTCATTATTATCTTTAAGTAGTTTCACAAAGGAGTTGCCATTTATAACAAAACAGTTTATGAGTATATCTTGATCAATGTAATTCTTTTCAACACTTTCTTTCATCCTTCCCAAGCAATTGGGTATGAAATTATGTATATCAATTTGGTTCCCACTTTCCAAGTTGGTGTCAGAGAAGTAGACTTTAGAGAAGGCATGTAAAAAATATAAAAGCCCTGAATAAAGGAATCTGAAACACACACTGCCCATATTGAAAATTTCATGCAAAATCAATTTATACACTCTGTGGTGCCCTTCCATATAAGCACTGTGAATCTGGTAGTTATAGTGTAAGTAGAAATTAGCAACAAGAATTTGAAAAATGGCTCATTCATATCATATTTACACTTTTGTCAGCTTTTAGGTGATGTAGGTCTGGAAATTCTATTTGGTGGTAGAACACTTACTTAGCATGGAAAACATTCTGAGTTCAATCCCCAACATATCAAAGTAAATATAGACAAAAAATTAGAAAACATGGCAAGGAAGGTTTCAAACAAATTTTATAAATGTTGCCTTTGTTCTCTAATAATTTCTTTTTTCTATTGTTTTAGAGACTTAGTAGTTTCCCCAGATTCAGTAGTCTCTCTAGTTTACATCTATATATCATAGACAAAATACCGCTCATCTGAGAATAACTTGGTTTTTCAAATTATTTATTTTATTTTTCAACTTCAATAGATTTAAGACCACAATCATGGTCCTCTTCTCCAAAATGACACCCACGTTTGATTTGCTTATGTCCACAGAAAAGCTTGAGGTAAAGATTCACGAATTGGGAAGTAGTAAGAACCAGAAGATTCAGTAACACCGGTTCTGAAAAGTAGGGAGGAATTACACACAGAACAAAAGTAAAGAAAAAACTTGAGACATTTGCCTATTTGAACAAGGTCTTACAGACTGAATGAATGCTTGTGGTAGGGGAGAGTTTCACTTGTGACTGGCTGAGATCTGGCTACCTCTTAAAGAAAATATACTCCTAAATTAACTTTTCACTTATCTACATACTAAATTTGGTTGCAGTTCAAAATACAGGGAAAGCCTCAGGCAAAACTTAATTTAGTACTATTTCTCTTAATGATAGCAATGTTCTTCTAAGCATACAGCTCCTAAATATTAAGCTAAGCTTTGATTTGTTCTACTGTGTGATTAATTTACTAATCCTTAATAAAATTGTTCAATCTTTCCTAGAAATTTTTCTCGTAGTCCTCTAGCAAGTGTATTCTACCTTTCTGTCCCATTTCTGGAATCTGTCATCTCTGATTCAGATAGTCATTCTTTTAACTTGTTTCCTTGAATTCAGCTCCAGATCTACCAGATTTACTCTGCTATATGAGAAGTCTTTTGGAATTCACTTTCATATCATTTTCTGCTCTTTCACTCAAGATCTTTATACTGTCTTTCTTCTATTCCTGATCTCCTAGCCCTTTTCATCTTCTGTTTTGCAAATAAGATGCAATAAAACCAGTTACTTTTGAGTAACTAAATCTTACATTATCTCTTGAATAAAGTTTAACTTCAGTAAATATAGTTCCTATGATCTTCATTATCTGCCTCTACCTAGCTCTCAGTAATCTTCCTAACTTTAGATTTCAGTTTAAACTCTAGCTTTTTTAACATCACTACTCATTGATACAATGAATTATATCTTAAATACCCTATATCTACATTAGAGCTCTTCCTAGAGGTGGAATGATATTTTATATATATTTGGTTTATGGGAGGTTAGGAAACCTTGGCCTGGACTATTTCTAATAGTTTTATATCTGGTTTCAATAACCCCCAGTATTTCGCTATTTCACCTGTAAAATTCATTGCTGTCAAATTTATATTAGGAAGTATCACTGTGTCCAATAAATCATGTCTTATAGAAAATTTTCAGTTTCTCATTTTTCCCTTCTCTTTCAAGAAAGCTTTTTATAATATGTCCCTGTTCTCCCCATTCTGTCTTCTACCAACTCTCGTACAAAAATACCTCTATCATGGACAATAAATTTATTATTTTTAATCACCAAAAATACGTGTGCTTTCTTTTATATTTGTCAATGTACAAATGAAATGCAGATTTCACTAAGCTTTTCTAAGTCTCAGCACTCAGTTATGTCTTTAGCTGTTGCAGGTTTCTACCATTTCCTGTCCCTGCCCTCAAGGCTCAGTAGTTTCACTTAAGCCTTTTTGGCATTTGGGACTCTGGCTTTTCTAAGAGTTCTATTACTTGTACTCTTTCCTAATACTGCCCTTCATCTCCCTGCCTTTTTTTTCTATACCTGCTTCCTGAAAGCTGAGCTTTTGTTCATCTTTCTACTGTAGTACTCCACATTTTATATATACAATTGTATGGATAGCATGGAAGTATCTCACCTTTACTTACAAAGTTATTGATATTTAAATAGCAATATCATGATAGTTGGTTTTCTTATCTGCTTCCACAATGCCTGCAATAAACAAAAGTAGGAAAGGTTGACACTGACTCACAGCTTTTGAGATTTCTGTGCCTCCTGGCAGAAACTGCATAGCAGACAAGAACAGCTGATGTCATGGTGGCCAGGGTGCATAGACAGAAGGTTTGAATTCCTGAGCTTTCTGATTTTATTTCACCTAGGCTTCTGGTTATAGGATGGTGCCACCACATTTGGGGAATGTCTTTGTCTTTCAGTTCATTAATGAGGTACTTCCCAGAGGTGTAACTTATTAATTTGCTAGGCAAACCACAATCCAATCAAATTTACAATCAAGATTAAACATCACAGTTACAATGTATTACTTGGAATTCAATATATTCAGAAATCATAATCCACATTCTTAGGACTATGGTAATAAAAGAACACTAAATCTTTGGGTGAAATATAATTTTAAATTTAGACACATTTATGTTTATAGGTTAGTAGCACAGAGATCTGTAGAGTAACTTGTAGTTTTAAGCTTGCTGAGTTTTACACAATAGAAAAAAAAAAGGCCTGGAAAGTTTAATGGAACTAAACTAACATGCTTAGTTCTTGTTTAGGAAACTCTATTTGGAAGGATTTGTAGATCAGACTTGTGTTAACAACCTTGTAATTCTGTGTGTGTGTGTGTGTGTGTGTGTGTGTGTGTGTGTGTGTTTCCATGGCTAATTGGAGATAAGAGTCTCACAGACTTTGCTACCTGGGCTGGCTTCAAACCAAATGTTAGTCTTAGTCTTCTGAGTTGGCTAGGATAACGGACATGAGCTATATAAATGTTCTAGGTTTACAGCTTTGGGATGCTGTTAGTTCAAGTATAAAATAATTCAACCTCTTTAAAAATGAATTTGGCAGAATATGTTAAAAGCCATGATAAATCAGAATCCCTATACCTCTTTAATGATTTAATCAGCTATATTCCCAAAAGTTTAAGTACAAGAATGTTTTGCACTGATGCTTGTAATGGAAAAAAAAGTCAGCAATTTATGTGTTCAGAAGGAATTGGATGAATAAATTAGAGAGTACTTTTGCATACTAAAATGTGATGGCAGATAAAAAATTACATTTTAGGATACTAATAGCCTAAGAATTCCTTTTTAATATAATCTTCAAAGAATATCACAATATAAATTCTCAATGATGAGATACTTCAAACATTTGGAAAAATCATAAAAGTGATGTTAAAACACATAAAATATAGAGATTGATGACAATTTCAGAAAACTGTATGAATATTTACTAATAAGATACCTGTATGAATGTATATGTGAGAATATGGAAATATATGTATATGTATATACATATATATGTATATATATGTATATATATATATATATGTATATCTTCATTAGGTGTATGAGCTTTTACATGAGTAGTTTTCACCTTTCTCCTTGACAATGAATATCAGTTCTCTTTTGAGTTCCTACAGGCTTCATTTTATTGGTTTATCTAACATTTTTGCTGTTTTTAATTATCATCTAATTATATGATCATAGTCTGTCAGCTATTTATTTTAGTGTAGGCCATGGTTTAAACTCAGCCTTGTACTCATGCTTGGCCTTTAAAAAATTATTTCATTGTAAAGATGATTTATGTAAGGGTTAGAGTTACATAGGTAAGGTCATGAGTACATTGCTTTGTGAACTGTCTTATCCCCTCCCTCATTTCCACTTAAAAAAATCAAGGATGACAAAAACTCTACATTGAACCATACCTCCTCTACTGACATAAGAATTTCAGGAAGTGGCATTGTGGCTCAAGTGGTAGAGTGCTAGCTTTAAGCTTAAGAACTGAGGGACAGCACTCAGGCCCAGATTTCAAGCCCCCACAACATGTAACCCTTCTGTATAGCATCATCAGAATAAAATAAAATTTAAAAAAAATTCAAGGAATTTTCTGCCCAGACTGGTTTTGAACTGTGAAACTCAAATCTCAGACTCTTGACTTGTTAGGATTACAGGCATGAATCATTGATACTCAGTTTATATTCTTCTTGATAGTTTTCCATGTGCTTCCATTTTAGGTAGGTTTCTCTTTTTCCTTCTCTCATTCTCACAAATACTATGGCTGTGAACCTTTAGGGTGTAGATGAAAGATAAGTTAACAGGAATGTAGAAATATATTAGCATATCCATTTGATTTTTAGGTGGGAATGTCCAGAGATATATTACTTTAACTATAACTATGACATATGCTTATATAAGTATGACTTAGTTACATATACTTAATTATAAGTATAACATAGTAACAAAGGGAACAACTTTTATGAGAGGAACAAGACATGAGGAAAGGACTTTGGGTTTTTAGGGGTAACAACTTGTAGAAAGGTGAGCATGTAGGCAAGTAATGACAGGTAATGGTTAATTAGTAAAGATTGTTTGTAGAGGATGTCAGAGTTGTTCTTGGTTATTATTTAAGTAATTTCTTGTCCCACTTTTAGGCAAATAGAAGACAGAGAAAAATTATATTTTTGTATCTGCTGCTTCTCAAATGCTTCTTGCCCAAAATAATCATTATGCCAAAATGGTCTACTTTGTAGAGGTGGATAATGTATTACATATGTTGGCCATTAAAGTCAATTTTCAATACAATAGTCCAATACTATACTATATTATAAATGTATACTGCTGTTCAAAACTTCCCACAAACTTTTAAAAATTAAATATATACTTTGCCCTGTCCACAATGGATACTCAATTTCCCCCTTTCTACATTAGTTTGATCTCCTCTCAAACCATAATCCTTTGATCATTATTTTAGCCAGACAACTTTTTTGCTCTTTTCAGTCTAAAAGACTTTTTTTTCTGTTAGAATCTGAAACTTCTTTTCTTGAGATGTGTCAATGACCTCTTTGTTCTCCAGTTTTCAGTTAAACTGAGAACTCTTTAAGCCAATTTTAATGACCATCTTTCTAAATTACTCAACCCCTGCCCCAGATTCATTATTCATTTTCTTGATTTGTAAAATCATCTCCTATATTTATCAAAACATAAAGGTTTAATCTGCAGGAAATGATGCTGTCATAGCTTAGAACAATATTTGAAATGTAGGAATCAGGTGAAGGCAAATTATTTCATTCAGCATTTCCCTTGAGTAGCTAGGATTATTGGTATTATCCATCTGTGCCTAGCTCCACTTATTCCTGATTATGTTGTAGAAGTAGTTAGTAGATTTCCTCATGTTTTTCAAATTTAAATTGATAGCAGTCTCTTTATGGTGAAGTTTATGACTGACATGACCAAGTGACATCCCTCCTAAACTTTAAGAATATAAGTAATTCCTAAATATTCTGTGGAAATATATCAAGAACAGTTACTTCAGGAAATATTAAATTACTAAATATGAATAATTTAATGTATTCACTTGGGTATTAGATATACAATATTTATTAATAATACAGTTATGATGTTCTAAACTTTTTCTAGCAACTTTATATTACTATACTGTCTATCTATAATATGTAAGACATATAATTACATGTAATATATTTATATAATATAATATTTTCTATAATTATATAACAGTTATATACAATACAATACAATTAATTTTAAAATATGTAATATGCAATTATAAAATATTAATAATATATGATTATATACTAGTAATATAAAATTATATACTATATAGTTATATATTATATAATATGCAATATTGTATGTATGTGTGTTGGTATTGGCTTATCTTTTTCACTCAGTGCTAGTGCTCTATCATTTGGGATATGCCTGGACTTCTTGCTAACTCTTGTTGGAGATAAGAATCTCTCAAATTTGTTTGCCTAGGCTGATTCAAACTGTAAGCTTCAATCTCAGCCTTGAGAGTAATTAGGATTATAGACATGAACTTCTAGTGCCAGGCTTTTGATAAACTAATTAAACTGAAACACTCTGAGGGAAATTTCTGTTTCTCTTCTGTTTTATACATGAGCAAATGATATTCAGAGATATTCAATAACTTGCCCTGGAAATAAAATAGTAAATGCACATTGCTTTTGAATATGTATACTTAGCTACTGCAAGTTTTCCTCCTCATTCCGAACACAGGAATCTAATGTAAAAAGAAAACAGAATTAAGTAACGCATCAGACCAAGAAATCCAACAATTCAGAAAACAAAATCTGAGGCAATGCATATCATGTTTGCAATATGCAAATAAAGTTGGAAAACTTCTAAAATATGAAGTTAGTGAAGAAAGTGAAAAGAAAGTTAGTGAAAAGGATTACAGTAGAGCATAGGCAATAATAATATACATAAAGGTAGAATCATAAATATTTATTATGTAGTAAATTGAGCAGCTAGAAGAGGAATTGTTAAATTAAATAATATTTTTAAAAAGTTAAAATATTCCCAGAACGTAAACTTATTCAACTGAAGGGTTAAAGTTTTGAGGCAGTGACCACTTGTTGCTTGTTTAAACTAAACCTAAGATCAGGAAATTCTGTCTAGCAGAGCCACACGTGGTGGTAATCCAAACACCTGCTTGGTTATGTGCCTTTATAAACCCTGCAAATCTTTAGCTTGGAGCTCTCCTCCTAGGCTCCACTGTGTCGAGGCCTGAACTGCAGTCCGTTTAAATAAAACCTTAAAACAGCTGTAAAGTCTGACTCTCTGTGGTCTTCTTGGTGGGGGTCCTGCAACCTGGAAACAACATATTAGTGGGGGCTTGTCCAGGATCCCCCCAAAGACCCCCGAGACCTCAGACTCCAAAGGTAAAACAGCACTGTCTTTGTTAATTTGTCTTGTCCTGTCATTTGTCTGTTGTACTTTCTTTTTTCCTTTGTGAGGACGGCCGCTCTGATTCCTATTGTGTAAAGGGTTGTCCAAGTGGGATGTGCTTGCACTAAAAACCTGGAGGAACTGGAAGACGTCCCAGATCCTCTTGTGGGGCAGGGCTCCTTGGAACTGCGCTGTGTGGGGCAAGGGGTCCTTGGAACCCTGCCGTGTGAATTGTAGGGTGGGGGTCGGTTCAGTGTTGTGCCAGAACTGACCAAGAGGGCCTCCTAACTGAGGCCCAACTCCCCTACTGTGGGTCCGCTCCTTCTGCTGTGGGGCGTGGGTGTGGAACCCCACAGTAACAGGAGTCAGTGGACCAATTGGGGAGATCGCCACTTCATAAGCTTTTTTTTACTGTCAGGCCTGCGTGTGTTTTGTTTGTACTGCTTATTGTTTTTTTGGACTGTATGACTGACTGGACTGGAAACCATGGGCCCCACTCCATCTAGCCCCCTAGACTTACAAAAAGAAACTAAGAAAGAGGAAAAGAAATTGTACCCCCCCCGTTTTTCAGGGAGATAACTTGGAATAAGAAATGTTTCCTCCCCCATTCTCCCCTTCCCAGGTTCCTTTTACAGAACCTGAGAAAGATCAAGAGGAGGAGGGAGCTATAGAACCCTTGGCACCTGCCCTTAAAGTTTCTGAGGGGTCAGTCACTCAACGATGCTGTGGGATCAGCCTTCCTTCTAATGCAGCTCTTTTTCCCTTACACGCCGTAGGTCCTGTGGATGCAGATGGTCTACAGCAACTCCAATATTGACCATTTTCGACCAGGGATCTATACAATTGGCACACCCAAAATGCCCCCTTTTCTGAGAAACCCCAGGATTTAATTCATTTGCTTCAATTCTCTTTACTCATCAGCCCACTTGTAATGATTGTAGTCAGCTTTTACCGGTCCTTTTCACCACTAAAGAGAGAGACCGTATCCAAGAGGCGGCCTGGAAACATATCCCTGGCCTCACAGGAGCACCCATCACGGATCCTGCCCTGATCGCTGCCTATTTTCCTGAGATCCAACCAACCTAGGACTACAATACAGTTGAAGGTAGGGAGCAACTCCTTGTCTATCGCCAGACTCTGTTGGCAGGTCTCAAGGCAGCTGCTCACTGACCTACTAATACAGCCAAAGTTTATGATGTTAGACAGGGAGGAAGTAAATGTCCGGCAGAAAGTAAATGTCCGGCAGCATATCTTGAGCAGCTCATGGAAGCTTTTAGGCAATATACCCTGTATGATCTTGAGACCCAGGAGTCGGCTCAGATGATTATGTTTGCCTATATAAATCAAACTGCACCAGACATAAAGTGAAAGTTGCAGGCTCTAGAAAGATTTGGTGAAAAGTCTATTAGGGATCTAGTAGCCGCAGTCGAAAAGGTTTTTAAGAGAGAGACAGAGGAGCAAAGACAGGAAAGGAAGGACAGAGAACGTGAGTGTGAAAAGAGAGACCGGGCCAAGGAAAAGAGGCCAGACTTGTTTGACTCGCCACTATCATATACTGAACATACCTGGTTTACAGATGGCAGCAGTTTCATTCAAGATGGAAAAGGTACATGGGTGCATCAGTCACCACGGACACTGAGATAGTGTGGGTAGAAGCACTCCCCCAGGGAACATCTGCACAAAGAGCAGAACTAGTGGCACTAACAAAAGCCCTACAGATGGGAAAAGGGAAGAGACTAAACATTTACACTTACAGTCAGTATGCTTTTGCCACTGTGCATGTCCATGGAGCCATTTACCAAGGGAGGGAGCTGCTGACAGCTGAGGGAAAGACTATTAAAAATAAACAAGAAATTTTAAGCCTCATCCGGGCCATATGGGAACCAGCAAATATTGCCATTATGCACTGCCCTGGCCATCAAAAGGGAACTGATTCTATAACCAAAGGAAATAACGTGGCCGATCAGGCAGCTAAGGAAGCAGTCCTCCAGCCCAGAGTGGAAGGACTGACTCTAGTAGACACAGGGCCACGAGCTTTGCCTCCTGAGCCTCAGTACTCCCAAGAAGATGTGGAGTGGATAAAGAAAATTCCCATGGCCTGTAAACCCCCAGGCAGAGAAGAAAATAAAGACTGGTGGAAAACTGGTGAGGGAAAACTTATCTTGCCACAAAGATAGGGCAAGGGGATTCTTAAGAGAATCCATCAGGTCTCTCACATGGGAACCCAAAGAATGCAGGACTTGCTTTGACACTCAGAAGTAAAAATTAGGCAAGGAAATCAACTCATTGAAGACATTGTTAAAAATTCTAAAGCCTGTCAGCTCACCAATGCCCCCAATCAACCGGTTACAAAAAGAGCTCGCCTCCATGGAGATAGGCCAGGTGTGTATTGGGAAGTAGACTTCACAGAAATTAAAACTGGAAAATTTGGATATAAATATTTGCTAGTTTTTGTAGACACCTTTTCAGGATGGGTTGTAGCCTACCCAACAAATCATAAGACCTCGAGCGTCGTGGCTAAGAAGATCCTGGAAGAAATCCTAGCCAAATATGGCTTCTCATCCACCATCGGTCTGACAATGGACTGGCCTTCATCTCAAAAGTAAGTCAGGGAATAGCCGCGGCACTGGGGATGGATTGGAAATTGCACTGTGCTTATAGACCCCAGAGTTCAGGACAGGTAGAAAGAATGAATTGGACTCTAAAAGAGACCTTAACTAAATTGGCCTTGGAGACTGGCCCAGACTGGGTATTGCTGTTGCCTTTTGCCCTGTTTAGAGTAAGAAATTCACCCTATCAGCTTGGCTTTACTCCTTTTGAAATAATGTATGGACACCCTCCACCCATTATCCCTAGCCTTCAGACTGAATTGCTTGCTGATTTGGATGATACTGAATTTTTGTGTAAGCTTGACTGTTTAGAGCTGGAGCATAAGAGTATGTGGCCCCAGCTTAGAGCATTATATGATTCTGCTTCTATTCCTACCCCCCTCCCGCATTTGTTTAAACCAGGGGACTGGGTGTTTGTTCCAAGGCACAACTTGAGATCTCTGGAACCATGGTGGAAGGGACCTTACATGGTGCTACTTGCTACACTCACTGCCCTTAAGGTGGACAGCATTGCTGCTTGGATCCACTGCTCCCATGGCAGACCAGCCATGGGGAAACATGGGAAGTCTCCAAGCATCCTACCCAACCACTCTGCATATGCCTCAAGAAAAGAAAAATGGATTGGTTGTTATTGGTATTGTTGTTTAATAGTATGGCTAAGGTCAGAGAGGGACTATACCCATTCAAGATCAAGAGCTGTTGGAGTTTAGTTTGGGGCTGGAGCCACAAGGTTGTGTCTCTGGACCATAAGTCAAGGTGGGGGGGGCGGGGGAGAGATGAATTGTTAAAGTTTTGAGACAGTGACCACTTGTTGCTTGTTTAAACTAAACCGAAGATGAGCAAATTCTGTCTAGCAGAGCAACACGTGGTGGTTGTGTGCCTTTATAAACCCTGCAAATCTTTAGCTCTGGGCTCTCCTCCCAGGCTCCGCTGTGTCAGAGTGTAGGATGAGGCCTGAGCTGCAGCCCATTTAAATAAAACCTTAAAACAGCTGCAAAGTCTGACTCTTGGTGGTCTTCTTGGTGGGGGTCCTGCGACCTGGACACAACACAACCACTAAAAAGCAGTATGGAAGTTCCAAAATAAACTAAAAACAGGACAACCCTCTAACACAGCAATCCACTTCTGTGTATTTATCTACAAGATTACAAGCCAGGATACAGTAAAGCCACTCACACAACCATATTCACTACAGCTCTCTTCACCATAACTAAGTTATGGAATCAACCCAGATGCTCCTCAATAGATGAATGCATCAAGAAAATCTCTCTCTCTCTTTCTCTCTCTCTCTCTCTGTCTCTCTCTCATACATACACATACACACACAATGGAGCTTTAAACGGATAGAAAATAATGATATTGTATCATATGTAAAGAAATGACAAGAAAGAAGGAAGGGAAGGGGTAACAATGATTGACAAATAATGTACTCATTGCCTTACTCATGTAACCCCTCTGTATACTATTTTAACAATAAAATAACAAAATTTAAAAAAGAAATGAAAGGGCATGGCAAAATTTATGTTATGTGAAGTAAGTCAGGCCTAAAAAGACAAAAAATGCATGTTGTATGTATGCTTGAATTGGCATATAAAGATATAAGTAAATATGTTGATTGGTATACAAGTATTTACAAATGTATTAACTGAAATATGACAGATTCAAGGAAGAACTCAAATAGTGTAAATCCTTAGAAAAATGAAGTCAAAGTTCAAGAAAATAAACATCAGGAAGCATGTACTTGAAAGGGGTGGGGTGGGGTGAGTATACTATTGAGAGAGAGGAGTATACTAATGAAGAGGAGAAGGGTGGTGGAAAATAAAGTCAGTAATTCAATATATATAATCCACAAAATTAAGAAAAGCAAGGGAAGTGGTAGTTTTGGAGGGATGGGTGACTTTGATCAAGGGTCGTTATATTCATAAAAATGCTTATATAATATCAACTCTTTTGTTCAACTACTTAAAGATAATAAAAAAACAAGTACATAGATTCTGGATATATTATTGTGCTAAAAATAATAAGGCATACACACAAAATCAAAAGTAAAGACTCAGCCAGATATACCTACTGAAACCTGTAATCCTAGCTACATAAGAAGTAGAGATTAGGGATCATGACTCAAGGCCAGCCAGAGCATAAAAGTTTGAGAAACTCCATCTCAACAAATGGCTGGTTATAGGGTTCTCACCTGCTTTCACAGCTATGAGGAAACACATAGCTCAGTGCAGTGAAGGGTACCTGTTATTTCAGGAGACACGAAGAAGCACAGGTAGGAATACTGCAGCCTTGGTTTGCAGTATAAATCAACACCCTGCTTTGGAAATAACCAAAGAGAAATGGGGCTAGAGATGGCTCAAGGGGTAAAGCACTTGCCTGTCAAGTGCCGGGCACTGAAAAATCAGTAAAGACTTATGAAAAATTTGAAAATCTTTCATGAAAAGCAAGTTTATTTCATGACTAGAAAAACAGACATATTATTTTGTATAATAAATGACAAAGGTAAACAATAATTTCCCAAGTGTGAGCTAAAAAAAGATTAAGATGCAAGAATTTGTTTTCTATCCAGCTTAGTTTTAGCCAGACATTTTATTTAATTAAAAAAATGCCTGCAAGATATTTAAGTTGAAGTGATTGATTCACAAATCAAAACAAGTCAAGAATGAAAGAAGCAAAGATGGAAGAGAAATGGTGATGTCTATTAACATTAATAAAAACACAAACACATCATTAATCTCTAATTACAAATGTACCAATAAACATACTAACCACAATTTTGTAAGAAAAATATTTAGAAACCTAATACATTTGTTCTTAATGCATTTGTGACTAAAAGTATTTGGCCTTATACCATTCTTTGACTGTACATTTTACCTTCTTTATTTTGAATAATAAATTTTGTTTATAGAGATTGCATATAGTAGCATGCTACGTTGGACAAGATATCATAACAATGTAGCCTAGATCACAGTGACTTTTTCTGTCGTTACAAGAACCCTGGAAATAGAGATGATAGACTTGTAGTTGGGGTTCAATAATGCTAGAATTCAAGGTTAAACATAGTATTAAAAGGTGAACATCTTCCTGCATTCAGAACTTATCCCCATCTCTGAATGTGTGGTCTACAGCAGATTACCTAATCTCTCTAAACTGGTTTCTTTGCACAATGGAGATAATTTTTTTTAATTTTAATAAAGTTTAAGCATAAAATAACTGAAATTAAGCAATCAAGTAGCAAAATAGAGATATAAAATATTACTATTGACTTTTTTTATCTGTCTGTGGGGCCTGACCTCTGGGCTTGGGCACTGTCCCTCAGCTCTTCAGCTCAAGGCTAGTGCTCTACCATTTGAGCAACAATGCCACTTCTGGCTTTTTCTACTTATATGGTGCTGAGGAATCGAACCCAGGGCCTCATGCATGCAAGGCAAGGACTCTACCACTGAGCCACCTTCCCAGCCAGTAGGGATTTTTAATAATTAGTTGATTTTTAATAATTAATTTAATAATAATTGATTTTTAATAATTAGTTATGTGCCTTTTTCCATTTTGTATTACTATAATTAATTACCATAGATTTGGCAAATTTTAAGGAAATGTGATACATTTGGCCCACAGTTTTGAAGCCTGGATAAAGCAGCATGCTGACATCTTGAGATTCTTGATGTTGAATTGTATCATGGCGGTCAGAAGGACAAAGGAAGAAGCACAAGGGACCAAGCCATCTTCTATAGCAACCTGATATCCAGGTAACAGACCCACTCTCAAGATGTATGCATATGTCCACTCCTGACAAATCTACTTTTGTGGCCTATAACCTCTTACTAGGCTCCATCTTTGGAAGATGACTGTATGTGAATTCAGGTACACATCTTGACACATATATATGATCTGAATGTCTGCAAGACTAGTAAATGATGTACTAGGGATCAGACAGGGAAACAAATTTCACAGGATTAATTTAAGGTACAGAACTGTTAAAAATTGTAGCTTGATTTCAAATATAGATTATTTAATGAACTGAATTCTTCTTTGATATGGATGAGACTGAATTTTATTGTCTAACTGTAATTAAATTATAAATGAAAGGAGAAATAATTTTTATGAATAATCAGATAAGGTTAATTAAATGGAAGTTAATGAAGTTTTCATGTCAATTTCATTAAAAATCCTTAAGCAGTGGTGAATAATGAATCTTGACAATTCAGGAAAGACAGGAAAGACTGAACCATTGAACTACAGCACCCAATTTGGCTGATGGGAGTGGTAGATGTCAACCATTTCTCCTAATGTTATTTTATAGGAGCTTCTCATGACACATTTCAAGTCTCTTCATAGCTCAATATCAAAATAAATAAAAACTGGTCCCTTCCAGGAGAGTTTTCTTATTAATCTTGTGAGACCAATACTATCATTGATAATGTGATTTCAAAGTTATTCTAGAGAGCACTGTTCCTAGTTTAATTAAAGTAAACCAGCTGCTCTTATACATTAATATGGGCACTGAGATACAATTGCAAACTTTGGGGTGGAATTCTAAAGGAAGTGTATTAAAGAGGTGGCTGTAGAATTACCATCAGAAGTTGTTTATCATCATTTCTTACAATGTGTGCTCAGCAACCAGACAGCATTTTTGCAAACCAATAGTCTCTGGGACTATATTGCTGCATTGAAAACAAGCTTCTAGAGCAACAAGCAGTATAAAAACAGATAGTGTGAGAGATCTGTTTCAACCATACCAACCCATTAAGGTCTATGTTTTATTTTTGACCAAGGAGATCTAAGCATTTACCTTGTTTAAATTTACTTTGCTTAGTTATGATTAAATTCCTAGAATTTATTTCATAATTTATTTATTACCTCATCTTAATTACATCTGTAGTAAACCTGTTTCAAAATAATGTCAATCTGAGAATTAGACTTTCAAACTTTCAATATGTCACTTGCTTTTTTTTGTTGTTGTTGTTGGTTGTGGGGCTTGAACTTTGGGGCCTGGGCACTGTCCCTGTGCTCTTCAGCTCAAGGTGAGCTCTCTGCTGCTTGAGCCATAGCTCCGCTTCCAGTTTTCTAGTGGTTTATTGGAGATAAGAGTCTCAGGGACTTTTCTGCCTGGGCTGGCTTTGAACCTTGATCCTCAGATCTCAGCTCCTGAGTAGCTAGGATTAGAGGTGTGAGCCACTGGCGCCAGGTTTATTTATTAATTTACTTTGTGAAAGAGAGAAAGGTCCAATCTACAACCAAGCTCAAAGACCATTTTTTGGGATCTTCATATATAAGCTGACATTTTTTTTTTCTCGACAATGGCCATTCTAACTGGGGTGAGGTGGAAATCTCAATGTTAATTCGATTTGCATTTCTTTTATGGCAAGAGCATTTCTTCATGGGTCTATTTGCTATTCTCCAGAGAAGTCTCTTTTTAATTCTTTAGCCCACTTACTAATGGGGTGATTGTTTCTTTGAGGATTTGTGGGGGGGGCGGGGGGGGGAGTAATTTTTTGAGCTCTAGGTATTTTGATATGAGGCCCTTGTCCCAATCTGTGGGCTTTCTATTTATCTTGCTAGTTATTTCCTTTGTCATGCAAAAGGAATGTAAACTGGTTCAACCACTCTGGAAGCCAGTATGTAGGTTCCTCAAAAGAGTAAACATACAGCTCCCCTAGGATGCAGCAATCCCACTCCTGGGCACTTACCCAGACAATTACAAACAAGGCTACTCTAAAGCTACTAGCACAACTGTGCTTATTACAGCATTATTTGCCATAGCTAAGATATGGCAACAAACCAACTCAGTATATGAATGGATCAAGAGAATGTGCTATATACACACAATGGAATTCCATGCTTCCATCAGTAAGAATGGCACCACCTCATTAGGAAATGGAAAAGACTTGGGAAAAAAATCATATTAAGTGAAATAAGCCAGACACAAAGAAACAAAGACTCCATGGTTTTCCTCATTTATAAAAATTAGTGTATGTCTAGGATAATCCTAGAAGACAATCACAATAACTCAATAGCTATGTACATATGACAAAAATGATGCTAATCGAAATGAACTCCAAGATATGGGAACAAGAGGTTTTTGTTTTTGTTTTTTTAAATGTACTATGTGAATTTTTTTCTTCTGTTATTTTTTCCCTTTGATTTAACCCCTATTGTCACTGTTTTTGATTTTGTCTTGTATATATGTCTGTGTTTTTTATATCTGTCTATCTGATTTGGGGAAGGAAAGGGGAATCACAAAATGGTGAGACAAAGGACAAAGGGTGAAACAATGCAACAGTGATATTCACAAGACACTCTGATGTAAATGAACTTTACAACATGGGTGAAGGGGAGTCAGGAGGGTGGGGGGAGAGAAAGTGGGAGGAGACAAGGGAGGGGATAACAATGTTTGGCAAGAAATGTACGTATTACTTTATTTATATAAGGAATAATCCCTATGACATTACCCTCCCAATAAAATAAAATAATATTTTAAAAAATATTATCAAAACAAATATATATAAGCTGACAAATTTGAACAAGCCAATCTTTCTTTTTAATCTTCAATGATACTTTATCTGTGCTATTTTATGATGGTTTTTCTCTTATGAAAATTGTTTATATTATAAACAATTTAAAACACAATTGTGTGTTGTTCTTTCTATTCATGGGGGGTATAGCAACATTTCTTGTCTCTCTGTGTTTTCACCAAATTTAAATTCAGGAGATGGTTGTGATAGAAACAGTCAAAATAATAATCTCTAATTGTGTAACAAAGGTTTTTGCTTTTTTAAATTAGTAAATTGAATTAGAGTGGCTTCAGATTAACAGTAAAATTGAGCAGACAGTCCAGAAAATTCTCACATATCTTTATTCCTCATAGTCAAAAATTTCCTTCACTCTTAACATACTGGACCAAGGAGTAACAAGTGTTGTAATCAATGAACCTTCATTACACATCATTATCATTCATAGTCTACCATAAATTTTACTATTGGCTCTATACCTCCATGTGTCTTTTAGAGGATATAATGGCATACATTCACTATAAATTAATACTCACATTGGTGTCAATGTCCTAAAAGTCCTTCGCTCTGGTGACTTACTAATCTCTCCAACCTACTTCCTGGCAACCACTGAGCTTTACTCTGAGTTTTGTCTTTTCAAGATGTCATCCACTTGAAATTATGCAGTATTATGACTTTTTGAGATTGACATGTTTTATTTTATAATATAGTTTGGGCTTCCTGACTGTTTCTTTATGGTTTAATAGCATCTCTCTCTCTCTCTCTCTCTCTCTCTATCTATCTATATATAGTTGCATAGCATTCTACTGTCTGCTTTCCCACACTTTGTTTATCCAAATACCTATTAGGAGATCAGGGGCAGGTTCCAAGTTTTGAAAATTATGAATAAAGCTACTATAATCAACCATGTATAATTTATTGTATGAACTCATTTTCAACTCTAAGTATTACCAAGGAAAGAAAGTACAACATCATATTGCAAGGCTCTATTTAATTATATTGGGGAAAATTAAATGTAAAACTCCATTCCAAAGTGTGTTACACCATTAGGATTCCCACCAATTAGTAATGCAGTTGACTTCCTATTTCTCCACTTTTTCTCAGCATTTTCTATTTTTATATTGGAATGTTTCCATTCTATGAGGCACTTGCAGTGTCATTACCCCCCATGTGGAAAATCTTCCACACACTTACATGCCATGTGTATATCTCATTTAGCAAAGTACCTGTTCAAGTGTTTTCCATTTCTTAAATTATGCTACTGTTTTCTTATTTTGTGCCTTACTTGGAAGGGGAGAGAGAAGCCAGGGTGAGGGATAGTGGGAGAAAATGAGGGAGGGGGTAACAATGTTCAAAAAGAATTGTACCGATTTTCTTACTTTTGTAACTGTAATCCCTATGTACTTCATTTTTACCATAAAAATGAAATTAAAAAAAACAGATGTTTATATATCTCAAGTAATAGATTTTTATGAAATGTATCTTTTGTATCTTCTAGTCAATTTTTTTAGACGTGGCATGTGTGTTTTACAGTACATAACATATATCATCATTAAAATTACATAACAAATATAGCATAACTGTTTTGATAAAATCATATTATCTTAGAAAGTGATTTGAAAAATTATATTTAATTAACATAATATCTATTCAAGCATCAGTTTGAAAGAAATGAATACAAATTGCAATTATATATGAAATTTCATGTTTTCTTTGAACTTTAACATTTTTCAATGTTCAGAATTTATGCAATTGAAAGTGCTATGTATCCAAATACAATTTATAATGAGAATTATAAATGATAATTAAAAACAAAAATAACTTAAAATTTAAACTATACTTAAAAGTGACAATGATGAAAGTAAACGAGCAATCAATGGGATTTTACCATATAAATTTCAAAGTCCTTCTCCTTGGATAATTATTTATGCTCACCAAATGTTATCAGAGTTTCCATGAATTACACAAGATAAGAAGTTTTCATTCTTATCTTCTTCACCTTCCCAATCTGCAAAGTACAGAAAAGTAACCAAAGGGAAGATATAGGATGAGAAAGGAAGAAGAAGACGGTACATCATTGTCGCTAATTGAAGTCTGATTTTGTAGAACAGAAACTATCCCAATTTATATATCTAAAGAAACACTGTGGGGCTAGGAAGGTGGCTCAGTGGTAGAGTGCTTGCCTTGTGTGCATGAGGCCCTGGGTTCGATTCCTCAGCACCACATAAGCAGAAAAAGCTGTGGCTCAAATAGTAGAGCGCTAGCCTTGAGCTGAAGAACTGAGGGACAGCGCCCAGGCCCAGAGTTCAGGCCCCATGACCGGCAAAAAAAAAAGAAAGAAACACTGTGAATTAAAAAGGAAATACCTGAATCAAAAGTTGCATTCATTAATAATCAAAACAATGTAATCTTTATGAAAGCTCTGAAGTAATAAGTTACTATTGTTGACACCTCCATCTTGATAGTCCCCAGAAAAAGTGAATATTCTCTGACATTAACTTAGCAATGAATATGTGTAGTCATCCCCTAAGGAATTAGGATAAGGAGAGGAAGGGGTATAAGAATAGATTTCTTGAGTCTAACTGCAAAACCAAATACATTTATTGGGCTGCAGTAAACTTACAAGAATAAGCAAAGCAATCTCAAAAGCAGAACTAAAGAACCAGGAGACAGAAAAGTCAAGATGACATAGAAATTCTCTGAGCTATGAAATGAATTTCCTACAGATTTTGTCATTGATGGGTACAAGCAATTCTATGTGAAGAAATGCGATTCTTTGTTATCACAGCTTGGGCCCAAAACATTTTTCTATATGGAGGCTTGTCACTAATGGCACACAAGAGCACACAAAGGCACAATCAAACTGAGATTATACAAATAGATTCCTCTTCACTTTGTAGAGATGAAACAGTTATTAAATGAAATTTATAACTTTATATATCTCATGCAACTATACATTATATATGTTGTGCATGTTCTATTTTAGGGTATATGCATGGTTATTCTTCTATCATCAGCAAACTGAACTTTCCTCTTTAGGATATGTGATAGAAGCCTATCACATATAAAAAAGAGTGGAATGCTAGAATTCAAAACTGAGACTACAGAATCAAATACTCAATGAATACGATTGTTAGATGATTTATTAAATAGGAAATAAAAAAGTCAAAAAGTTTCATATGTGAATTAATTTTAAAGTCAATGCTAGAGTGTAAAAAAATACTATTTTTAGACATGACCTAATTAAATCTGCATGAGTAATATTATGACTATATCTAGCCTGCACTAATTAGAGAAAAGTTTGCTTTTCAATAGTATCAAGACAATAATCTTTATTTTTAAAAAATATTGTAAAGGTGATGTACAGAGACTTACATAGATCAAGTAATGAGTACATTTCTTTTTGAACAGTGTTACCTCTTCCCTTATTTTTTCCCAGTTTTTCCTTCCTGAGCCCCTCCCCAACAAGTTGTATAGTTTATTTTCAACATAGTGCCTAGTGAGTATCACTGCTGCATTTGTTCACCCGTTGTCTAATCATTTCTGTACTTTCCCTTCTCCCCTCCAAATCAGATAAACTTTCATACATACAAGCCGGGCCCAAAGAAACATAGGTCCCATGGTTTCCCTTATTTGCAATAACTAGTACATGTCTAGGATAATCAAAATGGTCAAAAGCTATGTACACATGACGATAGAAGATGATGTTAAGCGAAATGAACCCCAAGATAGGGACACAATTTTTTTCTTTCTTGCTATTATTTCTAATGTATTTATAATGTACTATGTGACTTTTTTTTGTTTCTTTGTATGTTCCTCCCCCATGGTATAATCCCTGTTTTCACTATATTTGATTCCGGTGCCTTGAATCTTGTATATACACTTCTCTAATTGGGGGAGGAGAAGGGAAACAACAAAATGCTAAATAGGGATACAGGTTGACCCATTGTAATAATGAATTGTACAAGACACTAAGTTGAAAACAAACTTTACAACTTGCAGAGGAGTTGTTGTGGAGGTGGGAGGGAAGGGATGGTAGGGGAAAAACAAAGGAGCAGGCAACAATGCTCTATAGGAAATGTACTTATTACCTTGTTCATGTAACTGTAACCCCTCTATACAATATTTCTATAATAAAAACATACAAAAATCCTCTTATACAAGACAAAAGGTGTAGAAATTAAGAAAACAAAACAAAACAGGGACAAAAAGGGGAAACCAAAAGAAGGAATAAACAAACTCCAAAAGTAAAATAAAAATTATTATCTTATTACCATTTCTTGGAGTTCATTTCTATAATCATCATTTTATATGATCATATGCATGTAACTATTGAGCCCTTGTGATTCTCTCCTGAGGATATCTTCTATTAGTCTTACTTTGTGAATGTTTTTTTTGTTTGTTTTTTGTTTTTTGTCGGTCGTGGGGCTTGAACTCTGGGCCTGGGTGCTGTCCCTCAGCTCTTCAGCTCAAGGCGAGTGCTCTACCACTTGAGCTACAGCACCACTTCCGGTTTTCTGGTGGTTTATTGGAGATAGGAGTCTCACAGTCTCTCCTGCCCGGGCTGGCTTTGAACCACGATCCTCAGATCTCAGCCTCCTGAGTAGCGAGGATCACAGGCGTCAGCCACCAGTGCCCGGCTACTTTGTGAATGTTTAGAGTCCTTTTTAACTTATCATGTCCAAATGTAATTTTTGTCTTTTATTATCTATTGTGTTTATTTATAAATTTATAGGCATATGCTAATTATTGAAAATGAGGGAAAACATGCAACTTATGTTTATTTGGGTCTTATTTACTTTGCATAATATATTTTTTCCTTATGAATGTTGTAGTATCATTCCTTCTTGATAAAAACATAGAACAACATTGTTATACACACTACATTTTTTGACCCATTTGTCCACTTAGAGGCATTTTGGCTATGGTAAACAATGCTGCAATGAACATAGCTGTGATGGTATCTTTAATGTGGCCTGTTTGTGATCAGTTGGATAAATGCCCAGGAGTGGGATTGTTGGGTCATGGGGTAGCTATATGTTTAGTCTTCTGAGAAAACACCATACTGTTTTTAGAATGACTGAACAAGTTTACATTCTCACCAACAGTGTAGTAGCATTCCTTTTTACTATAATGCCACAGCATTTGTTATTGTTAGTTTTCTTGATAATGGCCATTCTAACTGGGGTGAGGTGGAATCTCAAGGTTGTTTTGATTTGTATTTCTTTCATGGGCAGAGATGCTGCACATCTCTTCATGTGTCTATTGGCCATTCTTACTTCTTCGGAGAAGTGGCTTTTTACGTCTTTAGCCCATTAATTATTTAAGTTGCTATTTCTTTGAGGATTTGTTTTTTTGGGGGAGGGGGTAATTTTTTTGAGCTCTAAATATATTTTAGACATGAGGACCTTCTCTGATGCCTAACTAGTAAATATCTTCTCCAATTTAGTGGGCTATTTATCTTGAGAGCTATGTCCTCTGCCATGCAGGAACTCTTCAAGTTGATGCAATCCCATTTATCCATCCATCCTTTTATTTGTTGTGATTCTGGATCTTCACTTAGGAAATTTCAACCTATACCAAGGAGCCCTAGTGTTTCCCCTATTCCTTCCCATGATATTTTCATGGTATATTTGGCCTTATATTGAGGTCTTTGATCTCTTTGGAACTGATTCTGGTTCAGAGTCATATATACGAATCTAGCTTCAGTTTTCCGTACATTTAAAGCCGATTCAACCATTTTTGAAAAGTCAAGATAACAATCTTTATTGGAATATTTTTAATTGTGCAACATTAAATTGTGTAAAAATAAACTTGTATATTTTCCTTAAGCTCTATCTTAATTATATTGACCTTAAAAGATTGTGATTCGGTTGAAGTCTGAGAAGGTGAAGAAGATAAGAATGAGAACATCTTATCTTGTGTGATTTGCTGGAAACTCTCATAATATTTGGTGAGCATAAGAATAATAAATAATTTTCCAGGAAGAAGAATTTTGAAAAATATGTAATTCCATCAACTTCTCATTTATTCCCATCATTGTCACTATTTAAGTATAGCTTAATATTTAAATTATCCAGATTGACTTGTGCTTCTGAATTTTTCCTTAGAAAATTTCTTCTCATTCCAAGGAGCACTACTGTGACCCCTACTCTTTCCTGCAATATTTCATGGTTTCTGGTTTTACACTGAGGTCTTCAATCCAAGTTGAATCGATGCTGTTGCAAATGATACATAAGGGTCTAGTATCACTTTTCTGCATATGAAAATCCAGTTTTGTCAGAAATCATTTGTTGAAGAGGCTGTCTTTCTTTCAGCCTGTTTTTGGCGCCCTTTTCCTTAGATAGCTATTTGTGGATTTATTTCTTTTTTTCTTGTTTTAAGATTATGCCTTTTATTAATTCATTCATCACTTGTCTTCTGGCTTGTTGAAATACTAAGTTAGTAACACTTGCCACAGTAATGTCTGTCAAAAGTGGCTAGCCATAAAAACTCCAGCACAACTTCATTTGAAGGGCACTCTCAGTGAAGACAGAGAATTTGCCATTTTCATACAGTATTTTAGGACATCCAATTCTTTCTCTTACGCTTGTTCTTCTTAGGAGTGGTGTAAGGCTTCTTCTTCCTTTTCTTAGCACCACCCCAAAGTCTCAATACTAGATGAAGAGTGGACTCCTTTTGAATGTTGCAATCAGATAAAGTACATCCATCTCCCAGCTGCTTACCAGCAAAGTTTAGTCTTTGCTGATCAGGAGGAATTCCTTCCTTATCCTGGATCTTGGCCTTTACATTTTCTATAGTATCCGAGGGTTCAACATTGAGTATGATGGTTTTCCCCGTAAGGGTTTTGATGAAAATCTTCATCCTAGCAGTGGTCCCACCGCTGATGGCTGATTGCAAAGGTTGTGGGTTTATTTCTAGATCTTTGTTCCATTTGGTCATACATTTATTTTTTGTTATACTAAATTGTTTAAACATTTAAAATGGAAATGTGTCAGATGTTCTGCTATAAAATATTTCATTATTTTCTTCCAATCTCCTGAGTTTTCAAATTAAAATAGTTTGAGAAACCCATACCTGATTGCAGCACCCACAGTACTTTAGTGTCATGTATCGAAGATAGAAAGCACTGAATGATAGCTTTGGAACTCCGTGGATGGAAAAAAATGATGAAAAATGCTTATAGTTTTAATTATTCATAGCAATTATAGTGATCTGCCTAAAGTCTTTATAATTTAACTTCTGAAATCTGTGGACTTGTTTCATTTTTTAATACAATTCTATACCAATTTCCTAAAGCTATTAAAGTGGTTTATGAAGAATTCACCTGGTTGGGATTTGAATTTATTTATTTTATTTTATTTTTATTTTTGGGTCTGGTCGTGGGGCATGAACTCTGGGCCTGGGTGCCATCCCTCAGCTTTTCAGCTCAAGGCTAGCACTCTACCACTTGAGCCACAGCACCACTTCTGGTTTTTTGGGTTTTTTTTTGCTTATGTGGTGCTGAGGAATTGAACCCAGGGCATCATGCATTCAAGGAAGCGGTCTACCACTGAGCCACCTTCCCAGCCCCTGAGATTTGAATTTAAATCTTACATTCTTACTGGACAGTCATACAAAGGACGATAGTAATTTGAGGCCACACCCAGGAAAAGTTAGGAAAAATTTGTGTCTAAAAACAAGCTGGGGATGGAACTTGGGGGCTTATGCTTCTAATCCTAGCTGAGATCTGAGGATCTTGGTTTAAAGTTAGTGGAGGCAGGAAATTCCACGAGACTCATACCTCCAATTACCTATCAAAAAATCGGAAATGGCACTGTTGCTCAAAATGATAGGATACTAATCTTGAGCACAAAAGCTGAGGGACAGTGTCCAGGCCCTGAGTTCAAGCCCCAGGACCAACACAAAAACAAACAAAACAAGCTGGATGTGGTGGCATATGCTTGTAATTAATCTATCCCAGCTACTCATGAGACCTCATCACTTGAGGTTAGCCTGGGCAAAGTGAACATGAGACTTACCTGAAAAACAAACTGAAAGCAAAAAGATTGGAGGCATGGGTCAATTAACAGAATACTTGCAGACCTCAGTTCAATGCCCTGTATGGTAAAAAGAAACAAAGAAACAGTATTACCATAGGCTTGTTTCTCTGTTGAATGTCTTCTATTGTTGTTCTGGGGCCCTCTATTGTTATCTTTGTCTTCATTCCCACTGAAAGTCAAGCCAGTTTTCTAGGAACTGATATCCTGTATTTTCCCCTGTTGGGGTTACTTTGCAAGGAATAAATCCTGCTCTTGAACCTCAGCCTAATAGTTGGACCATTGTCATTTACCAAGTGAATATTTTATGCCGACATTAATACATGTCAATTTGTAGACAAAATTTTTTCCTTAAATACACGATGGCCTATAGCTGACTCCTTCAAGATCTGTTTGGGATTCTCTTAGTCCAAAATGTAATTTATGCTGGTGCTTGTGGCTCACAACTATAATCTTAACTACTCAAGGAGGCTGAGATTTGGGGATCAGAATTTGAAGACAGCTTGGCAGAAAAGTCCAAGAGACTCTTATCTTGAATTAAGCACCAACAAAACAACAAAACAAACAAAAAGAAAACCACCATGATTTGTTTAAACGTTCCAGGAAGTAAGCTGTGCTGACTGGCCAGAAGGCCTAGGATCAAAACTGACTTTTGCTGCTTTTTTGATCTTGCCAGCAGAGTGTCATTTCAGGTGTTTTAATCAGCTAGTTATTTCTTTTCACTTGTAAGAATCATGGTTGAATCTATCTCTATCCTGAGGTAATCTCCTCATTCCCAATATAATTTGAGTTTTGAATTAAATGTTAACTTATTTATTCCTAGTTGGATTCCTGTCAGAATAGCTGAGTCTTCCACCTAGAACTTAAAAGCTGTTATTAAGTATGAATTTTGAGGAAGCCAACTATTTGTTAGCAAGGATTGCAAATCAGGGGCTAAACATCTAGATCTGACAGAGATCTTACAGCCACTCCAACTGTAGTAGATTTTCACATCCTCAATAGTCTTTTTTTATTATTACTAATACTTTTTTATTGTGAAAATACCATACAGAGGGGTTACAATTACATAAGCAAGGTAATAAGTACATTTCTTTTTTAATGAAAAATTATGTTTTAATTCTTTTTAAGTAGTTGTACAAAGGAGTTACCATTTAACAAATCACTTTATAAATACACCATATCTTGATGTCATTCCTTTCATTATTCTTCTCCATGTTCAAAACCAATAGCCGAAGCCAACTCCAACAGCTGTGAGGTATTTCACAATATTTTACTAATATAGGAATTTTATACTGTTGACAGGTAAGGGGAAAAATCCCAGCAATTTCAAAAATGTTAAGGTCATGTTTGATTTAAAAATCATTGTTGTTTAGGAGCAAGAGTTTCTCATTTATATATATATAATATTATTTAAAACCACTAATTTAATTTCATTTTTGAAAGAAATGTTCAAGCAGACTGAACACAATCAAATATGCTCATCATGGACAGTAGTGTTGTCTCTTCTTAAATGGGTTTAAAGACGAAATATCAAACATAGTTACATTTGAGTTCTAAGGTTCTGGAAATGCTCAAAGAATTGGTCAGCAATGAACTAGCAATGTAGAAAGGCCACACTAAGAAGATAATGGTGAAAATAAATGTGGAGTGCTGCTGTGAGGCTGTGGCAGACATGGCAGGGGGTGACAGAAATAACACAAAGATACCCTAAGAAGACACTATTGCAATTTTACAGTAAAACAAAATATCAGACTGAGCATGATGGTGCATTACTGTAACCCCAGCTGCTCCCATGGTAGAGATAATAACACTATAATTTAAGAACAGCTGAGGAAAATGTTAGTGAAATTCTGTCTCAAAAGCAAGCCAGGAATGGTGAAGTATACTTTTAATCCCAGCTACTCAGGAGATGATGTCAGAGGCTCCCATTCTGAGACCTGTCTGGGCAAAAGCACAAGATCCTATCAGAAAAAACAAACAAACAAGCAAAAACTAGAAGCAAAATGAGTAAGAATATAGCTCAAGTGAAAGGGTGCAAGTGTGAAGCCCTGAGTTCTATCCTCAGTAGTATAAGAAAATTCAAAAAAGAAAAACAAACCAACAATGTTCTACTGCAGAAGTAGGAGTTGATGGATCTCACTCAAGAGACTGAAATGTCAATGTGATCCCCCAGACAAGCCAGAGCAGCTTCTTATTTTGAAATATTGAAGGCCCAGCCGTCCATCATAGAAGCTGCAGGACTGACTGGTCTGGATTTCTCCAATACTCAGGAAGAAAATATGTTCTTCACCTTGAAGTCAAGCTTAGCCTTTATCATGGCAGTCAACTTGCTTTCCAAGATGGGCAGTCTCAGGATGAATAGATCATAAATAACAGAGATGATTGGTGAATGAGGTGATCGCTGGTTCACACCTGGAAGTGTGAAAACAATAGGCTCCCAATCCTGCCTTGGGCAGTTTCATTTCTACCCTTGCTCTATTGGAGCATATCTGCCTTGGGAGTCTCATGGGTAAAGACAGTTCCGAAGACTCCTCCTGCACCTCTGGGCAGAGAAAGAGTCACAGAGAGAAAAGCTCCCATCTCACACTTTTCCAGAAGGGTTTATTCCAGAGGACAAGGCAGCAAACTTTGGCATCCACGATGTGCCTTTTGAGATTGTGTGCAGCACTTGACTGGCAATAGGGATCTTCCAGAGGACCCATTATCCACCTTCCTAAGAAGTGACTCTGACCTAATGAGTACATTTCTTATCAAGCATTGTTGCCTCCTCCTTTGTATCTTGCCCTCAGCCTCCCCCTTCCTCCTGCCCAAGTTGTAAAGTTCGTTTTTCGACATAATGTCTTGTACCTCTCATTGTTGCAATGGGTCCACCTGTATCCCTATTTAAACGATTTGTTTTTTTCTTCCCCTCCACAACATATACAAACATCAAATACAATGAAAACCGGGGTTATACCGTGGGGGAGGGACATACAAAGCAACAAAGAAATCATCTTATAAATATGTTAGAAACAATAGCAAGAAAGAAAAACCATTTGAGTCCTTATCTTGGGGTTCATTTCGCCTAACATCAACTTATCTGACTTTTTCTGCTTGTCTCAGACATATACTAGTTATTGCAAATAAGGGAAACCATGAGTCCTATGTTTCTTTGAGCCTGGCTTACTTCACTTAATATAATTTTTTTCCAAGTCTTCCCATTTCTTAACAAACGGGTCAATGTCATTCTTTCTCATGGAGGCACAGAATTCCATTGCGTACATATACCACATTTTCCTGATTAATCTACTGAGGGGCATCTGGGTTGGTTCCATATCTTAGCTATGATAAATAATGCTACAATAAACATAATTGTGCTGGAAGCTTTAGTATGGTCTTGTTGGTGATCATTTGGGTAATTGCCCAAAAGTGAGATTGCTGGGTCAAAGGGAAGCTCTATGTGGAGTCTTTTGAGGAACCTTCATACTACTTTCCAAAGTGGTTGAACAAGTTTATACTCCCACCAACAATGCGGTAGGGTTCCCTTCTATCCCCATCCCCTCCAGCATCTGTTGTTATTAGAGTTCTTGATTATAGCCATTCTAACTGGAGTGAGGTGGCATCTCAATGTTGTTTTGATTTACATTTCTTTTATGGCTGGGGAGGTTGAGCATTTCTTCATGTGTCTTTTGGCCATGCTTTCCTCTTCAGAGAATTTTCTCTGTAAGTCTTTAGCCAACTTATTTATTGGGAAGTTGTTTCTTTGAGGATTTGTTGTTAGGGAATTTAATTGTTTGACTTCCAGGTATATTTTAGATATGAGACCTTTGTCCGTTGTATGGCTAGTGAAGATCTTCTCCCAATCCATGGGCTTTCTATTGATCTTGCTAACTATGTCCTTGGCCATGCAGGAGCTCTGCAGCTTCATGCAATCCTATTTGTCCAACCTTTCTTTGATTTGTTGTGTCTCTGGGTCTCTATTAAGAAAATTTTGGCCTGAGCCAAGGAGACCTAGGGTTTCTCCTATTCCATGCTGTAATGTTTTCTGGGTGTCTGCTTTGACTCTGAGATCTTTGATCCATTTGGAGATGATTCTGGTGCAGGGTGATATATAAGGATCTAGCTTTAGTTTTCTACAAGTGATTAACCAATTTTTCCAGCACCATTTACTGAAGAGGCTGTGTTTCTTCCATTGTATTTTTTTAGCTCCCTTATGGAAGATTAGATGGCTATAGGTCTGTGTGTTTATTTCTGGGTTTTCAATTCTATTCCATTGGGCCTGAGGTCTGTTCATGTGCCAGTACCAAGCTGTTTTGATTACTTTGGCTTTGTAGTAGAGTTTGAAATTTGGTATCATTATTCCTCAAGCACTGTTCTTCAATAGTCTTTATCTCAGTGAAATCTCACCTTCTTTCCTCTCAGACAATATCATCAATATGGATAAAATATGTGATCTGTTCTGAGAGACTAGCTCTTCCACCCAGTAAAGCAGATAAGAATCTACATTTAAGAAATCATTGTGTATACTATTTTATTAACCAGCTTTTACAATGTCTCATTCAAAGATTCTCTCCTTAGTCTAGAAATACTCATCTACAAAGGATCTTGAGGGCTCTTGTGAGTCTCATTACTCTCAACTATGAACCAATCACAGACTTTTTTTGTTATTGTTATTGATTGTGTGATTTGAACTCAGTGCCTTAGCCTCTGTCTCTGAACCTCTTGTATTCAAGGCTAGTAATCTACCACTAGAGCCACAGTGCTGCTTCTGGTTTTTGAGTGGTTGATTGGATAAAGGAGTCTTATCTTGAATTTTCCTGCCATGGCTGGCTTTGAACCTTCATCCTCAGATCTCAGCCTCCTGAGTAGCTAGGATTACAGGAATGAGCCACTGGCACTCAGATCCTACCACTGACTTCAATGTCATTCATAAATATTTATACTCTTGATTTTATTTCAGAGGAAAGGGCATTATATTTTCTACTTTTGTTTTCTCCTACCTCCTATTAATAGCATGTTAATGCCAGACAGAGGTTTTAATGAGGACTCTGTAAATACATCTTCAATGCTGAAATAGTTCAGTGGTGAATTTTCCACACAGGACAATGGGGGATGGCATGGAAAACCATCAACTGCTAACCTAGAGTGGTGTACATTTCCTTTTCATGTTTGCACTACAACTCATCAAAGTATTTGCCATTTGTGGGAAGAAAATATTTTCTGTGGGCACATATGACCACAAGCACAAAATAGAATATATGCCTAAAAATAAAATTCTTGAAAATTCATTTTTGTTAAATCATCTCAAATCCAAGTTTCCTTAACTTCAGTCTTTATTGCAGTATCAGAAATTCACACAGGCTAATCAAATGCTCTATCACTGACCTACACTACATGGCCTAAGTTGTTTTCTTTTCATGTTCAACTAAATCATATATGGCCCTCCAAAGTCTATCAATTTGATAATATTCTACTTTTGGCATTAACATTTATTAAGATCATGAAAGTAGGGCTGGGAAGGTGGCTCAGTGGTAGAACACTTGCCTTGCATGCATGAGGCCCTGGGTTTGATTCCTCAGTACCACATAAGCATAAAAAAAAGAAAGCCAAAAGTGGTGCTGTGGCTCAAGTGGTAGAGTGCTAACCTTGAGCTGAAAAGCTGAGGGACAGTGCCTAGGCCCAGAGTTCAGGCCCCACGGCCGGACCCCCCCCAAAAAAAAAGATCATGAAAGTAAAATTAAAGTACTGTTACATTTTAAAAATATTTTGAAATATTACATAGAATAATTGGTTTCAATTTAAAATTCTCTAAGCATATTCTAAAAACATCAGGGATACCCTGCTTCATAATTCAATTAAATAGAATGTTGACTCCTGTAGGGAAATTTTTGAAATGAAGAGAAAGAAGATATAAGATAAGTTTAAACTCTACTAAAAATCGAAAGCATGCAATTTTTATTTTTATTTATGTTTATTTATTTATTTTTGGTGGTCCTGGGCTTGAACTCAAGTCATGGGTGATATCCTCAAACTTTTTCAGATCAAGGCTAATTTTCTACCACTTGAACCACAAGTCCATGTCCAGCTTTTTGGCAAATAATTGGAGACAAGAGTCTAATAGCTTCAAACTGGGGTCCTCAGATCTCAGCATCCTGAGTAGCTAGGATTACAGGTGTGAGCCACCAACACTTGCCTGAAATATGTAATGATTTAAGGCTTAGTTTAAATTATATTATATTGTATCACATATAGAGCTGAAGCTTGAGGTCATTGGTAGAGTATTTACCTAGCATATGCAGGATTCAGGTTCTATCTCCAGCTTAGCCAAAAAGCAAATCTATCTCATATATATATATATATATATATATATATATATATATTTTCATTCTCTACATATATACACACATATGTATATAAAAAAAGAGAAAAAAATACATGCATAGATATATTTATATACTCCAAAACAGTATAATTACAATTGCTGCTTACAAGAACTTCAATATCATCACTTCCAAAATTAAATTAAATATTTTTATATGATATTGTCTTTATTACCGTTATTAAAGTAGAAATTAAATTAATAAAATTTTGGATAATTAATTTAAAGAATATATAGATAGAAAGCCCTCTCAAACCACTGTCCCTTGAGGTTTTTGGATCAATAAACACTATATTGTAGCAGAGTTTAGTTTTAAATAATCATAATTATAATTTTTATTCCCACTGTAAGAAAAAAGTCTTGCACTCTGAAAACATTACAGGATGGAATAGGAGAAACCCTAGGTCTCCTTGGCTCAGGCCGAAATTTTCTGAATAGAGACCCGGAAACACAACAAATCAAAGAAAGGTTGGACAAATGGGATTGCATAAAGTTGCAGAGCTTCTGCAGGGCAAATGACATAGCTAG
>NW_012267300.1:766825-786439 GCF_000151885.1 Dipodomys ordii
GTATGTTCACAAATAAAATTAAATTAAATTAAAAAAAAGAAAAAAGTCTTGGCTCTTGATTCTCAAATATTATTTCCTTTCCATGTATATTTCACAGATATTTTCATTTTTTAAAAAGTTTTTGTACAAGCCTGAGAAAAGTGACCAACAATCTTTTTAATGAGCTTAAAACAGGCCCATGGCCACTGGACCATCAGAAATTGAGTTGATCTAGAAATATACTTCAATCTTATTTCCTCAAGAAGCTGAGATCTGAGGACTGTAGTTCAAAGTCAGCCCAAGAACGTAAGTCCATGAGACTTTGGGAAATAGATTATTTTATTGTTGTTGTTGAATGGAAGGATGTCCATTCTTATATCCAAAGAATCAGCCATAAATAGGCTGGCCTGAGTGGCTGATATCTGTACTCCTAGCTACTCAGGAGGCTGGGATCTGAGGATCTCAGTTCAAGTCAGCCCAGACTAGACAGTCAGTGAGATTCTTATCTCTAATTTACCATCATAATTAAATAAATAAATAGTCAGAAGCAGAGCTGTGGCTCAAGTAATAGAATGCTTTGAGCAAAAACAACTCAGGGACAGGACCCAGCACTGGCACCAAGACTTTCAGAAAAATAAAAAGCCTTAAGAGAAGGTGTGGCTCAAGTATTAGAGTGACAGCCTTGAGTTAAAAAAAAAAAAAAGGGAGAACATGAGGTCCTGAGTTGAAACCCGAGAGAGAGACAGAGAGACAGAGAGACAGACAGAGAGACAGAGAGACAGAAAGACAGAGAGGAGAGCAGTACTTACAGATCACATGGCTAGGAATCCTTCAACCATCTCCTTCCTATGGAGCCTTCAGTAGAAGCACAACCTTTTTCTATGCTATCTTTTATTCTCTTTCCAATTCATTGATTGTAATCCTCTTTCAATGCAAATCAGCTAATCCAGTTTTATTCAAATGTCACCTTAAGTAATTAGGTTAATAAGAAGGAGAGAGATTCGTGAGATTTGCAGTAGTGTCTTTCTTGGCTTCAGAAAGGCATGATTTCTTGTTAGTTTAATATCTAATAAACCTTTGGTATCATTAAATTAATGACATTAGGAACAGAAAGTTGTTATTGTTGGTGTAGTTTGTGGGTGAACTAGTAAATTTTATCAACACAGTTTCTTTAAATGACTTCGTGAATGAAAGCAATATTCTCCAAGTAGGTTATTTATTCTATTTGCAAGTTGTTTATTAACAAAATGTGCAGAGACTCTAAATTAAAATGTATCCTGATCATTTTCTTTGAATAAGAAGAAAATACCTAGGCCATACAATCTAAGATTAGAAGATGAAAACATTAAATGACACTATTGAGAAAAAATTGGGATGATGTTCACTTTTTAATCAAAGTCAGACTATCCATGTAAGTCTCTCAAAGTTTCAAACCAATGCCTCATTGCAAACATTTGACCAATTTGAGCAGGCAACTGGCCAGCCCCACAGATGGACATGAGAGGCCCCAGCCAAGGAAGCACTTGCTCCACTCCAAACAGCTGTGAGGTGCATATTAAGATCATTATTCCCCAATGAGAAATTCAGAACATCTGTCTATTTGGGGCTGCTGTTTTACCAGCTGGAAGCTTGTAACAACTACAAAAGCAACTGATATTTGAATGGCTTCCCAGGTTATCAAATAGGATCTTTTTTAGTTGAATGCTGAGATACAGATAATTAGTATTATTTTGAACATTATTCTAAAGTTTCTAATGATACATGTTATCTTTAAGATAAATTTATTATCTCTGAAGGTAAAAATGATCAATCTTAAGATTTATTTGTTTGCTTCATTAATGTAATAATATTCTTACATAGATATAATGACTGAATGCTTTCTTTGCCAATGAGTTTTACAGTGAGTTTTAAGCCATTGTTTTTAGAAGCAAATATATAGAAAACTTGAAACACTAATATTAAATAAATAAATGCATGTTACTCTTAATACATAAATAAATGCATGTGTGAAATATGTCCTAATTATCCAGTAATCATAGCACCAACTTACCCAAGATTTCAAATATCCACCAAATTAATCAATGGCTTCCACTCATGACTTCAATATACCAGGCGCATTTTGGTTTGTGATGAGCAAAAGATCTCCAGACAATGCCAAGTATCCTGGGGTGAAAAAATAAACCCTATTTTGCATGAATAATCCTGGGAGCAAGCCAGTTAAAAGACATACAACACCCAACAATAACAACAACAAAAAAGCAGTCACAAAACAGCAAGAATATGATGACTCCCAACTTCCAAGTATGAGCCCTACACTACACCAGTGGAAATTATTTCACATACATGAATCCATTATTTATTCTCTAGGTTTGTTACTTCTGAAAACCCATCCATTTGTACTTAGTTGCTAGCATCAATTCTCCTTCCAGCTATACTGAATGGCTGGCTATTCAGTGTATGTCTGATTAGTTTTATTCTCCAGAGATCCCTGTGAAGCCTTAGCCTCATTCTTTCTCAAAAGGAACAAGTCTGTGTAACATGAAAAAGACCAGAAACAATTCTATCATTGTCCATGAAGAATCATACATAGATAGATTGCAGCTTTAAAAGCATAGAGAGGCTTGGTGGATAGGCTGTATAAGACGGTATGACTTGCTAACAGAAATGAATTTATTTCTTTCTGATGAAGAGGCCTTTCTTTCTTACTTTACTTTTTTTCCTTTCAATTTGCCTAATTTCCCTGAAAAACCTATCTAATACTATATTGACTAGATGTAGCAAAAGCAAACTTCCTTTTTTAATTGATGATTGTGGAGACAAAGGTATGCTTCATCTTTAGGCTGATGTTGAGTATGGGTTCGTTGTATACAACCTTTAATTGCTGAAAAGCTTCTTTCAGAGAAAGTGTGTTGAATTGTTTCATTTGATTGTATTGACTGAGATAATCATGGTTATTATGTTTCATTCTGATAACATGGAGAATCACGTTTACTGGTCAAACCATTCTTTCATCATGAGATAGAGATAAATTCTTCCTGATTGTGATGTATAATGCTTTCAATATGCTATTAAACTTAGTTTACTAATATTGTTAATAATTTTAACTTATGTTCATCATGGATATTAGGCCTTAATTTTGATAGTTGGGTCTTGTCCTTATTTATCTCATATTAGGCTAATGTTAACTTTGAAAATGTGTTTGAAATGTTTTATAGAATTCACTGTTGACACTATCTGGTCCTAGGCCTTGCTTCATTTAGAGATATTTGATTACTTACAAAATTATTTTATTAGTGGGCTGTGCCAATTTTTTTCTGTGACTCATTCATAGTAGGCTATACCTATCTAGGACTGTATCTGTGCACAATTATTGAGAAAACCATGTCCCTACAATGCCCCTTTTCATGATCAAGACCCATATCAAGTCAAGGAGACAATGAAATCAGGGTGAGATTGAAATGTTGGGATAAGGACTACTTGGAGAGTATGTATGCTGGGAACTAGGGCAAACTAGTATTATCAAGAACAAATCTTGCTTTTCTGCTTAAAACTATTCAGCTATTCTTTAGAATGCTGATCATATAAACAAGCTAAAGTAATGATATTGCTGTTTTAAATCCCTTCACCCTATAGTAATCAGGTATGGCACTAGACAGTGGGGAGAGAACTAGTGTTCCTGGTCCAACCAGTGTTTACTGGATAACAGCAGCAATGTTGGCCCATGCATGCTACCGATGGACCAGGGAGTGGTACTTTTTGGCCCCTATGTGCCTTGAGATTGCCACTAGACTTTCAGCCTTATGGCAAGTTTATCTGCCCCTGTTATTTAATTTCAATAAACATTATACCTCCCAGCCTTTTCTGTTTTATTTTCATATGTCAGAAATTGGGATTGAGTTTAGGGCCTTGCACTGTCATTCAGGTTTTTGATCACTGCTAGTACTCCACTGCTTGACCAATGCCTCTACTTCTGGCTTTTTGCTGGTTATTTGGAGATAAGAGTCTCATGGATTGATCTGCCTGGAGTGGTTTCAAATCTTGATTCTCAGATCTCAGCCTCCTGAGTAGCTAGGCTAGTGCTTGACCCACAGTCTCTTGGCAATCTACTTCACTGCCCTAGAGAAGCTACTACAACTGTCAAAATGTGGGCATATTCATAGCAATATTGTGTACCTCTTAGCATTTACAAGATATCCATTGTAATTACTCAGCTTTTGGTTTCTTTTTTATGTTTTTTCTCTTCTCAGCTGGTGAAATTGAAGATTTGTTACATTTTATCTTCTCAATAAACCCTCTCATTGATTTCTTGTATTATTTTTCTAGTCTCCTGTATTTCATGTATTTCTGCTCTAATCTTTAGGGTGCATATTTCATTTATTAGCTTGGGGTTGCCTTGTTCTTATTCTTCAGTTTCTTTGAGTCTTTCAATTGGAGGATTTTAATCAATTTACCTTCAGAATCATAGTTAGCATGCTAGAACAGGATAGTGTGGCTATAGCTGGTCTTGAGTTGATTCTGGATGACAGGACTATCATTGGTTGGGAGGGATACTATGGTCTTGAAATATTGAAATGCAAGTATCTGCCTTGGAGACCATAGCTAAGCAGGCCTGACACAGGAGCTGCGGAATACTCAGATTGTATAATATAGGCTACAGGGTGTGGACCTATTAGTAAGGGCACAGATGAGTTTGGCTTACACTGAGTACCTAGACAGAGACTTGCTGCACTTAACTTGGTAGGGAGGAATGAGAACAGGGCTGGACATAAAGAATCTGGCTCCATGTAGGTTCCATAGCAGTTGGGTTAGTTACAGAATATAGTCAAACATGGTCAGAAATGGATCTATAGTTAGATGTGACAGTTTCAGTCTCTGTCCATGATGAATATCATTGAGCCTGCCCCTAGACATGGTACCTACCTTCTCTAAATACTCTTCTTTGGTGTTGGACTCCACTAGGGTTTTGAAACCTCTTACATGGGTCTTTAAGATGCTACAATATCACTTTCATCTATAGATGAAACTATCAAACTATCTTTGCTGTGAGAGAATAAAAGCAGCTATTTGTCTTATATCACCTAAGGTCAATCTTAATTCTGTTAATCTTACTGTTGTTGTTGTTCATGGTTGTGGTGGTGCTGGTCCTCATCTTGAACTTAGGGCCTGGGCATTCCCTGAACTCCTGTAGCTCAAGACTACCACTCTACCATTTGAGGCACAGGTCGACTTCCAATCTTAGTTATTTGGGCATTTTTCTGACGTGGAAGAAAATCAAATACTGCAATAAATACAAATATTCTTTTTATATGTTTTTTATTGTAGAAATACTGTATGGAGGGGTTACAGTTATATGAGCAAGGTAATGAGTACATTTCCTATTGAGGATTGTTACCTCCTCCTTTGTTTGTCCCCTACCATCTCTTCCCTCCCTACCTCCCCAACTCCTCCCTCCCCCAGCCGCAAGTTGCAAAGTTCATAGGTCCTATGGTTTTCCTTATTTGCAATAACTAATATAAGTCTAGCACAAGTAGAAAAGGTCAAAAGCTATGTAAGTATGACCATATATGATGATGTTAAGTGAAATGAACCCCAAGATAGGGACAAAACTGACTTTTTCTTTCTTGCTTTTGTTTTTAATGTACTTAAAATGTACTATGTGATTTCTTTTTGTTTCTTTTGCATGTTCTTCCCCCATGGTATAACCCTTGTTTTCACTGTATTTGATATTGGTGCCCTGCATCTTGTATATACAAGACACTATGTTGAAAATACAAATATTCTTAGACAGCATACCAAAAATTAATATTTTAGTTCTGTATGGAAAGTTAATTTATTTACATATATTCAAAGATTTTGTAGAAAAACAAAAGCAATAATGTGGCTCTTAAGTTAAAAATATATCTACATTTATGGAAAAAAATCCATATGAAGCAAGCAAACCCAACCTTAAACTTTATCCCAGCTAACTTGCTAGAGTTTGCATCAGAATCAACTGACAATAATGAAATTTTCTTTTTTAGCTATCAATTCTCTACAATAAACCATTTCTTTGACAAATTATGAAACATTTTATGTTTATTGCTTAGTTTTCAAGGTGGACTTGTGGTCTGAGGCTTTCTGGGACCAATATCATGAGACCTTACCTAAAAATAACTGACACAAAAATAAAAAGTCTGCTTAAGTGTCTTCCTAATAAGTACAAGGTTCTTAGTTTAAACCTCAGTTAAGCAAAATAATAGAAAGGGATATTAATTATTTATTCAAGCTCCTGATTATTATTATTTTTTGTATTTTGGTAGACACAAATCTTGAAATTCATGTAGCTAGCTATTCCTTGGGGAAGTAGTAGATTCTGGGACTGGAGAAAATCTCAGTGTAAAGTTACATTGTCAACCAGGGGAAAGGAAAGATGAAAGATGAATGGATGATAATCCCTTAAGTGTTGAGTTCATTTGAATAAAAGTATGGCTATTCTACATGTTTAAGTAAAATCATGGAAACTACACATAGCTCAGGAAAGATATTTGAGTCTTGTTCAGAGAACTAGTAGAGCACTGTGAATTGAGAATGCTAGAATAATTTAGTTCATTAATTCATGAGTAGTTAATGATTATGAATGTTTAGCCTTCATTGTTTATCACTTGATAGCAGTGATTTGAAAATGATGAAATAAAATTTTTCTTCTTTTTGAATTCTTGATTTAGTTTAGTTCAAGGTTGAAACATGAATAAACTTTCTTTATAGCTCTGTGGCATTCATACATTACTAGAAGCAGGAGACACTGGATGTACAACATTAATGTTGAGTTTACATATTTTATTTTAAATATTTTTATTCAAGTAACTACAAACAGTTGCTCCTAAGATGGTAATTAAGTTGAAATGTGAGTTTTGACTCTGTTTTTTTTTCTCCAGTCATACTGCTCAACACGATTGACATATGGAATTTCTGTGAAAGCTTAATGTACTAAACAAACCACATCTGCGCCTTTTCTATGGCAGCAAACCAGTTGTATGAGTCTCAGTTCTATTTCAACATGTCATATCCAAATCTTAATTTCATGGTTACCTGCAAAGAAGCATGTACCTAACATCGCTATTTGTTTGTTCCTTCTGTATGGATATACACCACCATAAGTTAATGTGGCGAGTGGTAGCATTGCTGCTGTTAAAGCTTATAGCCCTGGAAAAGTAATAGGTCTATATTAGGAACACAGAAATGCCCCATTTTTTATTGTTAAGGTGATGTAGAAGGGTTACAGTTACATAAGTAAGGTAATAAGTACATTTTTTGTCAAACTTGTTACCCCTCTCTCATTTTTCTCCTACTTTCCCTCCCCTTGGCCTCCTGAAGTTGTACAGATCATTCCTAACATACTGTCTTGTATATATTGCTGTTGCATTTGTTCCCCCATTGACCTTTGTATTACTATTCTGTTGTTACCCTTTCCTTACCTACTTCAAATAAACATATATACAATCCCAGTGTACCAAAATCAAATACAGTGACAACAGGGGATATACCATAGATGGAAAGAACATACAAAAGAAAAAAAAATCACTCAGCACAATAATAACAACAACAACAAAGTAAAACCTTTTGTGTCCATGTCTCAGAGTTTATTTCACTTAGCATCATCTTATATAATAATATGTACACAGCTATTGAGCTGTACTGCTCATCTGCTAAGATTATCTTAGACATATACTAATTATTGTAAATAAGGGAAACCATGGGATCTGTGTTTCTTTGGGTCTGGTTTACTTTACTTAATATGATTTTCCCCAAGTCCTTCCATTTCCTTACAAATGGAGCACTGTAATTCTTTTTGATGGAAGCATAGACTTCCATTATATGTGTGTGTATATATACATGCATATATATATATATGTATATATACCACATTTTCTTGATACATTCACCTATTGAGGGGCATCTGTGTTGGTTTCATATCTTAGCTATGGTGAGTAATGCTGTGATAAACATAGTTGTGCTGGTAGCTTTAGTGTGGCCTTGTTTGTGATTGCTTGGGTAAATCCCAGAAATGGGATTACTGGGTCATAGGGAAACTTTATGTGTAGTCTTTTGAGGAACCTCCAAACTGCTAGGAATGCCCATTGATGAAAGCTCTATACTGCTCTATAGAATAAAAATATTGACTCAATCAGTTCTCCATTGCTATAACAAAATGCCTTAGTCAAATTATAAAGAGAAAAACCTTTATTTTATTTCATAGTTTTGGAGTTTCCAGTTCACAACCTGTAGATCCTTATTGCTTTTATGACTATAGCTGCAGAGTATATCATATCTAACAAAAGCATGTAGCAGTGCAAAAACAATTACCTTAGGTCTAGGAAACAAAAGAAAAGAAAACAAATGGCTTAAGGTTCCACGGTGTCTTTCAACGTGCTCTTTCTAATATTAAGCTTTTGGGATTACATGCACAACACATGCTGCTGTATGGAACAATTGGTCCCAGGTGATGAAATGGTGGTGTTGATTTGGAAGGTGCTTCCAGTGTTTAGAGATAGGACCTAGCTGGAGAATGTAGGTCATTTGGGACAGGTTCTTGGGAGTTTCTTGTATCTGAATACACTCTCTCCCTTCTCTCTCTCTCTCTCTCTCTCTCTCTCTCTCTCTTTCTCTTTCTCTCTTCCTTCCCTCTCTTCCTTTTTCTTTCTTCCTTCTCTCTCTTCCTTTTTTCTCTCTTCCTTCTCTCTCTCTCTCTCTCTCTCTCCCCCCTCTCTGTCTCTCTCTCACACACACACCCCTGACCACTAGGTATTCTGCTTTACAAGGAGCCTAGAATCAACTAAACCACATTTTTGAAACCACGAACAAAGTAAATCCCTTCTCCATCAAGTTTTTTTTTTCCTGTCAGGTACACAATGAGAACATCACGAAGTCTGACTAACATACCCAGTATGCTGACAAACTACCATTAGGTTCCATCTCTTTAGCCATGCTAGGGTTTGAACTCGAGGCTTCACATTCCCTAAGCAGTGCTTTGCCATTGGCCACATGTCCAGCTCTTTATCACACTGATCAGTTTTGAGATGAGATCATGCTCCCACCCATGTGAATTCCCAGGACATGATCACCTATTAAAAGTTTCCTTCTCACCTTATCTAGGATGTCAGGTGCTCTGTTGCCATGCCGAGTTTTACTTTATAATGGTTTTCCTGAACTCTTCTCCCAGATTGTCTCACTTAGCACCTCACAGAGCTAGGTCTGCTGGCATGAAGGTCACATTCTTAGAGGTTCCAACAACTCCAATTCATGTCACTTGGTGGACCTTTTATCACATGAACTTTAGCAGGACATAGAAAGGCTGAACATTATGAGTCACAAGTCGCTCCAGCAATGGTAATAGTTATAATTCTGTTGTAGATGAGCAGAATTTTTGGCTACTAAGAGCACATAGAAAATAACAAAGGCTGAACTAATTCAGCAGTAATACTTACTAGACATTGTGTTGGAAATGAACTTTATAATTTAGGAGGGTTCAGGAGGGCAAAATCTGGGAGAAAATGAAGGAAGATAGTGATACTGTTAAAAATGTTTAACTACCTGACTTATGTAATTGTAATTCCTTTGCATGTCACCTTTACAATAAAAATTACAAAGAAGATAGAAGGTATGTGGACTGAGGGAGTAACTTAAAGGGTAGAACATTTTACAATATTTATTAAATTCTCCACAAATATAATTTAATAACATGCTTAATAATTTGTAAGTTTGGAAGAATATATGTATATATACCTATATTTGTGTGTGTATATAATAAATAACACTTCTGCCTGATTTTTTGCTACAGCCCCATGAAAACAGAGGTTTCCTCTCTATATATTCTCAATGAGGTTCTAGATCATATACACAAGAGTAGTAGCAGAAAGGTTCTTGCAAAATCATGACTTAGCTGGGTGTCAGTTTTAGCTACTCAGTATGCTACAATCCAGAGGATTGTGTTTGTGGACAGCCCCGGAAGAAAATACAGACTCCATCTCCAATATAATGAGCAGTAAATAGGACTGTAGTTATGGCTCAAGTAGTGGAGTGTCAGCTGACCAAGTATGAAACATTAAGCTCAAACCATAGTAATTCAAAAAGGCCTATGTCCTTTAGCCGGGAATGTAAGTCCCTTGTACAAAACATTAAGATATAGAAGAAAAACAGAACCATTAAAGTGATTTTTCTCTTAGATCTACCATATACCCCATGAAAATAAAATTGATCTTTTTACATATACCATGGACAAAAGAAATGGACACTGAACTGTGTTACAACACATGAATTTCCAATCCCATTATTTCTTTCCCTCCTCCCATGGTCAACTACAGCACTAAAGGCAGGGAAGGGTATAATTTGCTAGCAATTGATGTGAATTCTGCAAGGGAAATGTCTAGGAAATCAATGTTCCATAAGTAACACTTCTAGGAATATAGGCACTATTTTATATGTTTTTTTGTAAAAAATACTGTACAGAGGGGTTGCAGTTACATGAGTAAGGTAATGAGTACATTTCCTATTGAGCATTGTTACTTCCTCCTTTGTTTTCCCCTTCAATCCCTTCCCTCCCCACCTCCCAACCTCTCCCCCACCAAGTTATAAAGTTCATTTTCAACATAGTATCTTGTACATCTCATTGTTAAAATGGGTCAACCTGTATCCTTATTTCAGCATTTTGTTATTTCCTTTCCTCTCCCCAAATTGTAAAAATGTATATATAAGATGCAGTGCACCAACATCAAATACAATGAAAATCGGGGTTATACCATGGGGGAAGAATATAAAAGAGAAACAAAAAAATCACATAGTACATTTTCAATACATTAAAAAAAATAGCAAGCAAGCAAAAAAAAACCAAAAACACTTGTGTCTCTATCTTGGGGTTCATTTCACTTAACATCATCTTATATGGTCATATGTACATAGCTTTTTGTTGTTGTTGTTGGTCGTGGGGCCTGAACACTAGACCTGGGTGCTGTCCCTCATCTCTTCAGCTAAAAGCTAGTGTTCTACCACTTGAGCCACAGAGCCACTTCAGGATTTTTCTGCTTATGTGGTGTTGAGGAATCAAATGAAGGGCCTCATTCATGCAAGGCAAGAACTCTACCACTGAGCCACCTTCCCAGCCCTGTATATAGTTTTTTACCTTCTCTGCTTGTTCTAGACTTATACTAGTTATTGCAGATAAGTACTTTATCTTTATATATTTTAATTCACTTAACTCAGACAACAAGTACTTCCAACAAAAGGACACAGAGTTGGTAATCTCAGTCCTAAGATTCCTTCAGGAAGATCTTCTTCAAGCCAGCCCATTGCTAAAAGATTCTACTTTGTCTTTCCATTCCACTCTTATGGAGAACAAATTGATCTGTATCCCTTTCCTTTGTCATCTTTCCATCTGAACCAGATCAGAGCCAGCACAGAGAAGCATTGGCCTGAAGGCAATTTGGAATTTTGACTCTTACACACACTTAGGAATACCAATCATTTATGTGACATTGTTTTTTTATAAGCCACAGGACTTTATATTGACAAAGAATGACCAGAAATGTCAGTAGCATATCTATACATTTACCCAAATGGCAGGTGAAAGTTGATCCTACTAATGGTGTTTAATAGGTATTTTTGGAGCCAAGTTTGGGGACTAAAGTTACCTTATGATTGCACATTACACGTTGTTCATTGTGCCTATTACTCCATAAATACAGTTTGAAATGTAAGTTGAACTTATTATTCAGTTAGAATAGTTAAGTATTAGCCAGAATATTGTGCTATTGGAATTGAAAATACAATTAACAAATGACTCCAGAGATGTTAGACAAAGACCAAGAAAAGAATTAACACAAGAAATAATCACTTAATAGGGGAAAAGACATTTCTACTCATTAGTGTTCAAAAAGATCTATTCATCATTTCAACTACCAAACTAGGTGATCAAAGAAGATCATATTTAATATAGTAGAGAATATGGGGAGATATGAAATCTCATATATTACTTACTGATTTGGCTTTAAACTGATACAATTTTGTTGTGTAGTGTTTTATTTTGCCAGTCCTGGGGCTTGAACTCAGGGTCTGGGCACTGTCCCTTAGCTTCTTTTGCTTAAGACTAGCACTCTATCACTTGAGCCAGAGCATCAATTCCAGCTTTTTCTGGTGTATGTGGTACTGAAGAATCGAACCCAGGGATTCATGCATGCTAGGAAGCACTGTACAATAAGCCACATTCCCAGACTTAAACTGATACAATTTTTGAAAACAGGCACCTAAATAATTTATACGTTGACCTCAATCTATCCTAAAGAAATGGTCATTACTATAAGAAAAAAAGACTGAATTATCACCTGATTGGAAGGGATCAAGTGTTAAATGTCTAGCAATAGAAACTGAATATATAACTATATGTATTCCGTATATTTGTCAATAAGTTCTCAATGAAAATATTTAATGGGATTATGCCTATATAGGAAATACATATATTAGAATATTATGGGAGAAAACAAACATGAGAGAAATGATGTATACAATTTTATGTAGTTGTAAGAAAATTTAATGACTGTGAAAAAAAGTAAGAAAATATCCATTTTCTTAGGGAGGTTAAAATCATTTGTTTCTGTATTTGTTTCCTTCCAATTATCTGTGTTAAACCCATAATAACTTCTGAAAACTGAAATCAACCTTTTTGATTTGGGAGTTATTCTATTAAACTGTAAATTACAATGCTGTTACAAAGCATTTTAAGTCATAATAATTATAAATTTTAATAAACCTCCTAAATAAAAATTAAAAGCAGAAAAATTGGAAAATTTCCCCCTCATCTTACATAGAATTTTTCTTGGAAAAATAAAGGAAAAATATTTTTGGAAACTCAATTTTTAAAAAATAGATTTAACAATCATATCACAAGTGTTAACAATCACACATACACACAATCTTAAAGATACTTTGCATTCTTCTTCCAGTTTCTCTCTTTTATCTGAATTTCCAAAGACCCAATGACATATGTCAACTTTCTTTATATTATTTTGAGCTACCTCTAGAAAATCATATGGTATGTGAATGTAGTAATATATGTTGATCTTAACTTTCCTGACATGCTTTATAAAACATGCCCTTATGCTTTCTTATTTACAAGGTACAATATAGAGTGCTTTATAAATCCAAATACCATGGGAATAATGACACCTCAATACTTTTTTAATTAAAAAATAGCAGCTAGATGGAAGTTGTTGTGGTTGTGTGAAGTGGGACCATAGAATAATGATCATAGAATAATCGCAGAAAATCAAGAGTTATGGATTTCTGTCCCTTTTCCATCATTTGTTTTTGAAGATGTCTTTAGGGCTTTGCTTTTATCATTATATTAGCATTAATTAATTGTACAAGGGGTTTCATTTTGCTATTTCTAGAGATGCATACTATGTTCTTGGATCAAATTCTGTTTTAACCTCTGTCTCCTCCAGACATTTCAAACAGTACTATGGACTTAATTAGGATATTTTGTATATTAATAAGGTCATATTTACCCTCTCAACATTTCCTTTCTCTCTTTTCCCTCCTACAAATTCCCCTCAAGTTTTTCTTTTCTGCTCAGATCCCATCACCCTCATCAGTATTATCATCAATCATCATCATCATCATTACCACCACTTTAGGTCTAGCTTCTGTGTATGAGTGAGAATATATGACATTTATCTCTTTGGCCTTATCTCACTCAACATGATTATGTTCAATATGATACATTTCCCTGCAAATGACACAATTCCATTCCTCTTTTGTGGTTGAATATCACTTAGTTGTGTATATATGAACTACATTTTCTTTATCTAGTCCCCGGTTGTTTAGCATTTAGTCATATTCTATAGCTAGGCTTAAATAGTGTTGTGCCAAAGATGGGTGTGCCAGTATCCTATTGCATGTTGACTTACTCTTCTTTAAATATATACCAAGAATGATGCATAGGATGATCATAAGGTAGTTATATTTTGAGTTCCTTGAGGGGGGAGTCCATATTGATTTACTTAGTGGTCGCACTAGTGTACCTTCCCAAGAACAGGATAATAACTATTCCTTTTTCCTAACATTCCTGCTTGTGTTTGTTGTTTGTTTTCTTGACAATTTTCTGACTGAAACCTGAACTGACAGTGAACCTCAGCGTCATTTTGATTTCTACTTCCCATTGGCTGAGAATGTCAAACATTACTTACCAGTAATTTGTACTTTTTCATTTGAAGCCTGTTTGAATGTCCTTTCAGTGATTAAAATTATGAACTGTGCATATTCTAAATATGAACTTTTTATTTGATGAATAACTTGCCAAGACTTTTTCCCTAATTTTTAGGTTTTTTGTTCATTTCTGTAATTGTTTCCTTTGATGTGCAGAAGCTTTTCAATTTGATGTAATGCTATTTCTCAACCAATTTTCTTTCTTGTTTTCTTTAAGTAGTTCAACAAGAGGCTTCAATTCAACATGTCAGTTATAAGTGCAATGCATTTTGATGAGAAACCACTCTTTTAAAATTGAGATTAATATTTATCTGTAGAAAAATTTAGATGAATGTTTTTATAGTATGATAGGTAAGAAAATATCTTTAGGAGGCATCAAAGGCAAAAATTGTGAAGAAAGTGATTAGTAACTATGGAGATACCAAATGAGGTCTTATAAATTATATTATGAATACAATCATTAGCACTAATGAAAAGCTAAATGTACATGAAAGAAAATTATAACTTCATACCAAACATCTATTTATTATCTTCTAGTATGAATAAACAATTAAAAGGTCATTCTTTTTTGTGGCTCATTTTTATCTTTTTATTTTATTGTTATTGTAGAGTTAATATACAGAAGGGTCACAGTTACATGAGTCAGGTAATGACAATTTTTTTGAACCATGTCTCTCCTTCCCTCGCTATCTCCTAATTTTTCCCTCCTGTCCCCACCCACAAGATATACAGTTATTTTTCCACATAGTGTCTAGTGAGTACTACTGTTGTATTTGTTCACCTTTGTTCCACATTTTATGTGTTCCCCTTACCCTCCCAAATACAAAATAATGAAGAAGATAAAAAAGAAAACAAAATCCAATAGAACACAAATGATGCCATACTAACGCTACCACTCCAACCGCGTTTATTCAGCATTGTTTACTATAGACAAGGAATGGAATCAAGTCATATGTCCCTCAGTGGATGGGTTGGTCAAGAAAATGGACTTCTACTCATTAATAAAAATAATATTGTACCTTTGCTAAGGAAATGGAAAGACTTGGAAAACATTGTATTAAGTGAAATAAGCCAAAGCCAAAAAATGTAGGCTGTATGGTCACTTATTTGTGTAACTAGAATGCACCTATAAATCTGTAAGTAAACAAAGTGGATGATTAATATATATTTAACACACACACACAAACACACACTGGGACATGATAAATTATATAGGACTCTATATATACACACACTGAGGCCAAAGGAGGATATGAGTATGAGTGGTTGACAAATGCTCAATAGCTATGTGCATATGGTCATATAAAATAATATTTATTAAATGAACTCCAAGAAAAAGAAATGAGACATATCTTTCTTTATTAAGGAAGCAAAAAGTAGATATCACCAATTGAGGCAGGATAAGAAAATAGAGATGAGTAACGTATGAGAAAGGTTTAATATATTAAAAAAATGACAGTCCCTAAACCCTCAGATCCTGATAAATGGATTTGTCATTCGTTCTTTGACTGCCCTCTTGTAGCTAGTTCAGCAATCTTTGAGCCATAATTGGGTGTAGGATCTATCCAAAACTTAGATAGTCAAACAGTAATCACAACTTTTTTATGTAACCTATATATTCCTTGGGCTTGGAAAAGTTTCTCTGACATTTGTTCAATCTCGTGGGTTCTCAATTCAGACCTCTCTTTGGCATTCAGAGAGAACTCTGATAGCACCCTCTCAGTGGTAACTGCATGATTCTTATTAAGGGGGGGGGGCTATTGTTTACTTTCTCAAACATTCTGTGTAGTAGAATTGCATGAATTTAACTAGTGACCAAAGCAAACTTTTTTTTGTGGAGTTCCTGCCCTGCAAATATATTTGCCATAGAATACATATAAAGATTTGTCTTTATTTAAAATAAAAAGTAGCAATTATGGACTGTTGTTCCTTGTTCTTGACTCATCATTCTTTTGGAAAAAATTGTCTTTGTTTTGAAATGCTGGAGTTACATAGATTTTGTTGTTTGTGGATTAGCTGTAATTTATTCAGTGCCCAAAGGGTAGCATAAGAGGATTAGCTGGATAGCACAGGCAAAGACATGGTCCTCAGGTTATAACCATGCACATGAAACCAAAATTAGGCCAAAGCATCATCCCTCATTGATGTTCGAGTACAACAAATTTCAAACTTATTCTTCCTCAGTATTTTTTTTATCGGTCATGGGGCTTGAACTCTGGGCCTGGATGCTGTACCTCAGGTCTTCAGCTCAAGTTTAGCGCCCTACCACTTGAGCCACAGTGCCACTGCCAGTTTTCTGGTGGCTTATTGGAGATAAGAGTCTCATGGACTTTCCTGCTTGGGCCGGCTTTGAACCTTGATCCTCAGATCTTAGCTTCCTGCATAGGTAGGATTACAGGTTTGAGCCACCTGCGCCAGGCAGTACTTTGTTCAATATAAATCACTGACTCTTAACACAGAAATATCAGTATCTTAATGATTAAAGCTAAGGATCAAAAACTTCTTAGTTAAAGTCATCATTTTTTATGTCCTAAAAGCTATGCTTCTTCTTAGCTCATCATAGGTGTTTTTTTTTAAAATTAAATGTACAATGACAAAGATTTTCACAGCAGATATTGTGAGACACAATGTAGATAGATTCTATGTATAATTTTTAAAATTAATTTACCTAGCATCAGGAAATTTTAATCATTGTTTACTAGGCAACAGTAGCAACACACTTGGCTTTAACTATATACACTCAAATTTGATCAGAGCCATTTATTGGCTCATCATTTCATCTGAGTTATAATTATTTATGTGGCGAAAACTGAATGTTCTTTTTTCACATCTACCATAATTTGGTGTCTAATTCATGTATGCTATAAGTCTGTAATTATATGTCATAGATTAATTGATCATCTTTTATAGGTTTAGAATTGAAGCAGCTAATATAAAGGCATATTATTTATTTATTTATTTAGGCAGTACTAGGTTTTGCACTCTGGGTCTTACATTTGCAAGGCTGGTGCTCTATCTCTTGAGCCATACCTGTTGAGGTTAATTTTAGCTCACAGGGTCAACCTCAAACATGATCCTCTTACCTATGGACTCCCATATATCTATAACTAGAGCAAAAAGTGATCATACCCAGATTAATGGTCGAGTATCTTATTAACTTTTTATGTATGCTGGCCTCCAATTGCCATTCTCCTGCATTTTCCTTGTCTCCATCTGAAGTGGCTTAGATGAGAGGTGATTTTGTGTGTGTATGTGTGTGTGTGTGTGTGTGTGTGTGTATACATATATGTATATATATTTGGCTGAAATTAGAGGTGACATATATATGTGTATATATCAATTTGCATATATATGCATATATATGTATGTATACATATGTATATACATATATACTATAAAAGAAAAATGCCAGAATTTTAAAAATAGAAAGTATCAGATCAAAATTATAGGATGAATGATATTATCTTGAATTTAAAAAAACAAGAATGGAATACTCTTCTTTATTATGTTTAAATTTACTTTTGAGTACTATATACAGGAATCAAACCTATTAATGGAATACCGTGTGGTATTTCAACATATTCATGTAGCATGGAATACTCAATCTAAGCCTCCACTTTTCTATCTTCCAAAATTTTATGTTTAATTTTAGGTTATATGTCTTACTTTTAAGTCAAGCTTTTTAAGTTAAGTCTGGAAAACTCTTTAAGAAATTCTGGCTCCAGTGGTGTATGCCTATAATTGTAGCTATTTAAGTGGTTGAGGTCTGAGGATCTGAGGAAAGTCTATAACAATAAAACAGTCAAAAGTCAAACTGTGGCTTAAATGGTAGAGTGCTAGGTAGCCTTGAGTGAAAAAGCTCAAAAACAGTACCCAGACCCTGAGTTTTAGCCCCAGGAACAACAGTAGAAAAATAAATGAAGAAAGAAAGAGAAGAGGGGAAGAAAGAAGGAAGGAAGGAAGGAAGGAAGAATGGAAGGAAGGAAGGAAGGAAGGATAAAAGAGTCATCATTATTGCATGTAAAATATCATATCCTTTTAAACATAATTTAGGATTTTCACTTGTCTCAATGGATCTAGACACTGTATTTCCATTCTTATGACAGAAAGTAACCAGGCACCAATTTTATGTAGATGACATTTTGGTATTTAAGATCGAAAAAGAATCTAGAGTAAAGCTCTCTTCTGAGGGTAGCACATAAACCTGAATTTCATGCTAGATAACTGAATATATAGTTGAGAGCTTGGGAAGTTGAGCAGATCTGTCTTCATGCCCTGGAAAAAAATAGAATTTAGTTCAGGGACCACCAAAAAAGGATAACTCAAGTAAATGAACGTGCTTTTAATGAATATTCTAAAGGGTAAATCATAAGAGTGAGAACAATTCAGCAATTACTTATTTTATAGATATTCTAAGCATTACCTGATTAAATAAAATTAGCTAATACATGAACACCAGTCAAAATAATTTATTACATTAACAAAATTAAAGCAATATTATTATTTCAATGAATGTAAACATGTTTTTATAATATTCCCTAATGGTTCATACTAGTAAGAAAAAATTCTAAAAAATACAAATTAGAAGAGTTAGTGTAATAAACTATAAAATTCTATAATTATTTGAGCAATCACTAGAAAAACCTATGATGATATAAGATGATATCATAACATTTAATGATCTTATAGATTTGGTAAAATATACAAAGCCTCTTTCACTTGTGGACTCCTATTATTCTGTCTAAAATTCTTCTTAAAATTTGTATTGCTATTTAGTAGTTGTACAAAGTTGTTGCAATTTTATGTCAGATTATGAGTACAAAGTTTCTTAGTTAACATCACCCCTTCCCTAGTTTTTCCCCATTTCTTCCTCCAATCCCTAGCCTTAAGTTATATAATTCATTTTTTACAGTGTATACATTGATTACAATGACTGCATTTGCTCACCTTTCCTAACCGATTCTTATTTCTTAAAATTAATAATAGTTTGGAGTTTGTACAAACGTATTTCACATGCACAATTTCACATATTCTCCATAAAAGACTTGATAATAACAATTCCATTTCTTGGGTGGCCAAAAGTAAAGTAATACAGTCCATTAAAAATAATAAAAATGGCTGCTTTGTTTACAGATTAGTATATGCTTCAAATTTTCTATTATTATTTTAGTTAATGAAGAAACTAATATTTGCCTGGGGCATAAGAATAGGAAGTGATAGAACTGGGATGGCAATATAGTTATTTCAGACTTCAGAGGTCAGCCTCTTAATGAGGACACTATTGTATTTCTTTTTTTAAAATAAGTTTTTATTGTGAAAATACTGTACAGAGGGGTTACAGTTACATGAGCAAGGTAATAAGTACATTTCTTATCAAGCATTGTTGCCTCCTCCTTTGTT
>NW_012267300.1:789069-792233 GCF_000151885.1 Dipodomys ordii
CTTCCTTCCTTCCTTCCTTCCTTCCCTTCCTTCCCTTCCTTTCTTCCTTCTTTTTATTGTGAAAATACTGTACAGAAGGTTACAATTACATGGGCAAGATAATGAGTACATTTCTTATCAAGTATTGTTGCCTCCTCTTTGTTTCCCCTTCCCATTCCACCCCATCTTCCCCCCGCCCCTCCACCCAATCCTCCTCCCTTGCCCACCAAAGTTGTAAAGTTCGTTTTTGACGTAACGAATTGTACATCTCATTGTTGCAATGGGTCCACCTGTATCCATATTTAAACGATTTGTTTTTTCTTCTTCTTTTTTTTTTCTCTTGAACTTCAATGAAGAAGCACAAGGCAGAATACAACCGGACCCACTGAGATGCTAGTTACTGCTCCATGTTGCATCAGCCAAGTGGGACCCCGGAATGTGGACCTCTAGGATATTTGGCTACAGGATGTTGCTCCCTTTTTCTTTCCAAACATAAATCATCCCATGATTCCTGCTGAGAAAAAAATCTGACTGTGATTAGCTGAACTCTTAAAAAAATATTAGGTACAGCAGGATAAGTTCATGTAGTCTTGGTAGGTGGCATTTTGCAGGCTTCCCTAGGTGTTAAGATTCTGGGGAAATGGACTGATTATACTCATTATAGATTTGTTATTTTCTATACAAGCCAGGTGCAAGGGAACAGGTGGCAGTCTGCTAAGGGATTTCCAACACAACTTTCTGTGTTTGTTAAGAAGAGAGTTAGTGATCAGTTCTTCAAGACATACTGTGTGTTGAGTGCTTGCCTATGTTACTGTTTGTACTTGCTTCCTACCACTCAAGTAGAACAGGATCCTGATTTTCTTTTCACCTCTCTGAATAGCTATGATTTAATGTTGAGCCTAAAAGACAAATTGAATGAATCTTCTTTCTCTCTATCTTGGAATCAATTACCTCTGCTGAAATAACTTACTTCAGAAAGCTGTAGGACATGCAGTAAATTCATTTACATACTCTTAAGAAATGATTAAGGTCCTAGTGGAGTAGAGCACAGAAGACTGATTTATCTCACTGTTCTGTCTTTGCTGCTATCTGACAAGCCACAAGAGTCTATGCATGGTAAACTGGATACACTGGTCTCTGGTGTTATGTGTAAAGTAAGCCTGCCGAGTTAATGAACTGAATCTGAGCAGGAAAGAAAACGAGAATAGCATAATGAATGAAGCCAAGATTTCTTTGTTCTTCTCTCTAAGTCACCTCTTTACCCTGTGATGACTCAGACTCATCTAGGCCAAGACCCAGAGAGAGTAAACTGCTTCTGTTTAATTAGTATAGGTCAAGCTCATAGTATTTTCTTTTGAACCTGTGGCTCCTCAGTAAAAAATAAAATGAGCTGACCAGAGTGTAGCCCTCTGGATATGAAATAGAGCAATAATTATTTTAGATATTCCAAACATGTGCAACTTCTGCTTTGATTTTACACTTACTTTGTCCTTTTTTCCACTTAATTTTCTAGTACACTGCACATCTATGCTAATTTGGCACGGATGCTAAATATAAGGTCAGAGCATCTCACTTTGGTCTTTACTTGATTGCTTATCACCTTTCCTGAATGCCATTTCTATTTACTCTATGCATCTGATCTCATGTCACCACCGCAGCCCCTTGGCAGGCTGGTGTTCTTGTTTTTCTCTCTTTGCGAGCAGCTGTTCAATAATTTCACATGACATAATGTAAATGTATTTCCTATTCAGGAGGGAAGAAAGCAAGCCCCCATAATCTCAGACCATCTTCCATTGCAGATTTAGTTTTATCCAATGATCCAAATAGGTTCTATAGTTCTTGCATTTATAATCTCTCTTGTAGGATGATATTTTGGGGGACAATTGCACAAATATTTATTTATTCATTAAAAAAATCATGTTGCACATTCACTTATAAGTCATTTTAATAGTGACTCAAAAGCGATGGACCCATTCCCAGGCTTCTCATTCATTGACACCTGCATATAATTAGTGAAGATAATGAGACACACAATCAGACTTTATAGTATGGAACAAGTATAGTATGCAAGCTTTATACTATGGAATGAGTTTGGAAAAATTGTATTTCTTTGTGTAACTTTTATCTGAGGAAAGGTTAAAAAATCCTATAAGTTCTTTATGTAATTATTGGTTCATACATTTGATTAAGAAAATAGAGTAAAAGTCAAATATTAAGATGCCTTGGCTCCGGTTTTTGACACACAAGGAAATCTCCATGGTACCTGAATGGAGAACAATATTAACCAGCATGCCATGGTTCTGTCCATACAATTTTGTACAGTACGCTGACTTGACATTTCAAACACCATATGGTAAATTCACAAGCACTTTGGGTGAGTAGGATTTTTTGAGAAATAATATGAGATTACCACCTACCTGAGACTTAGGCAAATCAAAGAAGACATGAATTTTCTGGATGCCTGGCTTTTGTTAGTGATTTTGGGAAACTCTGCCAAGAGCTATTAAAGAGTTCTCATGTTGCTGCTTGTCAAAGCAACACTACACACAAAGAAATACTAGATAATTATAAAAAAATTGAAAATGTATCATTTCTGCTAAGTTAAAATATATAAATCCACTGAAATAACAAACAATGTAATATAGTTGGTTGCAATTCTAGCCATAAATGTGATATTGTAAAATCTCTGATTAAAAGCCAATTAACTGTAGGAAAATTTTTAATATCCATGTCTTAGCATGTAATTCTTCATGTTCTAGCCCCAATCTATTTCCAAGCTTTATTTTTCATATCTTGTGTGTCACTTGCTATATGCTTTAAAGTACAAAATATGATGTAGTGTTTAATGTAACTTTTCCCATAGTGACTTCTTTTGGTATTATCTAGACCTTCTCTTTATATTGATGGTTTAAAACTGACAAAGAAAATGTAGACACTGCCATTTAATCCACCTCTTCAACTATGAATTTTACATTCCATTGAAATATCGTATCTCTTCTATGGAACCAACCCAGATGCCCCTCAGTAGATGAATGGATCAAGAAAATGTGGTATATATACACAATGGAATTCTGTGCCTCCATCAGAAAGAATGGCATTGTCCCATTTGTTAGGAAATGGAAAGGCTTGGAAAAAATTATATTAAGTGAAGTAAGCCAAGCCCAAAGAAACATAGGTCCCATGGT
>NW_012267300.1:792593-814500 GCF_000151885.1 Dipodomys ordii
GGGGGGGAGGATGGGGGGGCAGGGGGAGGCTGGGAAGGGATGTGAAGGGTAAACAAAGGCGGAGGCTGCAATGCTTGATAAGAAATGTACTCATTATCTTGCCCATGTAATTGTAACCCCTCTGTACAGTAACACAATAAAAAATAAAAATTAAAAAGAAAAAAGAAATATCGTATCTCTTCTTATTTAACAGGACCATGTGTTTGTTAGGGCTAGTGCTCTGCCACTTGTGTCAAACCTCTAGTCAGGCTCTTCACTGATTACTGTGAAGATGGAATCTCAAGAACTTTTCTGTGCTGGTTGGTGTATAAATTTCAATCCTCTGAATCACAACCTCTGGGTAGAGGTAAGATTACAAATATCAACTACCAGCATTAGGCAATGTATCTTTAAATTTGTGAATCCACCAGGAGTCTTGAAAAATTCAGTTCAATAGTAGAATCTAAAAGTATATCTGGCTAAATAAAGGAGTAAATATATAAGTGATATCCATCCTAGATATATATGTAGACATTTTCTTTCCATAGTACAAGTTTCCTTGGTTGTTTATAATTTTTGGAACTAGGATTTGAACTCAAGGCCTATGTTTACTAGGCAATCTGACACTTGACCCACACCTAAACCTTTGTAATTTTAGTTAGTTTTCAGATAGGCTCTCTCTTTTTGCTCAAGCTTGCTTTGGACTAGTATCCTCCTATCTATGCCATTCATATAGCTAGGGTTACAAACACAAGCAAATCCACATAGCCCGAGTACAATTTTAAAAGACTAAGTCTTTTCCAACCACAGCAACTTCTGACTTATCCTTAAGTTGGGTTTGAGTAATTCTCAGGAACATCTAACAGGAAACTGTTTTCTTGCTACCTCCATATACTTTATGACTTAAATTTTTCCAGAGCTAAATTTACTTTCATTTAATATCAGTAACTTAAAAATATTTGGAGAACATATATACATAATACCAAAAAGTAGAGCAATGGAGAAGAGTTGGTTAGAGATAGGCTAAAAATGGCATCTTAACTAGGCACTTGTAGCTCATGCCTGGAATCTTAGCTACTCAGGAGGCTGACTCCTGAGGATTACAATTCAAACCCAGTCCAGGCAGGAAAATTCATGAGATTCTTATCTCCAATAAACTACTCAGAAAAAAACAGAACTGATACTGTGGCTCAAGTGGTAGAGTGCTAGCCTTGAACTCAGACAGGCTCCGGGAAGCACCCAGGTCCTGAGTTCAAGTAGCAGGGATGGCAAAAAAAGACAATATGAAGCAAGGTATGCTGTATTATACATTGAGTTATGAAGAAAAATAATTTATATGCTCTCTGTTTAAGGTGGAAGAGAAGAAACACATGTAAAATTTGTTTCATAATAGTGATTAAAGTAAACAAGCAACTCCTTGCTGCATTTTAAATCTTGAGTGTACTGTTAGGTGATTAGTGCAAGATTTGTCATAGTTCTAAGAAGCCCAAGAGATTGGAAAATATATAAACAGGCAGATGCAGGAATGACTAAGTTGATGTTGTCAGACTGGGCAGAAAATTCAGAACTTCTATTGGATTCAAGAAGCCATTGGATCTCTGAACTTTCTATGGTATCAGGAAGCTGAATTAGGAATGATTGATGAGTGATGATAGCTCATCACTGCTTGTAACTTCTCCACTGGCTAATAAATCCCCACTCCGTGTGGAAACGTCTGAGCTCTGACAAAGTAGTTCTATCAATGGAACTACAGTAGAGAGCATCCAAACAGAGGCATTGTGAGCATCTTCATGGAAAACTTAATATAAAGCTTCAGAATATGCATTTGTGTGAGTAACCCAGAAGCACAGTGAGGATGGGGCTTATGCCTGTTTTGTCCAACTTGATACGTACTTCAATCCAAGAAGAGGACTTTATACTTGTCAGACTCTTAATAAGTTCTTCTTTCTGCTTTCTTCTTCTTCCTCTTTCTGTTTATCTTCTTTCTTTCTTTCTTTCCTCCTCTCTCATTCATTCTTTCTTTACTTTCTTCCTTCCTTCCTTTCTCTCTTTCTCCCCCCTCCTCCTCCTCTTCTTCTTCCTCCTCCTCCTTCTTCTCCTTCTTGTTTTCCTCCTCCTCCTCCTCCTCCTCTTCCTCTTCCTCCTCCTTCTTCTTGAAAATACTGAAGCTACACATTTCTTCTACTATATTTTCTTATCACCAATGATGTTATGAATCCTAAGCACACTGTTTGCACCGGTGATTTTATTCTTTTAAACTAACAAAAGTCAATATAGAGATGAGAAGAGATAATACGTTTGTAGAATTAATTGAATGTTATACACTTTGCCCATTATCTTCCTTTCTCATTTAATCTTTCCTTATTTTTTAATATACAGAAAATAAACTTGCTATTTGTTCTCTTCCAATAACAGAAAATAATCATAGACAGCATTAAAGTAGTAAATGGGGCTGTAAATTAATCACTGCTTTCCATCTGCTGCTAACTGACCTCTGACACTCATGTCTGATGAACTGGGTGACAGAGAAACAACATTGAGAGAAGCTTATATGCTAAACCTAGGCAGAGATCAAAGCATGCACACACACAAATTGCCTTGAGCATTTAGGAGTGCTGAGAAGCAACATTTGAAAAATTTCTAAATATTCTTAATGTTAAGGCTCACAAAACTTTTAAAATCAAGGATTTAGGCCGAGTAATTCACAAAAGGATACTCAAAAAGTCATTTTATCATGTAGTCATATTGAATCTAAAAACAAGTTAGCATGAAAATTCACCATGTTAGTCATTTGGCCAACTAGTTGTATGCCCTTGGACAAGACATCTTTCATTCTAGTATTTCTACAAGCAATCTTTCATTTATTCTTAGTACTGATACAATGCAGAAAGTGAGAGGTAGCTATCTATATCCCATTTTTTGTTGATATAATATAATAAAAAGCAAAAGGCCTTAAGAATCTGGGTGCCAGTGGCTGATGCCTGTAATCCTAGCAACTCAGTAGGCTGAAATTTGTGAGTCAGTTCAAAGCCAGCTAAGGCAGGAAAGTCCAGAAGATTCTTATCTCCAATTAACCATTAAATAGCCAGAAATGGAACTGTGGCTCAAGTGGTAGAGCATTATCCTTGAGAAAAAAAGCTCATGGTAGTGACTAGGCCTTGAGTTCAAGTCTCAGGATCAACACACACACACACACGCACACACACACACACACATACACACACACAGAGTTGATTAGAGATACATTCAGTGTTAGGGAAACCAAAATGGAGAAGACTGGATGTAATGGGCTAATAATGGCTATTTCCTGGGTTACCATGAGAACTGTAGTATTTGTTACACTATAACTTTATTTTCATAATAAAGATCTCCTACAGAAGGTGAAATTGAAAGCTTTATACAAGGAAGATCTGAAGCTCAGAACCTAAATTCAAAGTCCAGGATTGTCATTGTTTTTGTTTGTTTGTTTGTTTTTTTGTTGGTCTTGGGGCTTGAACTCTGGGCTTGGGTGCTATCCTCAGCTCTTCAGCTCAAGGCGAGTGCTCTACCACTTGAGCCACAGAGCCACTTCTGATTTTCTAGTGGTTTATTGGAAATAAGAGTCTCATGGACTTTTCTGTCCAGTCTGGCTTTGAACCGTGATCCTCAGATCTCAGCCTCCTGAGAAGGTAGGATTCCAGGCTTGAGCCACTGGCGCCAGGCTTGTCATTTTTTTTTAAAGAATAAAGGTAGGTATGTCAGCAATATCTTATTGGAAGTAATGGAATAGTCAAGCAATATATTTAAAAAGAAAAAAATAAAAGAAAAATTTCCAGGTTAGAGTTTTTTAGTCACTAAAAAGTTTCAAAATTGAAGAGATAGGGCCAGGTGCCAGTGGCTCACACCTGTAATCCTAGCTACACAGAAAGCTGAGATCTGAGGATTGTGGTTCAAAGCCAGCCTGAGCAGGAAAGTCCGTGAGACTCTTATCTCCAAAAAACCAGAAGTGCGCTGTGGCTCAAATGGTAGAGCTCTAGTCTTGAGCTGAAGAGTTTGGACAGCACAAAGGCTCAGAGTTCAAGCCCCATGACTGATCAAAAATAAAAAATTGAAGACATAAAGATTTTACTAAGTAGAAGAAAGTTTTCAGAACCCACCAGTTGGGGCTGGGAAGGTGGCTCAGTGGTAGAGTGCTTGCCTTGCATGCCTGAGGCCCTGGGTTTGATTCATCAGCACTACATAAGCAAACAGAAAAAAGCGGGAAGTGGCGCTGTGGCTCAAGTGGTAGAGCCCTAGCCTTGAGCTGAGAGCTGAGGGACAGCACCCAGGCCCAGAGTTCAGGCCCCACAACTGGACCCCCCCAAAAAAAGAACCCACCGGTCACAGACTATAATATATACTTAGGAATTATATATTAGGAAGTATATGTAGGAGGTATACTTAGGAACTTTTATGAAAAGAAAACAACCATGATTCTCAATGGAAATACGGATTTTCACAACAAAGAATAGAGATCCTCAGAGACTAAGTCAGAGTCCAACAAAATGAGAGCTAGGAAATGAATACTTGTGTATGGGAAGGTCAAGAGGATAGGGCTAGAAGAATGAATGGAAAAAATGAGTAGAAAGCATACATGAAGGCACTGTATATACTGCAGGACTGAGAAAACTAAGGGCAGGGAAATAAGGGTGGGGGAATGTTGAAGAGATGACAAGATGCATTGTATACATAAATTGCTTTGATAAATGGCCAAAATCGATACATAACCTAAAATTAATTAATAGGAGGGAAAGGATGGGGTGGAGGGGTGGGTGAGAATGTACAAAGGGGTGGCATTGATCAAGAGGCACTGTATTCACAAATTGCTCTGTTAAATGGCAACTCCTTTGTACAACTATAAAAAGAAAAGAAAATTAAATAATGGGTATTGGTGGCTGATGCCTGTAATCTAGCTCCTCAGCAGGCTGAGATCTGAGGATCACAGTTTGAAGCCAGAAGGGGCAGGAAAGTCAGTGAGACTTATCTCCAATTAACCACCATAAAATCAGAAATGGCACTGTGGCTAAAAATGGTAGAGAGCTAGCTTTGAACAAAAAGAGCTTAAGGACAACTCTGAGGTCCTGAGTTCAATCCCCAAAACTGACCAAAAAATAAAAAAATATAAAAAGAAATAAATTTTTAAAAATCACTAATGCCAGGTACTATGAATGTTCTATTTCAAGTATCTTATAATTCAAATATACTGCTTTGATGAATTTGGAGCTCCTTTTTATAACTACTTAATGGTCAGAAATAAATTATAAAAATAAGGAAAATAAATAAATAAAAAATAATAAAACAGGATATTTGGATCTCTGAAAAATGGATAATTCCTTTACAGGTAATAACATTTCCTAAAGAAAGAATTTCATAATTCAAGACAGAAAGTAAATCAATTATCAACTTTATATTTTTATATATTTATTGTGCAAACAATTATTTATACAGAGTTATCTGTTCTTTGGCACAGTTATTCTCTAAAAAAAAGCCTAGCTAGTTTTGTAAAAACTTTAATTCTTAGAGCTCTGGCAGCCATTTCTAGAAACATGAGATCATAGTTTCTTATAAAGAATATTCATGGATACTTTCATTTTAGAACTCCATTAAAATGTGAAATATGCTCATAAAAGCATTGAAAATTGTTAATGTTTGACTGTGCTATCATTGAAACAGTTATCATTCAACTAATTTCTCTCTCCATCACATATTTGTTAGAAACTTCTTAAATGAAATTTAATTGTTAAAGCTTGCTTGCTTTTTTACTTTTGATTTAAATCTGAATTATGATGAGAAATGCATTTATAGGGACTAATGTATAATTCTAGTATTACTAAATTACTGTCTTCATTAAGAGACTTGAATTATACCCAAGTCTGAATTATAACTATTGGAAAATACATTCTATATTTATGTCAATACTTAAGATTTTTTCAGCTACATCTTTAAGGTCTTAATAACTTCATTGAATATATGATAGATTTTATATTTACATCTTTCTTAGTCATTTGTTTTTTAAAGTGGATCCAGGGATTACCTACCAAGAGTGGGAATCCAGAATCCACAGTATTTTTGAACACTGCTGAAAAATTTTAGTTTCATATTGATCAAATTTTTGAATTCCTGTTTTCTAGTGAATATAATGATAAACAATAATCTTTTCATACTTTTATAGAGTTAGTGAATCAATCAAATTTAAAATTTTAATAATTATTTATAGATCAGTAGAAAGTACTGGCCCTTATTAAATATTTGCTAGCTTATTTTCATATTCTCTTTTTCATTATAAGAATTTTATTTTGGGATGTTTACATTCTAAGGGAGAGCACAATTTATTTAATTTTATTTTTTTAATTTTTTATTGTGAAAATACTGAACAGAGGGTTTACAATTACATGGACAAGATAATGAGTACATTTCTTATCAAGCGTTGTAGCCTCCTCCTTTGTTTCCACTTCCCATCCCATCCTCCCCCCCTCCACAACTCTCCTCCCCCCCCCCACCAAAGTTGTAAAGTTCTTTTTCGACATAACCACTTGTATGTCTCATTGTTGCAATGGGTCCACCTGTATCCCTATTTAAACGATTTGGTTTTTCCCTTCCCCTCCACAAATTATCACAACATCAAATACAGTGAACGTTTCTTTTTAGTTATTTCTTTTTTTTTTTTATTGTGAAAATACAGTCCAGAGGGGTTACAATTACATGGGCAAGATAATGAGTACATTTCTTATCAAGCATTGTAGCCTCCTCCTTTGTTTCCCCTTCCCATCCCTTCCCATACCCCTCCCCTCCACCTCCTATTCTATAGCACAATTTATTTTTAAATTACTTTAATCCTTTCAGTTTTACCTTAAAGTACAACTATTACTCGTACTTCACGTATTTTAGTATTGAGCCACAGATGTTTACAACATTTGATTACTAAGACAGGTTTCAGATTGTAGAGCAACATAACTAATGACCCTGTCAACTTTTAACATTAGAAGTTGGGGACCAGTTGAACTATTGATATTTGAATTGAAAGATGGCTTTATAAAAATTTTGGAAGAAGAAAAAGGAATATAAATGAAAATTCAAAATCTGGACTTCACATGTGCATACATTTATAAATATAGTAAAAGTACATATATTTACCATAAAAATACACACACAAACACACAGTATCCTCAACCAAGCTTTAACATATATAGCTGATTATGTGTGGATAGTTTGTGAAGTATCAGTAAGTATATTTAGCTTTCTTATAAAAGTGAACCTCTTTATATTCTTATAAATTTAAAATAAAATAAATTTTCCATGTTCATTTGTCACATATTAAAGCATAATCATTCATAGAGAAATACAATGTAGAAAGTGTGTACTTTTTAGAAAATGTATATTAATTATAATGTATTGCACAAATTTATAACATATTTCAATATAAATAAAGTTATATACACTGTAATTCCTATATAATCTTTGTAGTATACTGTATAATGTTTTAATATTAGCAATCATGTCCAATAACTGCATAAGAAAAATATTTTTTTCCTTAAGAATTTTTAATCAAATGATAATATAGAAAATAGCCAGGTGATAATGGGTTCCAGAAATTTTGAAGTTTAGAACAACTAGAAGAACATTATAAGCAGGGGGAAATAAAGAACCTAGTTGGAAAAGAAATTAGCATTGCAAAACTAATTAAAATGTAAATTCTCCCTAGTTCTATTCAGAATATAATATTTCCAGACTGTTAGTAGAAAAAGTGGTGATAATGTCTGTATCAAGTACATATAGGCTTTCCAAATAGAACAAAAATTGGAATATTTTAATCTTATAATACAATTATTCTTAATGTAGTTCAAGTTGAGACATCAATCCACAGGACAAGTTTACTGTACTTTAAGAATATCCCCTGGAATCTACTTTTAAAGACTAAACAAATCAATATTAAAAACAGTGTCTGGATCATGCCTATAATCCTAGCTACTCAGTAAGCTGAGGTTTGAGGATCTTGGTTTAAAGCCAGCTTGGGCAGGAAAGCCCAAGACTCTTATCTCCAAATAAAACACAGAAAAAGCCGGATGCGGCACTGTGGCTCGAATGATAGAGCGCTAGCCTTGAGCAAAAATAGCTCACGAATAATGTGCAAGCCTAGAGTTCATGCCACAGGACCGGCAAAAAAAGAGAACAACAATGAGAAACAGTGTCTATTGAACTGTCTAGCACATTGAGTCTGTATATTCTGAAATCTTTATGTCTAACTTCAGTATGTTTAGCATCAAGGAACCCAATTTGGCTTGCTCAGAATATTTAGACTTCACTCCTTCCAACTCATTTCTGAAGCTTGCAGTGCAGAACTCGTTTGCAAAACCCAGAGTGCCAGAGTACTTCAAAGGTATTTGAGAGTGACAGAGATGTTGAGAACAGCAGTTACAAGGAGAACATGGTATGTTGTTCCCTGCGGCCCAATCAAATACTGGAGAAAACCTGGAGGCTGAGAGAAGTAAGATGTTTACAGCCTGGAGAAGAACACTATGGTATTAAGACCAATTATCACTCTAGTCCTGTAGTTTTCCCTTTCTTGCAAAGCCTTTTCAGTGCCAGATACCATTAATCCTTTTGGAAACTCTGCAAAAATCTGCTGAAAATTCCCAAAGAATATAAATTTCTTTGCAAAGATTGACAGGGCCATATCACATTATGATTTAGAGCCAAATGATTTAAGCTTTTGCATTTTCATGAACTTCTCCTGGTCACAGGATGACACATAGTTATGATTGAAGAGCTGTGAGGGAAATCAAAATCTTGCCCTGATAGGGAAGAAGATGCCATTGCTATTAACCATTTCCTGTTTGGCTCTTGTTACTGTTGAAGATACTTTAATGATATTACCTACTTTAAAATACCTCCTTCTTATTTTCTTAGTAGCAGAAAATACTACCCACTACTGCATTTCATTTTTTTTCCTTTTTATTGCTGGAAATCAAACCACAGTTTGGCACATTCAAGTGGTGCTAAAATAGGTATTTTATTCTATTTTTTTAAATTTTATTTTGGCAGTGCTGGGGACTGAGCTCAGGATCTTGCACTTGCTAGGGAGACACATTTGAGTCGCATATCCAGTCCTTTTATATGTAATCATTTTCAACATAGGTTTTGAAATTTTTGCCAGGGCTAGTCTCTGACAATCATCTTCTTGCCTATGACAACCACACAACTGGCATGGCAAATACGAAAACTTTTCAGGCCTGGCTTGTTGGTTGCAACCTCTTTGCCTGACCTGGCCTTGAAGCTCAATTCTATCCACTGCTACCTCCCAAATGCCTTTTAATTGTAGTTCTGAAGCACTCTATGCAGCTTTCAAGATGGGCTTTTGATAGCTGAAAATCACTGATTAAAATGAGGAAGACACCTTCGATGAAATGTTTGGAAATACTTAAGAGGGTGGTAAAAATCTATGTAATATTACCTAACTAGTAACAATCTTTCTCTCCAAATGTATGTGAGTCAAGTAATTATTTATAAATTTGATTTTCAGTTTTCCCTAACTTCTATATAAAGTATCTAACTATTGTCATATTACAAGCTTATTTTTACCTTCATGCAGAAAGTACTTAATAAGAAATGGCTGCTGAGTTCCAGTGACCCATGTCTGTAATCCTGGCTACTTTGGAGGTTGAAATCTGAGGATCATGATTTGAAGCCAGTTCAGGCAAGAAAGTTCATGAAAACTGTTTATTTCCAGTTACAAGAAAAAGAAGCGAAGAAAAGAATAGAAAAGAAGAAAGGAAAGGAAAGGGAAGGAAAGGAAAAAATGCTAAAGTGGAGCTGCTGCTAGTGGTACAGAGCTAGTATTGGAGGAAATAAAAGATTCAGATACAGTGCTAAGGCTGTAAGTTCAAGCCCAAGGACCAATGGAAAGAAGAGGGAGGAGGAGAAAGAAAGAGAAAGAAGTAGAGAAAGAGAGAAAGAGAGAAAAAAATTAGAAAGAAGGAAGGAAGGAAGAAAGAAAGAGGAAAGAAGGAAAGAAGGAAAGAAGGAAGGAAAGAATAAAAGGAAGAAAGAATGAGGAAGAAAGGAAGAGAGAAGGAGAAAAACAAAATAGAGAGAAAGAGAAAAAATGGCTACAAGCCACACATTATGGTACATACTTAAAACTTAAAGAAGAATAACATGCTGTAAGACTGTATAGATTCTGTCCAATAAGATGGAGAAATGCTCATGCCAAATTATATAGAGTAGAAAAAAGGCAAATGTCAGATTAAGGAGAGGGTGTAAGTTGGGTAAAATTTAAAGGAAAATAAGAATACATACTATGAAAGGATTTCAAGTAGATTTGGCAAAGAATAGATGCAACCTAATACAGTGCTCATGTTGTTACAGCATGTACATAGCAGGATATTACCTACCCTAGTTAAATTCTTACTGACAGATGCCAGCCAAAGTCCTACATTCATCTTAATTTGCTTATAATAATAAGAAATTAAGGACTGCTTTCTATCTAGTTGATATTACTATTAGATTATAAGCAAGCTAAAAGGAATTGTGGATTTCAGTAGTATAACATGATACATTGGAAAATAAATTTGGGAAGAGTATAAAAGAAAAGAAATATGAGATAGACACATGCTATTTTGGATTGAATTATCCATTATCAATTATTAAAGATTGGCTCATAGCTTTTTAATTGAATTGGCAATTACATACTCATGTACTTGTGTTCATGTATATGCATGTATGTGACTGTGAGTGCATGTGAATATGCATGTGTGTGAACGTGTGGCTATAAGGTGTTTGTGAATGTGTGTGTTTGTGTGTGAGATTATATGTGAGAATATTTGTGTGAGTATGCCATATGTGTTTAAGTGTATGCATGTGTCATTATACATGTGTATATGAATATATGTGCTTCTTTGGTTAAGCATACTTCATATATTTACTATTACATCAAAATTGACTTGGGTGTTGAATATATGTCATGATCAGCATCATAATGAAGTGTTTATGTGAATTTTAAGATGTTTAACAATAAACTGTTTAAATATTTAGTAGTGTAAATGTGATGTTTATTAAAGTGATAAACCAAATAAACCTCTGTCATTAATACAAGGTTAATGACATAGATTTATCAAATTGTGTGCTTGAGTCTATCTATGGTTATTGCAAATTACTCTTTGCAGAGCTCTTTAAATAAAAGAACGCTGTCTCAACTTAAGGAGTGTTAGATATCAGGTACTCTAATGTTTGATATCAGGTACTCTAATTAACTCTGATAAACACAGAGACTCTAAACTTTAGAGCAAACATGATATTCAAATGTTGATCAAAATATTTTGTGCATGTATTGATATTCATTGTTCCTTTCAGATCCTTTCTTGTTCATTATTTAATATTTCATTTTAGATTCATAAATTCAATGCCTCTTCTTGGCCATACACAAATCTGGATGCTAAAGAGACAATGTGACAATCACAGTTACTTTACTGCTCTGGAGAACACCAAAGATGTTAGGGAGTCACAATACAAGACAGGTAGGCTCTTCTATAGTCCTCTATATAAAACCTGTGAAAGAATCTAGAAGAATCAAAATCACTTTCCATATGTCCAGTAATAAACACTCAAAGGAAAAAGCATTCAACAATGAGATGTACAAGATACTATGTTGTGAATAACAAACTTTACAATTTAGGCAGGTGGCGAGGGGAGGAAGTGTAGTTGTGGAGGTGAGAAGGAATGGATGGTAGGGGAAAAACAAAGAAGGAGGCAACAATGCTTGATAGGAAATGTACTCATTACCTTGCTCATGTAACTGTAACCCTTCTGTACAATATGTTCACAATAAAAAACTTATAAAAAATTCAAAAGTGTAATACAGAGAAAGTCCCCAGTTTGAAAAGACCTGGACTGTTCATTTCATTTCTATTCTGCTGTCTTTGATATGATATTAAGGAATTTAGAGAAAAGTAAGTTCAGCTTTTGGGGAGGCCAGTATTATCTGATCAATAATACGAGGTTTTCAGTATTTGTATGTTTTAAAGTATTTATATAAATTCTTTTTTTAAATTAAGTTTTTTATTGTGAAAATACTGTACAGAGAGTTTACAGTTACATGACCAAGGTAATGAGTACATTTCTTATCAAGCATTGTTGCCTCCTCCTTTGTTTTTCCCCTACCATCCTTTCTTTCCCACCACGACAACTACACTCCCCCTTCACCCCACCTAAATTGTAAAGTTTGTTTCTCGACATAGCGTCTTATACATCTCATTGTTGCAATGGGTCTACCTGTATCCATATTTAAACAGTTTGTTTTTTTCCTTCCCCTCCCCAAATTATGCCAACATCAAATACAGTGGGGTTATACAGTGGGGGAGGGACAAAGCAACAAAAAATCATGTGGTATATTATAGGTATGTTAGAAACAATAGCAAGCAAGAAAGAAAAAAACACTTGTGTCCTTATCTTGGGTTCATTTCAGTTAACATCACCTTATCTGACCTTTTCTGCTTGTCTCAGACATATTTATTGCAAATAAGGGAAACCATGGGACCTATGTTTCTTTGGGTCTGGGTTATAAATTCTCAAATTGTAATATATAATGGGCACTCACATCTTATAAATTCTTGGAAACTAGTTTTGCTGTGGTATCATCATCTTCATTTCTGAATAAGTTGGGAAATTAAAAGTTACAAATGCCTAGCTGGTAGTGAATACCTATATCCTACTCAGGAGGGTAAAATCCAGAAGATAATATTTTGAAATCAGCCCAGAAAGAAAACTGTGAAACTCCATCTCCTATTAACTTTCCCAAGACCAAGCTAGAGAATAGCTTAAGTGATAGATGCTAGTAGAACAAGCAATAAGTTCCATGTTCAAGCCTTTTTAACTGCACAAAAATGTCACAAAAGCAGTAGATCCTCATTTCTGAAATGCAAATGAATAGAAAAATATTAGAAAACAATTTTCATATTCAAAGTTCATATTCCTTACTTTTTTCAGTAGTATTAAAATAAGTAAATAAATGCATACATGAGATATTTTCCACATACATCTTAAGATACAATATGATGTTTTGACTGTAATGTTGGATCATAAAGCAGATCTTTTCTTACACAGACATCTAGCTTCACTAGCACAATTTGTTGAAGAGGCTGTCTTTCTGCAACATATATATAAATATATATGTTGTGTATATATATATATATATATATCCGTGGGGATTTATATTTATCAACCTTCTGGTTCCCATGTCTACCATGATGGTGTTGCTAGTATGCAATATAATTTCAAGTTGAATGTTGTGATAACTTCAGCATGGCTCTTCCTTCACCTTCAGGATCCTTTTTGGTAGTTTGGGCTCTACAATCTTTCCCTATCAAGGATTAGAATTGATTTTTTTCCATTTCTGTGTTGAATGACATTGGAACATTGATGAGTATTTCTCTGAATCCGTAGCTTGCTTTTGGAAGTACAGTAATTTTCACAGTGTTAATTTTTTCCAATCCATAATCATGGGAGTTCTTTCCAACTTGTACTGTCCTCTTTAATTTCTTTTCCTTGGTTGTATAATTTTGATATAGAAATCTTTACATATTTAGTTAGGTTTGTTCCTGGGTTTATTTTTTTCTTTGGGTTAAACTCTAGCCCCTTATGGTAACACTATTTTGTGTTTGATGAATCTTCATACTGTTTACCATAGTAACGACATATTTTACATTCCCACATACTGCACAAGAGCTCCATTTTCCCTATAACCTTCAAATCCCTTTAACTTTTAAATGTAGCTATGCTAATAGATATGAGGTAACCCATCTTTGTGGCAGATTTCCATTTTCCTTATTAATAACAATGTATCTATTCATATACATATGAATACATATTCATATGTCAATCTCAAATTTTTCTGCTATTGAATTTTACATATTCTCTGTGTGAAATTAACTCCTCAAATTTTCTCCCATTCTCAACTTTGCCTTCTTATTCTACTGTTTACCTTCTCGGGTAGAAGCTTTATATTTTGATATATCCAACTTATCTGGTTTTGATTCTTTTGCTTTTCTGTCACTTGGCAAAAATCATTGAGAACAAATCCAAGAAGCTTTGTCTGATCATTTTCTTGTTTTAAGTTTTCTTGTGTCAATTTCAAATACAGTGTTTATAAATTGCATTGTGTAAGGGGCCATTTTTATTCTTTTTCTTCTGCATACCCATTTTTCTCATAATCATGAACTGAAAGTCTATCTTTTGCCTATTGCATATACAGGTAACTGAAGAACAGTTACTTGTATACGGTAGGTGAATTCCTGGCAATATATTAACACTTGCTAGACTAGAGTTCTACCACAGAGCCACACTTTCAGTCTTGTTTTTTTACTAATTATTTTTAGGATAAGTCTTGCTTCCTGCTTGAGACCATTCTACCCACTTTAAAGATTTTGTTGTCATGAAAGTACTCTTGCATGGATCTTCTGTCAAGGCTAGCCGGGGGCCAAACAAACAAACAAATAAATAAATATCCAAAGTGTGAAAGTATTGTTATTTTCAGAGGCTCTGAAGTTATGGCGGGGAGCTCAGGGTTGATCAAGCTTGTACAGATATGAAATGAGCTTTGGTTTAAACTTTGAAGGATAAGGTAGATTTTAAATATTACCAATGAGAGTATAGCCATTTGTGAAGAGAGGGCAAATTGATATGAAATATACAGAATAGGAAAAAAGAAAAGATTTCAGATTAGTCATGTAAAGGTGAGTTACAGATAGGTTATTTGAGGATATAACTCTAGGGGCATAAAGTATGTTTGGTAGCACCACATAAAATCAGTATAAGGTAATGATAAATCTTACAAGACAGAAGCAATTGTTTAATAATCTTGAAAATGGGTTTTCCTTCTTTGTACAAATAGGGAGATTTTAGCCTATTTTTTTTACTATGATAATAGATATATAGCAAAAAAGTTTTCATTCTTACCATTTTAAATGTAAAATTCAAGGGCACTAAACATCCTTTACTTGTGTAAACATAAATACTAATTAATTGACTAATTAGTTCTAATGTACTCATTAGTTATTATCAACAATCTTTTAAAATGTTTTATTTATCTCTGTGGAAATCTGTAATTTTACTCAGTGCTTATGCTTTAAGTAGTCCCACACTTAAAACAAAGCCATTTTGAAATTATTGATAATTTTGAGGAAGGCTATTTATGTTTTGATTTTGCACTAGTTCCTAAAATTTGGTTCTGCATAAAAATAATTATCACTTTTATGTTTATGTGAGCTGTTGAGTTCTGTAGCCCATAGCTTGTTTTTCTTCTTTTTAATTTTTAAAAAATATTGCTACTCTTCTTTACCATATAGAAAAGCAAATTTTCCAAGGAAAGCAGTGGAGATAAGTAAAAATCAAAAAAATTCATCTCTCACATCTCCACCTACACAGGCATAGCACTATACTTAGGACTGAAATTGCATCATTTCAGTTGCCCACGGAGAAAAGTGAAGCATTTTGATTTACCAAGCCAGGAGTTTTCTAAATGTTCTTTTCAGGCAATATCTTTAAGCAGCAATACAGTTATGACAGGTTGGATTATAGCATTTAGCACTTTTCCAGGAGGATTTAGATTTTACATGCTTTCTGCCTTTCAGAAAGATCTGTGCCAGGCATCTCTGATAAGAAAAATATATTTTTATTGTCTTCTAGAGTGTGTGATGCCACCTACCCATTGACAGTAAATCTACCCCTGGCAGGAAAACTTGAATGGTCTAGTGGTCTCCTTAATTTTATTTCACTGTGATAAGTATTTGATAGAAATTTGAAAATAAGTAATAAATCCATGAGCAAATATATATTCTATACTTGAAAAGAAAACTTCTGATGATTTGTATCTTAGAATTTGAAAATTAAAAGAACCATACTAAACGAATGTGGTAATGAGTAAATAATAGCTTTGGCATGCTTTAGTGAACAGTGTTATTGTGAGTTTCTGCTTTTGATGTGAAAGCTGCAGATGGTTAATTACTATTAATACAGAGGTATTTGCTCTAAGAAACCTATTATTTTGAATTCTATCAACTTCTGTTCATATTACCAGAGTCACTATGTTTTGAAATGAGTCAGTTGTAAAAATATTCAGACATACTTTCATCAATTAATTTTGTATTTCGATGTTCTTACCAATCTTTTAATCCATTTCCCTTTAAAGATTACCCAAAATGTAGAATGATTTTATATTATTTCTCATAGTTCCTCAAATAATATACTTTCTCTGAGAAGGCCATGACAAGCTTAACATGTGGCAATTGACCTTGACTTTACAATTGATAAGAATGTCTTATCAGTACATCTACAAAAGTTGATATCACAAATCATATATCCTATTTCACATTGTTATTAGCCAAATAATGTAAAACATAATCATAGACACTGCCTTCCAGAAGCTCAGTCTAGTTAAAACACATACAAAACGCTGTAAATGAAGTCCATAAGATCCATTATTGTCTGCCATTTTGAAAACATTATGCAAATAGCCCAGGCTCAAGTCCCATGGCTTCCAAACAGTTAAGAAATATTTCTGTTAATTTTATAAATCAATAAAATTATGAGTTCTCTGGGTTTAATATTCAAGAGTTCCAATAGTTCAACCTAGCCAATATAATACATGGGTGACTGGTTAAATAATAAGTGACTAGTTAAAAACTGAAGATGTAGAACTTGAGGGAAAACAGGTATTTTCTTTTAATATCATATGGATCTCATTTTAAATTGATTCCCACTCATTTTGTGATTACCAAAATATGATCCAGGTATGTTTAACTCCTAAAAACATGGTACAATTTCTTTCCTAAAAGTGTTTAAGTATAGCTGATGGTTAACGGACAAAGGTAATCACTTTCCCATAAATTAAAGTATCTTTCTCATAATCTACTATTTACAAAAGTTACTAAACATGATTATTCATGTATAAACATTAGAAGTGAATTGTAATCCTGGTCTGCTCAATAGATCCTCTTGAACTTCCTTTCATCACAGTTTTGTTAAGAGAACAAACCACTTTTAAAATTCTATTTACTATGGAATGCAGACTACCTCATTTAAACTATATGGTGTCTATAACCTAATTGTCATTGTATATGATCCTTATATTCTGAAAATTCTTAAACATCACAGACATAATATTATTGTACTTAAAATTATATATGTATATATTTGTGTAAACATAAAATTATATCTATGACTTGCTCAGTTGGACGTGTCATAAACTTCATGTTTAAAAAAGAGATTATTCATATTTAAAGTGGCTTTCTTCCAGAAACATTGAGATGACTGTAATGAAATTCATTAATAAAAGAGCTAGATTGGGAGGTAGAGTGGCTACACAAATTCATAAAAACTTAAGAGTAAAGACAGAATGTAGATGAGCAATGGTGTCATAGCATGATAGGTTCCATACTAGTACTTCTTTTCTTTTTTATTGTGAAAATACTGTACAGAGAGGTTACAATTACATGGGTAACATAATGAGTACATTTTTTATCAAGCATTGTAGACTCCTCCTGTGTTTCCCTTTCCTATCTCTTCCCATCTTCCCCTGCTACCCCACCCAATATTTACCCACACTGGCCCCCCCCACCCGCACCAAATTTGTAAAGTTTGTTTTCGACATAACGACTTGTAGATCTCATTGTTGCAATAGGTCCACATGTATCCCTAGTTAAACGATTTGTTTTTCCCCTTCCCCTCCACAAATTATACTGACTTCAAATACAGTGAAAGCAGGGGTTATACCGTGGGGGATGGACATACAAAGCAACAAAGAAATCATCTTATAAATGTGTTAGAAACAATCACATGAAAGAAAAAAAAACATTTGAATACATATCTTCGGGTTCATTTCCCTAACATCAACTTATCTGACCTTTTCTGCTTAACTCACACATATACTAGATATTGCAAAGAAGGGAAACCATGGGACCTATGTTTCTTTGGGCCTGGCTTACTTCATTTAATATAATTTTTTCCAAGTCTTTCCATTTCCTCACAAATGGGGCAATGCCATTCTTTCTGATGGAGGCATAGAATTCCATTGTGAATATATAGCACATTTTCTTGATCCATTCATCTCCTGAGGGACATCTGGGTTGGTTCCATGCTGCAATAAATATATTCGTGCTGATAGCTTTAGTGTGGTCTTGTTTGTGAACATTTGGGTAAATGCCCAAAAGTGGAATTGCTGGGCCATAGGGAAGCTCTATGTGGAGTCTTTTGAGGAACCTCCATACTGCTTTCCAAAGTGGTTGGACAAGTTTACACTCCCACAAACAAGTCAGTAAGGTTCCCTTCTGTCCCCATCCTCTCCAGCATCTGTTGTTATTAGAGTTCTTGATTGTAGCCATTCTAACTGGAGTGAGGTGGTATCTCAATGTTGTTTTGATTTGCATTTCTTTTATGGCTAGGGAGGTTGAGCATTTCTTCATGTGTCTATTGGCCATCCTTCTTTCTTCTTCAGAGAAGTTTCTCTTTAAGTCTTTAGCCCACTTATTTATTGGACAGTTGTTTCTTTGAAGATTTGTTGTTGGGGGATTCAATTTTTTGAGTTCCAGGTATATTTTAGATATGAGACCCTTGTCCATTGTATGGCTAGTGAAGATCTTCTCCCAATCTGTGGGCTTTCTATTTATCTTGCTAGCTATGTCCTTTGCCATGCAGAAGCTCTGCAATTTCATGCAATCCCATTTGTCCAAACTTTCTTTGATCTGTTGTGTTTCTGGGTCTGTCTTAAGAAAATTTCTGCCTGTGCCAACAAGACCTAGGGCTTCTCCTGTTCCATCCTGTAATGTTTTCAAGGTGTCTGCTTTGACTCAAAGGTCTTTGATCCATTTGGAGTTGATTCTGGTGAAGGTTGATATATAAGGATCTAGCTTTAGTTTTCTACAAGTAGTTAACCAATTTTGCCAGCACCGTTCTATTTTTTTTAGCTCCTTTACTGAAGATTAGACCTGTAGGTTCATTTTTGGGTTTTCAATTCTATTCCATTGGTCCTGAGGTCTGTTCATGTGCCAGTACCAAGATCTTTTGATTACTATGGCTTTATAGTAGAGTTTGAAATTTGGTATTGATATTCCTCCAGCAGTGTTCTTTCCGTTGAGGAGCGTTTTTGCTATTCAGGGTCTTTTATTGTTCCATATGAATTTTTGGATTGCCTCTTCTATTTCTGTGAAGAATGAGCTTGGAATTTTGATAGGTATCGCGTTGAATTTGTAGAAAGCCTTGGGAAGTATTGCCATTTTCACGATGTTGATCTTTCCAATGCAAGAGCATGGGAATTTTTGCCACTTTCTAAATTCTGTTTTGATTTCCTTTTTCAGGTCTTTAAAGTTTTCATCATAGAGGTCCTTCACTTCTTTCCTTAAGTTAATTCCTAGGTGCTTTAGTTTTTTTGTGGGGCTATTACAAATGGAGTTCTTTTCCTAATTTCAGCCACACTTTTCTCATTGTTGGCATACAGAAAAGCCATTGATTTTGGGGGGTTAATTTTATACCCTGCTAAATTGACAAAGTTTTGAATCAGCTTGAGTAGTTTGGGAGTGGAGTCTATGGGATTCTTTAAATACTAGATCATGTCATCTGCAAACGGGCAGAGTTTTACTTCTTCTTTCTCTATTTGGATCCCCTTTATGCTTGCATCTTGTCTTATTGCTGTAGCTAGGCATTCTATTACTAGATTGAAGCGAAGTGGAGAGAGTGGACATCCTTGTCTTGTTCCTGAGTTAAGAGAAAATGGTATTAGTTTTTCACCATTAAGTATAATGCTGGCTGTAGGTTTGTCATATAAGCCTTTATTGTATTGAGGAATGTTCCATGGAATCCTAAATTTTCCAGAACTTTCATCATAAAGGGGTAATGGATCTTGTCAAATCCTTTTTCTGCATCTATTGAGATAACCATGTGTTTTTTATCCTTGCTCTTGTTGATGTGATGAATTATATTGATTGATTTACATATAATGAACTAGCTTTGCATCCCTGAAATGAATCCTGTTTGATCGTGGTGTATAATTTTTTGAATGAATTGTTGAAGTCGATTGGCCAAAATTTTGTTGAGAAGTTTTGCATCAATGTTTATCAAAAAAATGGGTCTATAGTTCTTTTTCTTTGATGGGCCCATGCCTGGTTTTGGGATGAGGGTTATGATGTCTTCATAGAATATGTTTGGTAGTGAACTTTCTCTTTCAATTTCATTGAAGAGTTGGATGAGTATTGGTGTAAGCTCTGTTTTGAAGGCCTTGTAGAATCCTGCTGTAAAACCATCTGGTCCTGGGCTTTTCTTAGATGGGAGGTCTCTTATTGCTGTTTCTAATTCAATGCTTGATATGGGCCTGTTAAAATGGTTTAACTCATTGTGGTTTAGTTTTGACATGTCAATATTTGCTAGGAAAAGCTCCATATCTGCCAAGTCCTCAAACTTATTAGCATAAATTTTGAGAAGTATTCCCTTATAATGTTCTGAATCTTGATTGTTTCTGTGGTGGTTTCCATTCTCATCTCTGAGTTTATTTATTTGGGTGTGTTCTCTTTTTCTGATAAGATTTGCTAAGTGTCTGTCAATTTTGTTAATTTTTTCGAGAAACCAACTCTTTGTTTTTTTGTTTCTTTCTATTTTTTTTGGATTCTAATTCATTTAATTATGATTTAATTTTAATTATTTCTTTCTGTTTACTGGATTGCGGTTTATCTTGCTGCTCTTTTTCAAGTAGTTCCAGATGTCTCATTAAATTGTTGGTTTCAGATCTCTCCTATTGATGTAGGAACTCAGAGCTATAAACTTGCCCCTGAGTAGTGCCTTTGCTGTGTCCCAGAGGAGCTGGTAATTTGTGTGCTCATTTTTGTTGAATATCATGAACATTTGAATTTCCTTTCTAATCTCTTCCATGACCCACTCATGATTCAGCAGTGTGTTGTTCAGCCTCCATGTGTTACCAGATTTCTTTGGTGGCTTTTGGTGTTGAGTTCTAATTTTATTCCCCTGTGGTCTCAGAGAATACAAGGAATCACTGCACCGTTTCTGAATTTGGACAAGTTTGCTTTGTGGCCTAAAATGTGGTCTATTTTAGAAAATGTTCCATGTGCTGCTGAGAAAAATGTGTATTCTGATGCTGTTGGTGAACTATTTGGTATATGTCTGTTAAATCTAGTTGATCTTTGCAGTTGTTTAGATCTGGGGTTTCTCTGTTGAGTTTTTGCCGAGTTGATCTATCTAGTGGGGAAAGTGGTGTGCTAAAGTCCCCAATAATTAACGTCGTTGGATCTACATGGGATTTGAGGGAAAATAGTGTTTCTTGGATAAATTTGGGTGCTCCGTTGTTTGGTGAATAGATATTTAGAATTGTAATATCCTTCTGAAGAAGAGATCCCTTAATTCCTATATAGCTACCTTCTTTATCTTTTCTAATGAATTTTAATTTGAAGTCTATTTTATCTGATATTAGTATTGCAACTCCCACCAGTTTATGGGGTCCGTTTGCTTGGTAGATTTGTTCCAGCCTTTCACATTGATAATGTGTTTGTTTCTATGGGCAAGATGTGACTCCTGAAGGCAGCAGATAGTAGGATCTTGTTTTTTAATCCAACTAGATAGTCTATGTCACTTAATTGGAGAATTAAGTCCGTTAAGGTTGAGAGATAGGACTGAGAGATATTTGGGACTTCCTGCCATTCTTTTATTAAATTTTATTTTATTTCATTTTTTGCGAACATTCTGTACAGAAGGTTTACAATAACATGGGCAGGATAATGCGTACATTTCTTATTAAGCATTGCAGCCTCCTCCTTTCTTTACCCTTCTCAACCCTTCCCAGCCTTCACCACCCAACCCCCGCACCAACCTTTTAAAGCTCGTTTTTGACATGACAACTTGTACTTCTCATTGTTGCAAC
>NW_012267300.1:817740-847655 GCF_000151885.1 Dipodomys ordii
ATGCAAGGTATAACTTCAATGTTTCTGAATTTAGACATGTTTGCTTTGTGGCCTAAAATGTGGTCTATTTTAGAAAATGTTCCATGTGCTGCTGAGAAAAATGTGTATCTGATGCTGCTGGGTGAAATGTTAGGTAGAAGTCTGTTAAATCTAATTCATCTATGCAGCTGTTCCGATCTGCAGTTTCTCTGTTGAGTTTTTGCGGAGTTGATCTGTCTAGTGGGGAGAGTGGTGTGTTAAAATCCCCAACAATTAATGTGTTTGGATCTGTATGGGATTTGAAGGAAAGTAGTGTTTCTTGGATAAATTTGGGTGCTCTATTGTTTGGCGAATAGATATTTAGAATTGTAATATCCTCCTGAAGGAGAGATCCTTTAATTAGTATGTAGCGACCTTCTTTCTCTTCTCACCAATTTTAATTTGAAGTTTATTTTATCTGATATTAGGATTGCAACTCCCGCCTGTTTATGGGGGCCATTTGCTTGGTAGATTTTGTTCCAGCCTTTAACATTGAAAATGGGTTTGTTTTTACAGGCAAGATGTGACTCCTGAAGGCAGCAGATAGAAGGGTCTTGTTTTTTAATCCAACTAGGCAGTCTATGTCACTTAATTGGAGAGTTCAGTCCGTTAACGTTAAGAGATAGGACTGAGAGGTATTTGGGAGTTCCTGCCATGTTATCCACCTTCTTGGGGGCTGCAAAAACTGCATTCTTCCTATAGTTCTTGGATTCTCAGTTTGGGTGCAGTTTCTTGGCCTTTATTGCGGTCTTGTTGGTTTTCTATGGGTAGGACATCTTTCAGAATCTTTTGTAGGGCTGGTTTGGTGGAGATGTATTGTTTCAATTTTTCTTTGCTATGGAAAGTTTTTATTTGTCCTTCAGTTATGAAGGAGAGTTTAGCTGGGTACAGTATTCTTGGTTGATAGTTGTTTGTTTTTAGGGCTTGGCATACATCATATCTGGCTGTTCTTGCTTTGATTGTCTCTGCTGAGAAATCTGAGGTGATTCTAATTATTTTCCCTTTATAGGTGATTAATCTTTTCTCCTTGACAGCTTTAAGGATCTTTTCCTTGGTCTGAGTTGATCCTGTGTGGATTATAATGTGATGGTGGGATGTTCTGTTCTGTTCTGGTCTATTTGGGGTTCTAAAAGCTTTTTGTATCTGAATAGGCCTATCTTTTTGTATGTTTGGGAAGTTCTCTGCTAGGGTCCTGTTAAACAAATTTCCTAGAGCATTAACTTCTGTTTCTAAGTGCTCCTCTACACCCATTATCCTTAGATTAGGCCTTCTGATGGTGTCTTCCAAGTGTTGGATAGATCTATCATATTTCTTGGACTTGTCTTGGATGGTTGCATGTTCTTTCTCTATAATATCTAGGCTGTCTTCAATCCCCGAGATTTGATCTTCTGCATGGTCTTCCCTGCTGTCAAGACTTTCTACATTGTTTTTTTATTTCTTTTCCTTCTAATCGGTCAGCTTTGATGGCTTGAAATTCTTTGTTAAAGCTTTGTTTTGGATCTTGTATGACCTTCTTTATTTTCTTAATTTGGTGTTCAGTGTTTATTCTCAAATCACTTAGTTGATTGGGATAGTACTTTCTTTTTAAAAAAATATGGAACACTCCACAAATATGCATATCATCGTTGCTCAGAGGCCAAGCTATCATTTCAATTTTAGTATATGTGCTCCCAAAGAGAGCACTCCTATTTTCTTTGATCTCTTAGGAGAAGAGAAGATTTGTCAGTCCTGGGATTTGAACTCATGACCTGGATTCTGTTCCTGAGCCTTTTTTTTTCCCTCAAGGCTAGTGCTCTACTCCTTGAACCACAGCTACCTTTCCAGGATTTTTTTGTGATATGAGTATCATGGATTTTCCTCCCAGGCTGGCTTCAAACCCTAGTCCTCAGATCTCAGCCTCCTTAGTAGCTAGGATACAGGCCTAGTCCGCAACTATTTATTTTTGTTTATAATAAGTTTGCCAAATTAACATGCTCTTGATACACTTACAATGAGTGCAAACAGTAGGATTATATAGAAGACTATGGACTGACATGTATTACACTAGATCCCTTCATCCTCTGCTCCAATCACATTTGTGAAATCTAAGTCTCATATTTTTCTATCTTTAATTAGATATTGATTGATTCTGATGTCTTGGAAGTCCACGATATGGGTCTGATGTTGGTCCTGTTGCTCCATCGTCCTATGGAATGAAATAGAGGATATAGCAAGAAAGCAAGAGATGAAGGGATTAAGCTCTACAGTAAGCCTGCTTTTGTGATTAAAAAAAAAAACACATTGTTGCAGCAATACTGCAATAGGAACCACATTCAAGCATTCAAGGAGAGCTCTCATTACTTAGTCACCACTAAATAGGCTTGACCTTCTACGCTGATTTATTGGTAATTAATTATCTGGACACAGGAACTTCTGGGGACACAGTAAGTTGATAATAATGTGATGCTTTAGCTTTCAACCCCATGGAAAATCTTGCATAGGCAGGTCAGAGAAAGAATTGAGGCCCCTGTTTGATTGTTCCTGTATATATTATAATCAAAAGGAAGCAGATAAACTACTCAAAAACTAGTCAAAACTGTCTATTCAACAATAAAAACCACTTGATAGAAGAAATATCCTTGTTTGGATGGTGATTATTCTGAGGCTTATGGTTCTCCTATTGTTCTGCCTTAAATCTGATGAGTTATATTTTGTCAAGATATAGAAATATAGAAATAAGGAAGGAAATGCTCCTACTAGACTGTGTGGATTTATTGCTACCTTTATGATAGTCTATGAACTTGTAATCATTATGAGAGTTTGGCAAATTAGACTGACAGCTATCTAATTAGTATCAAGGAATTGATTAATTTTTAATTTAAAGATGTAATCTAATTAAGTTTATATTTAATATCAGACTGAGAACTTTAGATTAATCATTCATAAGTTTACTTTATTAGATTTATGAGTCATTCATATACACAGCAAGGTTTTATTTGAAACAGACAATTGGAGTAATTTAAAGGGTAATTGAATTTATTACATGTGCAAATGAATGTAAAGTTTACAATTAATTACATTTGAAATCAAATGTTATGAAAAGTCTCCCTTTATACTTAAAATTATTGCATAACAAAGAAATTAATATGATACAACTGGGCTGAGAAGGTTGCTCAGTGTTAGAACGCTTGCCTTGCATGACTGAGGCCCTGGGTTTGATTCCTCAGCACCACATAAGCAAAATGAAAAAAGCCGGAAGTGGCGCTGTGGCTCAAGTGGTAGAGCGCTAGCCTTGAGCTGACGAGCTGAGGGACAGCACATAGGCCCAGAGTTCAGGCCCCATGACTGGACCCCCAAAAAAAATTATACAACTGACAAATCGAACAGTAATTCTTAAAAAGTGAAATATTATCCTTAGTTGTCATTTATGGCTATAAAATAATCTTTGAGGTCATAAAATTCTTACAACAGAAAATATTGATAGTCAAACATTTTAGAGATAGCTTCACTATGAAAATTCAAATAAAATGAACAAAGGGGAAGAAGAACCCGAAACATAATTGTACATTAAAGAAAGATACTTTCAATCATCAAAGAGCTAAGAGAAAACACATCATTCATAAACAAGAACAAAGCATTATACAAAGTAAATGGCATACAGAACAAGATACATCTTTTGAAAAATTTAAATTTGATACATGACTTTCTTTTTATTTTTGTTTTATGCTGGTCCTGGAGCATAAACTCATGGCCTGAGAGTTATTCCTGAGCTTTTGTGCCTAAGGATAGTACTCTAATACTTTGGCCATAGCGCTACTTTCTTTCTTTCTTTCTTTCTTTCTTTCTTTCTTTCTTTCTTTCTTTCTTTCTTTCTTTCTTTCTTTCTTTCTTTCTTATTGGTGGTTAATTGGAGATAAGAGTTTCACAGACTTTCATGCTTGGACTGGCTTTTAACCAGTATCCTCAGATTACACATATGAACCATTGGTGCCAAGTGACATGACTCTTAAAAAAAAAAGATTTAAACTATAAAGGAGGCTTATTACACAATGGATGAGAAATATAAGAAAAATATAAAGAAGTCAAGACAGCAGTTATGTAAGCACAGAAGCACACATGTAAAATTATTCCCGCTAATAAATATGCAGGGTCAGCACAATCAGGAAATGAAAATTAACTGGCAATATCTAGTAGCCTAAGTATTGGAGGCTGCTTATCAGAGAACCAAGCAGACTTTAACCTGACTCTAACCTGTGGGCTTTCTCAGCTGCCTTCAGGTTTTTCACAGATGTTTCCCCAGCATTATCATTCTCCAGTAGGACAATGCTGCTATGACTGTGTCAACAGAAAAGAGCAACATGCTTCCTTTTACTTTCTTAATTGATGAGAGGGCTGTGCATTACTGGTTTCTATAAGTTTTCAGGACTCCTGAATATAGGATGCCCCTTATATTGAATTGAAAATGTAAATACATGTACATCCTTCTCAGAGAATGTGATAAGAGGCTATTGTGCCAGGGAAGTAAGGCTTTGACAAGAACTACTGTGGCTTTCTGGGCCTGCCTTGAGCTGTTATTCAAATGTCACATATGTGTACTCCAGAATTAAATCAATGTAGTTCAACATTTGACCTGTGCTATTCCCATTTTCAAGAAGGTACTTTTTTCCTCCTATTATTTGTCACTTTAAAAAGTTTGATTCAAATTATATGCTTATACTGTAAGTATTTTAGAAAACTCAACAACATAGACCTGAAGCCAGAAGACTATATTTTACGTAAAACAAAGTCAAATCAATGGTTCAAGTCTGTAGTACAGATTACCCATTATCTTGTCTTTTCTCCATTCCACAAGGTTTCAATCACCTCTAATTATTTACTGAAGCCTGTACTTAAAAACTATATACTACTATGTACTCCGAAAACCATTAACTGAAACAAAATATCTTTGAAGAATGACAAGGTGATTGGCTACCTCAGATTCGATCTTGTTCTGCATTAGAACCTCCATTTTACTCTGCCTAAACTCAGTAATCTTGTTTCTGAGATAATTCTAAACATACTATTTTCAGAATCTTAAAATTTGTATAACAGAATCATCTGCTTTAACCAGATTGTAATTTACCCACCAACATAAAATTTGGAATTATATTTCCTAACAGTTTTGTAATGAAAAATACAAAGAAAGCAACCAGTAGATAACAATCTCACCACATTCTAGTCATTCTGTAACAAATCCAATAACATTTGATGAAATTTTATTGTATCTGTATTTTTCCTTTTTGGAATATTGGTCAACAAATACAATCTAACTTTTCAACCTCCCTGTCCACAGTTTTTCCTGTTTTTCATATAGTTTGGATTCAATAAAATTATAAAACATCAATCTGCATCTCTTAAGTAAAGACAGTTGTTCCATAGTTATTAAATTTATCCCATTTACTTTCCACACATTCGATAACTATCGTCTATTTAAGAAGATTTTTTTTTTACAGTATTGACTTGTTTTGCTTTTTTGGTCTGAATTTTTAAAAATTCCATTATTTTAGCTTGACTTTGCTGCAGCTGACATCTGGTACTATCAGTATATTTGGAAATGGCCCAGAAAACATAGCTGTTAGAAAACAAAGTAGGAGCATTTTCTGTTTTGTAAAGGTTAGGTACTGATCCTTTCTAAAGCTAACTAACCTTTCTACTAGTCCTTTTTTAATAAAGATCTTTTACTGATGAAAATGGAAGGAGTAAAGTTCCTTAAAAGAGTGAAAAACCGACAAGACATATTCACAAGTATTTATTTAATTTTATCAACATTTAAAACATTACGAATTATTATACAAGATTTTCCCATCATATTAATTCATATTTAATGTCTGTTAAGTCATTTACAGTGAGTATATTAATAATGCCTAACCTCAAATTCCATGTCACCTGTGATGACAGAGATAAAATATAAGGTAATTTCTGACTATAATAATCTACCAATATCACTTCATTTTCTAATCTAAAGATGAATAAAAATAGTCCCTTCAGACCTCAGAATAGAGCTAAAATATATTAAAAATGTATTACTTCAGAAAATAAGTTTTTAATTCTGCCAAATCAGCATATAAACAAGACTTAAACTTGAGACGCTTTGTAGCCATCAGAGATCATTTCAGAAAAATGGCAAGCACAAATTGCCATTTCCAACAAGAAGTAATTTAATATGAAGGAAGGGTTGAATGATTTAAAAATAACTGGAGGAGTGTGAAGACACTCTCAATTGATCCTCCAAGAACAATCAGAGTTGTTTGCTACATCCATCACAGGGAGATGGACTGACTCTGAGGCCAGTAGGAGCAATGATCAGTTTAGTAACACACCATTGCAGCTACAGTCCAGGTATGGGGGAGGTAGCTTGACAACTGCTGAAATTCCCTAGTGAGACACAGGGCCACTGACTGCTCATTTAAGGGTTGAATCCTTTCATCATTGTAACTGATGTAAGGATCTTTGCTTCCTCATGAAGCTAAAGACTACAGCACTGAAGCAGAAATATGCAGCTCCCAGCCATGTGCTAAATGTCGATCCTAGCAAATGTGTTCACAAATGCATTTTTCCTAAATGTTTTTCCAGTTACAGTAAGTGTCTTACTAGCAGCAACAGCATGACAAAAAGTTAATTTACTTCTACCTTCTACATTTCTTACTCAATTATTTCATTGATGAGGAATAAGTAGAATCCAGAAACCTCACTACTGGGAGCTCTCAGGATTACAATTCTAAACTTCCTTTTGGTTCTCATTTTTTTCCTTTTTTTTTTTTCTCTTTGGTTGGTAGTCCAGGGCTTGAACTAAGGCCTGGGCACTAGCCATTACCATTTTTACTTACAGTAATGCTCTACAACTTGAGCCCCAGCTCCACTTTTTGCTTTGTGATGGTCTATTGGAGGTAAGAGCCTCAGGGACCTTCCTTTTCAGGTTGACTTGAAATCCCAGTTCAACCTCCTTGGTAGTTTGGATTACACGTTTAAGACACCAGCACTAGGGAGTTTTCTAATTTTTTTTTTTTTGGTCGGTCGTGGGGCCTGAACCTGGGCACTGTCCCTCAGCTCTTCAGCTTAAGTCTGGCGCTCTACCACTTGAGCCACAATGCCACTTTAGGCTTTTTTTCCTTAGTGGTGCTGAAGAATTGAATCCATGGCTTCATGCATGCAAGGCAAAAACTCTACCACGGAGCCATCTTTCTAGCCCTGAGTTTTCTTTTTGTTCTAGTCGATCATGGGGCCTGAACTCTGGGCCTGGGCACTGTCTCTCAGCTCTTGAGCTCAAGGCTAGGGCTCTACCCATTGAGCCACAGCACCACTTCCGGCTTTTTCTACTTATGTGGTGCTGAGGAATCAAATCCAGGGCCCCATGTATGCAAGGCAAGCGCTCTACCACTGAGCCACCTTCTCGCCCCCAGTTTTCTAATTTTTAACTACAGAAATTCAAAAGAGAAGAAACCTAAGATGAAAACATAGCAAAGAAGTACACATATCTGAGTTTCACAAAGAGTAATGAGAAGCAGCTGAGAGGATCTTACTAATACAATCTGCAACAAATCTTACTATTACACGTTAGCTTTCAGCTCAATATATGCTGATCGATTTTTTAATGCCAAGTTAATTATGAGAATAAAAGAAAAAATGCAATACTCATGCAGAACTTGATTAATTAGCTCAATAAAATAGTCTGTTTTCTGAACTAAAAACTATATGTTTATTAGTCAGAGTGGAAAAAGAAAATTCGATTTATTTAATTTCAGCTATTTATCAGAAACTTTAGATTTTTCCCTAAGTTATTTTTAGTACACTGAAACACAGATTTCAATATAGACAAAATAGAATTGGTTACATGTATAATATTGCAGTTATAGAAACATAAATGCACATTTTTGAAGTAGATTTTCTTGAAGTCATAAGAATGCGAATAAGATTTATAGTTAAATCTGAATTTGTGGGTAATGATTACAGATTTGGGACCTAATGCCCTTCAAACATACCTAGAATTTAGGATCAAGGTACAAAGTAGAAATAAGACAGATGGAGACCAAATATACTTTTATGAACAAAACTGATTTAAATGAATGTGATTTAACTATGGGGTTAAATTTTTCTAGTTCTTCTTGTATAAATTTAGTCCTTAAAATGGTTCCAAATAGAAAACTTGAGTCAACAGTGAAATCATACTTCCTGATGGCCCACAATCTTCTGGTTCTAAAGGAAGAAAAGACATATAAGACACACATGTGTCTAAAGTAAGTGAGAAATTCACCTAATGGAACATGTTTTTCATCCTTCAATGTATTAATTACATTGTTTTGTGATAGAGGCTATATTGTATAAGAAATAAATTAAGAGAATACAGTATAAAAGTAAAATTTTAATTGTATAGATCACAAAATACATAAAATTTCAAGGAAGCCAAAATCAATAAGCAATATTGGATTATAATTACTTTCTTGTTATTAAAATTAAATTATTTTTAATTCTCATGGCAATATAAAAAGTAATTTTTTCTTCCTGGATTTTTAGATAAGGAAACTCTAAATTTAAAATGAATTGGGATATAAAATGAATTGGGATAGTTAAGTTTTAAATGAATTGGGATGTAATGTATCATGATATCTCAACTCCACAATCAGATTGCCTGGATTGATGTTCCAGCACTGTAATACATTAATTATGTCACTTTGGGGAAGTTATTTTACCTGTTTGGGCTGTAATTTTCTTGTTTATGCAGCAGTGTCATAATCATGAATCCTATCTTATTCATTTATTAGGAAGATTACCACATACAATCTTCATATAAACAATATCATATGTAAAGGCATAGCCTTTAGCACAGCATCTAGCAATTGACCGTTATTCAATAAATGTTTTCTCATTGTCATTACCATTATTATTATTATTATTAGAGTTCATACCAACAGCTTCATGGTTAGAACACAGATTGAAGTCAAAGTCGTAATCTGCATGCCTCTTGGGCCAATATTACTACAATACAAAGCTACTTCAGAGTGTGCTACATGATGAAGGCCCAATGAGTATTCCCGCACCTGGATTGACATGCCAGTGTCATAGAGGCACCAGCTGAATGAGTTATTCTGCTGCAGCTCTTTTCATCCCAGGTGAGCATAATGGAGGGCATACTCCTCAGTACAGTGTTTTGCTCTGATGAGCAGGACAATGTTTGAGTTCCATTTTCTGTCAAAAAAATGTATAACCTCATATGTGAGAGCAAAAATGGATGTCTGGTTTACAGCAAATCCATGGAACATTTTCTTCTACCATGAAGTTGACATAGTTTTGCAAAGTATTTGTTATAAAACATAGTTAAGGGGTTGGGGGTTTAGCTCGGTGGAAGAACACTTGTCTGGAAAGTACAAGAGCCTGAATTCATACAATTTTGTCTTATTTTAAAAATGTAAAGCTTTGTCAAGATTGCTTTCCTTTAATTCTTAAATTCTACCTGATATTTAATTTTACTTAAATAACATAGCTCTATTAACATCAACCTTTACAGATTTAGAGAATGTTCAAGAACCTTCAAGGACATGTCAAGCATATGCTTTGTAAAGAAGGTTCTTGGACACTGTCACTCTTATCTTTGACCAAATGTTTTGCCACAAGTTTTTGAATTCTACAAAATCTGAATGTCTCAGTGAGGCAAAGTCCGTAGCTCTGTTCTCTTGAGTAAAACCTGAGATTTGTATTTGGTCAAGCTATTATTTTAATTAATATCTAGTGATCTCTATGTTTTTAAACACTACTATTAACCCAGAAATACTCAAAATGTTAAGCTTAGTGAAAGGTATAGACTAATTGAAAATCCTCACCCAAGAGAATCACAGTAGGAAGAGATTGAGAAAGGTACTTCGATACTTCAGTCCATATCATAAATAGCATGTATGCAAAATCTCTTCACAAGTATCTGTTTATTGCTAGGTTTAATGTAAGAGAGGTTTTAAAAAAATAGAATATTTTCAGCATATGCCAAATAGTATAAATAAAATATTGGTGCAAAAGATAACACTGGGAAGATAAATTAGTGCCAAGTTATAAAGAAACATTTTAAGAAACTGTTATATAAGAAAAAAGTCAAAATCATCCTAGAAAATTCAGGAAGATAATAACAGAGTTTCTTTTAAATTCAACAGAAGAAGTAACATTTATCTCTCCCTTAAAGCACTTACCAATCTATAAATATTGGATGAAAGTCTAGTAGGTGATGAGTACATAATGCTAGATCTAATAGTCTTGGCTATGCACTCATGGAATTTTATAATTCACTGCTGAGAAAGAGCAGAGCAAGAGAAAACAGAGGAATTATCTGCATGTTGAATATTATTTTTTACTCCTTTGTTAAGTTTATTCATCAAAAATTTAGCTGTAATATTTTAATTTATGCCTTGGAAATAATACCAGATAGTTCTTCTTTTTACCCTGAAAGAAGATGAGGACTTATATTTTGGAGAGTCTGGAGGTTATCACATGAAATGGAGAATTGAGTAGGTGGTACCTGAAGAGTTGAGAATGCACTGGTCAGCTATATGTTAGCCTTCTACATATCTTATCTTGTTGAGGTGTAGGTACTAAAATTGCTCTTTAGGAGATCTCAGCCCACTCAGTGTCTGAGCAAATGCTAACCAAATTTAAACTATATTTTTAGCCTCATATAGCATTTTTATGAATTATATCCCTTAGGGAGATTTGATTTCCTATTTAAGCAGTAAGTTACATTCAGGTTTCTCTGAGTCAGTACTCATCTCCTAATTTAGCATTTGTATCTACTAAAATTGGAGCCATGTCAGGAACTAAAGTCTTTTTAGTAACATTGAAATTGTTTCTAGTTGAATAATGGGATTTTTTTTGTCTGTTATAGGGCTTGAACCCTGGGCTTGGGTGCTGTCCCTGTGCTCTTCAGCTCAAGGTGAGTGCTCTACCGCTTGAGTCACAGTGCCACTTCTGGTTTTCTAGTGGTTTATTGGAGATAAGAATCTCAAGGACTTTCCTGCCGGGGCTGGCTTTGAACCACGTTCCTCATAACTCAGTCTCCTGAGTAGCCACCAGCTCCTGGCTTCTTTTGGTTTTGTAAGTGGCCGGTTTGGGGTGTGGTTAGCTTACAGGAAATCCCAAGAAACAATCAAAAACATCTGTGAATCTTCACTTTGTAGTGAAGTGTTTTCCTTGCTCCCATCTGCAGATGACACACTTTGATATGGATTCTACCCCAGGGCATATACTTCACTTATTTGGTCATTGTTTTGTCAGCATTTGTCCATGACCTTGAGGAAACACATGTGCTGCCTAGTGAGTGATTTCTATACCTATTCCATCCATCCATTTTTCCTGGTAACTCAAAGTCCAAAATGACCTTGACTTTTTGGGGGATGGACTCTGAGCACTGATCAAATTAAGGACCTGGACCTAGAAATCTATAGGTTGGGTAGTATATATATATATATATATATATACCAATCTTTGAAGAGTCTTGGAAACTATAAATTGTTGAAGACCACTAGTAAGTACCATTTACTATAAGATTGACTTGAGTTCCATCTTATGTACTTCAAATGATTTTCTTTAAAGGGCAGAAAAGCAAATGTTAACCAATATACTCAGTGTAGATACTAGAACCAACACTTGAAGGTCATTTATTCTTTTTTATTTCACCTTTAGAGTATTATCCAAACCATTTAAAATATTGTCTTGGAATCATTGCAAAGGCTGATGTTTGAGTAGAGAGCTTACTAAGCTATTTTAAAATCAGTAAACATGATGTTTTTGACCATGATTCTTTTCTGAAATAACTGCATTTGGTTCATTACCAAAGGATTTCAATTGACACTGTTTAAAAATTCAATTTTATATAAGAATATATAATTCATGGAGCTTTAATTTTGAAGCTGTTATTTTCTCTGCTCAAGTCTCAAGGTTACTGCGGCTGTTCACAAGCAGTCAGATTCAATGAATACTGATCTGTGGAGTGTATGGTACGCAGTAGACCAATAAAAACAATCTGATTGATCTATCTCGTTATGGACTTGATGGTTTCCAAAGCACTAGCTATAAAACAAGCTAACTGGAAAATCAAAGCTTTAGTGACCCCAAAGGACTCTTCATCACATACTGCAGTTTAAATCATGTTACTTTAAATTTAGATATCACATGCACAACACATTTTATATAACAAACCAGAAAAAAAAACTTGTAAATAGCATTTTATTTTTCACCTTTCTAGGCTAGAACATTTGGACTAGTGAATAGCTTTCCAAGTATCCACCTTCTCAAAATGTTTAAACTTGCATTTGCCTGTTTTTTTTTTCTGGCTCCCAAGCCTTTGTTGCCAGCATTTATTCTCTAATTTAAATGCTTTATTCCAGAGAGACCCACTAACCCTCTTTATATCACTCTCCTTGTCCCCAGCCAATGCATTTAAATGTGGAAAGCATTAGTTTAATTCTAAGATTTCAATTTGGCAACAATGCTGGACATGTTTTATTTCTAGCTGTAATTGAATATCTACAGGAGGATGCTGAAATGGCTGTGCCTACTTGGTTTTATTTCCAAAGTAGTTATTTACCATTTGAATAACAGATGACAGTTAGTAAATTCTTAGGAAGTGGAGTATATTTCATCCTTTCAGTGACAACTGAAATGTGTACGGTGAATCTCTGGCATCCAACATTTCCTGCATTCTTTCTTTTCTTCATCACATGCTAACTATCATCCCTCTTCCCTGGTATCCATTGTTAAAATTCTAATATCCAGTTATCTGAGAACTATCTTTACCTGCATATGAACAGCTAAATATTTTGCTTATTCATTTGTATCTTATTAATTTTACTTGTCTATTTATATATATTATATTTATTTATAATATATATATATATGCTGGTAAAAGGGCTTCAACTACAAGCTTTATGCTCTTGCTCAGCTTACTTTCTTGTGACAATCTCTCTACCCCTTCAGCCATAATTCCATTTCAGCTTTTCACTTGTTAATTGGCAATAGCAGTCTCACAGATTTTTCTGTTTGGGCTTGCTTCAAACTGTAATCCTATGGAACTTGGCTATGTGTATCTGGAAGTACAGGTAGTTCACACCTGTACTGATACCTGGCCTGTTGATTCTTTACTGTCTATTTTCTTACAATTGAAAGCAACCCAAACAGAATCTTATATAAGACTTAGTTGAAATTTATATTTTTAATTAATAAATTATTGTTACATTGTTATGATGGCTGGCAAATGGTAATTTTCAAATTTGGAAATTTCTTTCTCAATGGGTAATGGGCAATGACCTAACCTTCTACTATAGGAAAAGCTAACTCTCTTCTCTCTCTTCTCTTTCCTATAATACGCTTTCCCATTCTTCCTTGCCTCTATTTTTATTTTCTTTCTCTAATTTATTATCAGTTAATATTACTATCACTACTTAATTTGATACCTAAGTCATCATGAATTGATCTGGAATTTGTGGTTTGAGGCCAGAGGCAGAAAAGTACATGGTGCTCTATCTCCAATTAACTAGCAAAAACATGCCTGGAGACATGGCCCAAGAATTAGAGTAGCACCTATGCTGAAGAAGACTGAGAAAGTACAAGACCCTGAGTCTAAGCACTGGTATTGGCAAACACGCAGACACACATACACACAAAACATACATGTCATACACACACACATGTATTGCAGAAGCCAATGAAACTTTCAAAAGATGTATTTTGTAATAGGTATTTAGAATTTACTATCTGCTCCAAATTCTTGTTTGTGAATGCCTGCCACATTTATGTTTGCATTTAATCATTTATGATTTCTCTTTTGAGTCTGGACTTTCTGATCACATTAATAATAATCTGAAATATAGTTTGTAAGCACACTCAGGTAGCTTTATACTTCAGAATGCAAACAAATCAAAGTCCCTCTCCTGTCTAACCATATTTCATCCTTTCTTTCAACTTACCTTAGAAACATGCCTCCACAAGCACACAGATACTTTTTCTTGAAACAAATGAAAAACATCAAATATCCAGTTACTCACTTTTCTTTTCTCTCTTTTTTTCATTAGTGAGTATTAACTGCACAAAGGGGTCCTATAGTGATATTCCCCAAAATGCATGTGATGAATAACTAAATTCATCCTTTTTATCATTATTTTGATTTCAATTACCTATTTTTTGGTGGTACTAGGTACGTTCATTTTTCCGTTGGTAGTACTAGGTGCTAGAACTAAACTCAGGCCCTTACGCTTACTTGTTGGTTGCTCTACCACTTGAGCCATGCTACAGGCCTTGTTTTTAATCTTTAGTTATTTTGGGGATAATGTCTTGGGTTTTTGCCCAGGTTGCAAACCACAATCCAATCATTTTATATACTTTTTATATTAGGAATAGCCAATAGTAGACATAGTAGTATAATAGACATAAACCATAATACCTGTGTTATTTGTGGAGACTGGATCTCAGTAATATTTTATCCAGACTGGACTTAAAGTGCAATTCTCCCAGTCTCTTCCTCCTAGGTCACTGATGTGGGAGCCATCATGCCTAGTCTTGAAGATCCAGTGTTTATAATACTTGGTTAGTACTTTCATTTTCATTAATCAATACAGGATCTACTTTTATAGTTATTAATGAGATTAAACTTTGTATATTTTTAGTCTTTATAACTTGGTTATCTTAAGAAAACAACTTGACATTCACACATTATTTGCCTTAATTGAGCTGTTAGCCTTCAGAATTTTATCCCCAAACCAACAAATATATAATGATTTAGATCACTGTAATTTAGAAATATTTGGATTAAAATAGCATTTCCCATGTGAATTTACTTTCTAGAATGTATACTCTTTTAATCTAAACAAAATCCATCTGAAACTTGAAGTTTTAAGCATTAATCTTTTAAAGGCAGTATTCTGGAGTGGATTATACACACACACATACATACACACACTATATATATATATAATATATATATATATATATATAATTTTTCATTTTCCTAAATGTTGGTTTCTTTTTTTTTGACATTTCATCTATCAAGTGTCAGAGGTATCTCAGAAAAATTTTAACTGCATTTGAGGCAGTCTCTCTTCACTAGGTTTTGTTATGTGTGGAGTAGTAATTGGGAAGGAAAACATACCAACGTTTTCTGAAATTGTGAGGCAGAAAAATGAGTAGTCAAAAATCACACTCCTGTCAGTGCTGTACTAGAATACCAAAATTCTATACAGTAATGGTAGGGCATTTTTCTCTGAAAAAATATTTAACCACATATCAACAAATGAATTGACACAAAAAGCTTCCTTGCTCAAGATTTCCCCTATATAATACATCAGTGAGGTGGACTCCATAGGCATACCATTATTTCTTTATCCTTTAATCAACAAAAACAGTAGGAAAGGAATTTTTATCTACTAACTTGTACTATATCTTATAATAATAGCTTATCCTAACATATCATTTAACATACCATTCATACCATCATTCTATCATCACTAAGATACGTAAAGTACCTACTCTTAATATCTATGTTACAGAAATGCTGACTGAAAACTAATGAAATTAAACAACTTTCCCATGATCTCTGGGTGAAGGTTATTTTATATTCTATCACATTGTACTACACATTCAATAGGATTACATGATAAAGACGTCAAGATAAATTTTGATTCTATGCTGTGGGAGACTTATTTGATTCTTATGCATTAGCATTTGAGGATAAATAATCTGGCCATTGAAATTTGAATTTGTGTTTAAGTTAGTAACTGATGTATAATATTTATACACACTGAATGCACAGTGTATACAGCTTTTCTGGGACTTTTCCCCCTCCCTACACTTCATTCTAACTATTGCTCTAGACTGCACTTTCGTCCCAATTAGAACATGAAAGAGTTGATTTGAACACAGCATATGGAGAATGAGGACTTTATCTGAGAACCAATCTTAGATTGGTTCCCACAAAGAATAAAATGAGCTAACTAGCTACACAATGACAGAAGACTTTTGAATAAAGGAAGCAGCATGTACAGCTGCAGCTAATTACAAATTTGGGCTTCACTTTTGTTAACAGCAGATGAATGTTTGCATACCAAGCATTTGTTGTAAATAAATAGCTTTAATAAGTGAGAAAAAAGACATGAAGCAATACAAGGCCAGGGGTAATTACAGTTATGTTTACAAAAGCCACAAATGCAGTGTATAATTATCTTAATATAAAAATGCAGGTTATCTAATATTTTAAGCTCTTTATTAAGAACAATTCTAACATGTGGATATTCTTGTGTTTGAACAGTTGCCCTAGACTGACTTAATTTCCTTGATATGCTGGTTTAGGTAACAGGTATGATTAAAGAAAAATACACTTCAATGAATAGGAGATCCTTATCTATTAAATGAGATACTTGAAAACACACTTTATCATATATTTATGGTTTCTTTTATTATTGATTTAGCAGCTTGAATAAGGATGACATTAAAAGGCACAAAATGATCTACTTTAAGTAACAGGACATTTGTGTGGTCTCCCCACACTTCTAACCTCTGAAGTGAAGACTCTAATTTTCTTTTACTGTTTATAACAGGAGGTCACAGCTACTTCCTTATGGTACAAGTGTGAAAAGGGAAATATACCACCTCAGTAACTGTGGCATTATGTAAAGAGTCCATAATTCATCCGCCTGTTGTGAGAGTTGAACAAGAACTAATGCACAAAACAATTACAAATTAAGTACAATACCTATTATGTCTTACCTAAAATCAGTGTACTGCTAAAATAAGGCAAAAACAACATATCCAAAATTATTTGTGGCCTGTTTGTTGCCAGAAAAAAGGCCTACATAAAAACAAATTTATAATAATTTAATTTGTAATGGCCCAGATGTGGAAGCATCCAAGATATTTCCCAATAGGTGAGTTGTAAAAGAAATTGAAATAGAATTTTAATTCCATGACCCCCAAAATGAGATACCTAGCTTAAAAGACACAGAGGAAACTTAAATGCAATAGCGATAGAGCCTTTTGTTCTAACTGTGTGACCTTTCAGAGAGTCAAAATTATGCTGACAATATGATGACCAGAAGTTCAAGGAAACATTATTGGGATATCTAGAGTGAGACTGGTTATTTTAGTGAGTAAAAATGTTTACCATACTACTGTCATGTCAGAACATATTTGATAAACTTGTACAATTCTTCAAACGTGCAACATAGTGAACCATAATATAGACTTCAAATTTTAGTTAGATAACTGATAATGGCCCACTTATTGTAGCAATGAATGACGAAAAATATGTTATAATTTGAAAGATTTCTGTCTGTGGCTGTGAGAGGTACATGGAATATCTCTGTATTCCCACTCAATTTTTATGGGAGCCTAAAACAGCTCTAACACATTAAATTCTATTTAAAAAATAATATCAATCTTAAAGAAACATGGGAAGGGTTATTTTAAAACATTTATTGCAGAGGTCTGGAATTATCTTATTAGGTAAGGTGAAATCAGTTAAAAAATAATTTCTGGGACTACACTTTGCTTATAAATTCATATTTAGTTATAAAAACTAGAGTGTTTAAAATACTGGAGAGCCTGGTGCCAGTGGCTCACACCAGTAACCCTAGCTACTTAGGAGGCTGAGGGTCGTGGTTTGAAGTCAGCCAGGAAAGAAAACTCCTTAAGACTCTTTATCTCTTCTTTTCTTTTATAAATTTTGTTTTATTGTAAAGATGCTTGTACAGAGGGGTTATAGTTACATGAGGAAAGTAATGAGTACATTTCTTTTTGAGAATTGTTACTCCCTCCTTTATTGTTCTCCCATTAGCCTTTCCCTCCCCCATTTCCCTCACTCCTCCTCCCCACCTGAAGTTGTAAAGTTCATTTTCAATATAGTGAGAATCTTATCTCTAATAAGATACTCAAAAAATAATAATAAATGCCAGGCTGGATGCTGGTTGCTCATGCCTGTAATAATAGGTTCTCAGAAGGCTGAGATCTGAGGATCATGGTTCAAAGCCAGCCTGGGCAGGAAAGTCCATGAGACTTTTGTCTCCAATAATCCACCAGAAAGCTGGAAGTGGGCTGTAGCTCAAGTGGTAGAGCACTGGCCTGGAGCTGAAGAACTCAGGGACAGCGCGTTCAGGCCCAGAGTTCAAGCCCCATGACGGACTAAAAACAAGGCTGGAAGAGGTGCTGTGGCTCAGTCCCAAATGAAGTACCCTCCTTGAGGGGGGTTTAAAAAAAAAGAAGCTCAGAGACAGTGCCCAAACCCAGAGTTCAAAAAAAAAAAAAACCACTGGAGACTGTATTAGCTTTCTTGTTAAGTAGTTGTACAAAGAGGTTATAATTCCATAAGTCAGTTTATGTGTACAAGGCACCTTGATAAAAATCACTTCTTCAATCATTGTCTATCTCCCCCTCATTTCTTTATTTTTTTAATTTACTTTATTGTCATTATGAATGTTACATACAAAGGGATTACAATTACATGAGTCAAGTTACACTCCTAGTTACACAGTTCAACTTCTACACAGTGTACATTGAATGTAAAAATGTACTTGCTTGTACTTATTAATATTTTAAATAAATTTTATTGTAAAGGTGATGTACAGAGGGGTGACAGTTATATAAATCAGGTAATGAGTACATTTCCTTTAGAGCAATGTCCCAGTTTTTTCTCTCCCGATCCCCATCCCCCACAAGTTATATATACATATAATATATTTAATGTATAAAATATATAATATATATATACATATTTCCAACATAATGTCTAATGGGTTTCACTGATGAATTGGTTCATCCTTTGTCCCACAGTTTTGGTGCTTCTCCTTCCCCTCTCCAAATCAGATAAACTTATATACAAGACAAAAGGTACAGAATAAAAAAAAACGGAAACAAAAAGGAAAATAAAACAAAACATTAAAAAAAGAACTGAAAACAGTATGATAAAAATTCTCTTGTTTCCATTTCTTGGAGTTCCTTTTAATAAACATCATTTTATATGATGATATACACATAGCTATTGATTCTTTGTGATCCTCTCTTAAGAATATCCTCCTTTGGGGGCTGGGAAGGTGGTTCGGTGGTAGAGTGCTTGCCTTGCATGCATGAGGTCCTGGATTCGATTCCTCAGCACCACATAAGCAAAAAAATCCAAAAGTGGTTCTGTGGCTCAAGTGGTAGAGTGCTAGCCTTGGGCTGAAGAGCCAAGGGGCAGTGCCCAGGCCCAGAGTTCAGGCCCCACAACCCACGAAAAAAAAAGAAAAAAGAAAAAAAGAATATCCTCCTTTGGTCTTACTGTGTGTTTAGAGTCCTCTTTAATCATGTCCAAGTGTAAATTTTTTGTTTTTTATTCATTGTGTTTACTTGTAGATTTATAGGCACACTGTAGTTATTACAAATGAGTGGAATCATGCAGCCTATGTTTCTTTGAGTCTGGCTTACTTTGCTTAATATGATTTTTTTTCAAGTCGTTCCATTTCCTTAGAAATAGAGCAATGCCATTCTTCTTCACTTATTAATTTTTTAGAGATAAAACTTTGACAAAGAATCTTGTACATTTCATTGTTGCAGTGTGTCCAACTGAATCCCTATTTATTACAACTTTGGGGTGGGTGGTGGGGGGCAGAAGTATAGTCATGGAGATGGGAGGGCAGGGATGGTAAGGGAAAAAACAAAGGTAGAAGCAACAATCCTTGATAAGAAATGTACTCACTACCTTGCTCATATAATTGTAACCCCTCTATATCGTATTTTCACAATTAAAAAACTTATTAATAGAAAACTAAGAAAACAAACAAAAAAACTTTGAGTGGAACTTGAAAGCTTTGAGTGGAACTTGAAAGAAAAGAAGTCATGTGTCTATTATTTTTGTTGGTTGCAGGAATGCTCGGGAAAAGGGTCTTTCTGGGAGAAGTAACTGAATTATATGTTCAATTAGATAATAAGTGTAATGATCTAAAATATGATTTTAAACTGTATAAAAACTAAAGAATCATTTTCTGCTTAACACCAGAACAAAGTCATATCTGCTTTGGAAAATTATAATTTTTAGCATCAAGCTATATATTGGAAAAATTATATCCTCTCTGGTAGGAATTTGTGTTTTGTGTGTGTGTGTGTTTGTGTGTGTATTCTGAGACCTGAGACTTGAACTCAGAGCCTGGGCCTCATCCAGCTTTTTCACTGATAGTTGGTGCTTTTGTTGGTGCCACATTTCCACTTCTGGCTTTTTGGTGGTTAATTGGAGATAAAAGTATCATGAACTTTACTGCCCAGGCTGGTTTCAAATCAAGTTCTTCAGATCTCAGCCTCCCAAGTAGCTAGGAGTGAGCAAACAGCTCCTCATATTCTAGTGGGGAAATTTTAAGATACAAACAATCTATTGAACACTTTAGCAATGAAATGAAAAATGTCACTGGAAGTAAATGTTACAGATGTCAGCTGCTTCTTCTTCTTCCTCCTCCATCTCCTCCTCCTCTACTTCTCCCTCTTCCTCCCCCTCCTCCTCCCACTCCTCCTCTTTTGTTGTTGTTGGTCATGGAGCTTGAACTCTGGACCTGGGTGCTGTCCCTCAGCTCTTCAACTCAAGGCTAGTGCTCTTGAGCAACAGCGCCACTTCCAGTTTTCTGATAGTCTATTGGAGAGAAGAGTATCATGGACTTTTCTGCCTCAGCTGGTTTTGAACCACAATCCTCAAATCTCAGCCTCCTGGGTAGCTAGGATTATAAGAATGAACCACCAACACCCAGCTAGCTTTCTTCTGTTATTGGCAGTGTGTCCATAGACTAAGTTGACCTGTACTAGGAAAGCTTAGATTATCTTCTCCTTAGATCATAGGAAGAGGATGCTGAAGTATAGGAACAAGGGAAGGATGAGGTCAAAAAAAAATATATAGATGCTAAATGCATATATACAAACTTCATAGAAATAAGGATAGAACTTATTAAAAGAAATGACCAGAGGTTAGATATCATGTGAAATTCTTTGTTATTGTTTTTTGAAATGGCTAAACATCCAGTGGGATTGTTCTGTGTATTTGGTTTTGAATATTACCTGGTTTTTGAGAAAGATTGCATTTTAAAATCACAATGATAAAACTGGTTTTTTTTTTTTTTTTGTCGGTCGTGGGGCTTGAACATTGGGCCTGGGCGCTGTCCCTCAGCTCTTCAGCTCAAGGCAAGTGCTCTACCACTTGAGCTACAGCGCCACTTCCGGTTTTCTGGTGGTTTTATTGGAGATAGGAGTCTCACGGTCTTTCCTGCCCGGGCTGCCTTTGAACCGCGATCCTCAGATCTCAGCCTCCTGAGTAGCTAGGATTACAGGCGTGAGCCACCAGCGCCCGGCGATAGAATTGTTTTGATGGCTCAAATTGTGTGTGGTTCCTGTGGGAGAGAACCTGTCTAGTAAGAGTGAGTCTGAAAGTTCAAAACTCAGTATCAGAGAGAAAAAGAGACAGGGAGACAGACAGGCAGACAGACAGACAGACAGACAGGCCAATAGGTACAGACACAGACACAGAGAGGCAGATAAACAGTGATACAAACAGAGACAGAGAGAGACAGACATAGAGAAATAGGAAGAGAAATATAGAAAGAAACAGAAAGAAACAAAGAAATAAAGAGAAAGACAGACAAGGTCATACTAAAGCTAACAGGACAACTATGTTTATCACAGCCTTATTCGTCATAGCTAAGATATGGAACCAACCCAGATGCCCCTCAGTAGATGAATGGATCAAGAAAATGCATATATATATATATATATATATATATATAAATTCTATGCTTTCATCAGAAAGAACAATACCTCCCCTCCCCATTTGTTAGGAAATGGAAAGGCTTAGGAAAAACTCATATTAAGTGAAATAAGCCAGGCCCAAAGAAATATATGTCCCATGGTTTCCTTATTTGTATAATTAATATACATCTAGGATAATCTTATCAGATGAGCAGAAAAGCTCCAAAGCTATGTACATATGACCATAAAGGATGATGCTAAGTGAAATGAACCCAAGATATGGATAAAAGAGAAAGATTTTTCTTAAAAAAATAACACTACTCATTCTAAATGAAATTCCATTTTGTAGTTCACAAAGATAGCATATGAACTAAATGCTTCCAAGCATCTGGAACGACATCTTGGAATATGTTGGTCATTAAATAAGGCTATGATTATTATGTTAAATAAATGAAAAGTAATGGGGCTGGGAAGGTGGCTCAGTGGTACAGTGCTTGCCTTGCATGCCTGAGGCCCTGGGTTCGATTCCTCAGCACCACAAAAGCAAAAAGAAAAAAGCCACAAGTGGTGCTGTGGCTCAAGTGGTAGAGCGCTAGCCTTTGGCTAAAGAGCTGAGGGACAACGCCCAGGCCCAGAGTTCAGGCCCCACGACTGGACCCCCCCCAAAAAAAAATGAAAAGTATTATGTAGTGCTAATACATTATCAAGTAGCATTGTTGAGGAAATTATTGCTGACTTCAGGTTGGAAACTGAGCAGGCTGTAAAATATTAAGTTTTCAGTTATGGTGGATAGTTTGATTCAGTTGAATGATTAGAAGGTCTAGTAAACTGATGTGTGAATCACACAGATCAGGAAATATTAATATTTAACAAATATGGAAAGAAATCTTCTATCCTGATTTGTTCTACCTATCTCATACATTAAAATTTTAAAAAAAGCCCCTATGGTTGCATTTCAGGAATTCAATTTTTATATAGCTCCTATAAATCATAGGTTAGAAGAATATATTCACCAGAGAATATATTTTATTTTCAGTGTCAAGAGTTTCAGTTCCACAAGGGGAAAGAATTTTCTATTTGTGATCTGGAAATCTGGTCTTGGTGAAAGAAAAACATAACGTTTGCCTTTTGCAGATGCAATGTTTACACATTTTCACACTCTTGTATTTTCAGATATAGAACCAAGAGGATGCATTTTAAAAAGTGACTATATTGGTTGAATCAGTGAAATGAACCCTAAGACATGGATGCAGGAAGACTTTCTTTGTTGTTGTTGTTTTTTAATGTTCTACATGATTTCTTTTTTCTTTTCTTTTGTGTTTTCCCCCCTAGGATTTATCCCCTGTTTTCATTGTATTTGATTTTGGTATTATATATACATTTAATTGAATAAAGGGAAGAAAAATGGTGAGGAAAAGGACAAAGGGGGGAACCAGTGCAACAGTGATACAAGACACTATGTTGGAAATGATCTGTACAACTTGGGAGGAGAGAAAGTGGGAGAAAAATGAGGGGGGGTAACAAATTCAACAACAAATGTACTCACTACATTACTTATGTAGCTGTAACTTCTATGTATATCACCTTCCTTGATAATAAAATTAAAATTTAATTTAAAAAATCTGTTTTATTAAGGGATGGTAATGTCCAACTCTCAAGCCACAGAATGACCAAGAAGTAATTTGCTATATAATGGGACAGACATTTCTCATTGGCTGCCCTCAGCATTCTGTACTGATCATTTTGTATTGGTCTCAAATAATGTTATAAATATGAAAATATTCCTTGGCTTTATGGTTTAAAGAGTTTTCTTTTTTTTCTTTTCTTTTTTTTGTCGGTTGTGGGGCTTGAACTCTGGGCCTGGGCGCTGTCCCTGCGCTTTTCAGCTCATAGCACCACTTCCGGTTTCCTGGTGGTTTATTGGCGATAAGAGTCTCACGGACTTTCCTGCCTGGGCTGGCTTTGAACCATGATCCTCAGATCTCAGCCTCCTCAGTAGCTAGGATTACAGCGTTAACCACTGATGCCTGGCAAGTTTTCTTATCTAAGTACCTTGGTTTATAGATTAAGACATGAAGGTATAGAGATGTGGGTTGCAAAATTTAAAATGGTGTTGGACTGATGAAAGCTTGTTTGGCAGATGAGTTGAGAGAAGGAGTATGAGGGTGGGAAGCAAAAGACTGAAGAACAGAAGTAAGAAAATGGATCAGATCATTCCCAGTTGGCTACTGTTGGAAATATCACACTCTTCGGCCTATGAACTTTCTATCCACTAGAAAATTGGGCCAATATTTATTTATCCACTGGCATCATTACCTCAGTAATCAATTGTGAACATAAGAACTAAGTTTCCTCATGTTTTTATAGTGCATTTTATAAAAACCAGTTTCTTTCCTTTCAATATATTTTTCAATTATGTTTTTATTATCTTTCATGAGCTGTATCAAAAAGTTACCATTCACAAATGTTTATTGGTGCAATGCATTTTGATTGATACCTCTCTGTCATCATTCTCCCCATCCCTCCCAGCCCGATTCCTCCTCTCAATTTTCTTAGTTTCAGAGGGTATTCATTGAATATTATGACTGCATTCTTCCTCACTTTCTCTATTCATCTGTTAGTAACCTCCCTCCACTCGACTTTCTTCCCAAACCTTTAAAGCACCAATTTCCTAGTATTCATTTTGCTGGATTATGAGTTAGCTTTTCTGCGGAATTGTGCTATTTGAATTATCCCCTGCAAATACCATACTTCTGTTAATACATTTATATATACACATATAACTGTGTATGCACTGTATGTATTTACTTGTACATTCATAATTTGGATGTAGCTCCCACATATGAGAGAATGTATGTCCTTTGTTTCTCTGGGCCTGATATAATTCAGTTAGTAATCCAGGTTTATCATCTCACCCCAGTTAGAATGGCCATCATGAAGAATACCATTAACAACAGATGTTGGGTTGGATATAGGGCAAAGGAAACCCTAACACACTATTGGGAATGTAAACTTGTTCAAACACTCTAGAAAACAGTTTTGAAAACTAAGCATGGAAGGACCCTATGGCCTAGCAGTACCACTCTTGGGCATTTATCCAAAAGATTACAAATCAGGACACAGTAAATCCAACCATGTTACTTGTTTCACAGTTCACCATAACCAAAACATGAAAACAGCCAGTAAATGAATGGATCTATGAATGAATGGATCAAAAATATGGTATATATTAGCACAATGAAAATTTACTCATCTCTCTGATTTTTATACCAGCAAGTCAGAAATATTTCTGAGGAGAACATGAAAAGTAGGTAGCTCAGAAAGAGAAGTAAGATGAAATTGATCTCTTAGAAGTTGATTAAAATTTGTGCATAATAGTGATAGGGTTTTAAGTTGAAGTTATTGTCCACCCAGAAGGTATTACTTTCTTGCAGTACTGGGGTAGATTCACAAGCTCTTAAATTGTGTACAAGGTTTGATCACTGTCATAGAATACAAAACTCTCAGAGGTTTGATCTTGCATTGCATTGCTGACTTCCTAGAAGCATTTCTATTTTGCACATTGAGAACTGAACCTGTTTTTATTTTAAATTATGTATTGTATAGATGCATATACATGCTTTCATGCATATGCATACACATACATACACATAGGATGTACATATTCACACATGCACACATGCATATATGTACATACATGTACATATGCAAATATATTTATTAATTGTCACAGGGATCAAAATTAAGTACTTGCTAGGCCGTACTAGACCATTTAAGCCAGGTCCCCAATCTTCAATATTTTTGCCTGAATTTTTCTATACATGGAATGACAATATTTGGACATCATCTTCGAAAAGTTTTGATTTCAAAATTTGTACAAACCATAAAAACACAATATAACATTTTTGTTCATTGAATTTAACTTTTATAGATTTACTTTGTCCATAATTCCACACATTTGATATTTATTTGTTTCTCACTGACTTCTGTATATCCTTGGCTTTGGTATAGAAGAGAAAATACTAGACTGGTAGTGTTCTAAAAAGTATCAACAATGAAGAAGAGCTTTTTCTGTACTATTTACAGATTTATTTTCTGTCTAGAGATTCAAATTCTTCAGTCTGGACAAAGAAAATTCTCTGATCAAATTCTATATGCAAAATGTACCCCGTCGCATTATGTTCTATTAGAAATGCAGGTGTTTGACACTATTTAATGGAACACAGTGGTGTCCCACAAAGTCTTTGACAACCTGAAGTGTACCTCCTGAATAGACCTGTGAAAGTTTAATTGGATAGGAGACCACTCCACGAGGGACTACTAGCACTTTAATAGCTAGCTGCAGACCCCCCAGTGAGGCTGAATAATTACAATCAAGGAGCTATAGCTGTTTCCATGACTGCACTTACACTTTTGCAGAAAGGGCCGTTTTCCCCTACATGACACTCGCTTGGTATTAATTATAGATTACATGCTTCAGCCTTCTGTCATTATGCTAGCATATTCTCATAAAGGATGGTACATTAACCATAAATACTGTGTTCATCACATGTATGGTTGTTCAGCTCCCTGAACTCTGTGTGTGTGTGTGTGTGTGTGTGTGTGTGTGTAAGAAAGAGAATAAAGGTCACTTCATAAATGTCAATGGCTCCAGATATGCAAATAACAAATGAAATGACAGCAAAAGAGTGGGCATATTCTTATAAAAAAAACCAGCCTGTCATGTGGACTTTGCTCTCTATTTTGGCTTTCCAAAATGTTTCCAGAAAATCCAGTGTGAGTGAAATATAGTTGACTGCATAATTTAATCCTTCCAATTTAAAGTTAAGTATTACCTGTCCAGCTACTTCTGTTACTCTTCACACCATTGTTTTTGTGAACATGGGAAATAGATTATGAATGGAGTGAGAGCCATCAGGTGATCACTGTCCAGTTTGCAAGAAAGTTAAAATCTAGATGATTTCTTTATGAAAAAACTTCTCTGAATTAAGAAACTTGAAACTTTACTTCCAGAGTAAAGGAGGCATATCTAACTGAAAGTATTTTCCATGTCAGGAAGTATGGGAAGCTGAATTAAATGTCAGTGTCTATGGATATTCAGTATTCTACATTGTAAAGTAAAACCATACTTGCCTACTTTCCTTTAAGTTACAAAAGTTTAAGTTCTATTCATAATAAAATTATACTATGGCTTGGTGCTGGTGGCTCACGACTATAATCCTAGTTACTCAGGAAGCTGAGATCTGAGGATCACAGTTCAAAGCCAGCCTAAGCAACAAGATCCCATGAGACTCTTATCTCCAATTAATCACTCAAAACTGGAACTGGAACTGTGGCTCAAAGTGGCAAAGTGCTAGCCATGAGCAAAAGAGCTCAGGGACAGCACCCAGGGCCTGTGTTCAAGCCCCACGACCAATAATACATACATACATACATACGTACATATATACATACATACATAAAAATGCACTACAAATTCTAGAAACAATACAGTATATTTAGTTTTAATACAAATGTGTAAATGTGTTACAGTGTGAAAAGCTTTATTTTCTCAAATTTGTTGTGGGATTATATTGCTTCTAATGCTTCTCTCTATTCCTCTACTCAGAGTATTGAGGGCCAAGCATAGTGGCTCACACCTAAATTCTTGGCTAGTTAAAAGACATAGATCAGGAAGATTATGGTTCAGGGTGACCTTGGGCAAAAAACAAAACAAGACAAACAATACCTCAAAACAACCCTCAAACAAATAAGATCTTACTTGAAAAATAACTAAGCAAAAATGAGCTAATGATGTAACTTAAGTGGTAGAGTATCTATCTAGCTATCAAGTGTGAATTCCGGAGTTCAAATCCCAGTATCACTCACAAAAAAAGAAAGAGTATGATTGATTAGATTAGAGTTTCACTGGTATTTCATATTCTGAATATTCATTAGAGAGCTAACAAAATCAGGTTTCATGATCTTAGAACAGAAGCAGTTTGGAAGGTCAATGCTTATGTTCTTTGTAACAGTGTTTGTTTAAAGCTAGAAAGGTTCTTGAACATTTTACTATGAGAGTATTATAGATAGTAGTATTCCGTGTTAACCTGTTTGAAATAGTAAATTGTTCACAATTTTACAATACTAAATGATTTCATTAATACCTTTAAAATATGGTTGTATGTTCAGAGATTGATTATTTGATTAAATTTCAATCCATTATAGTTATACTTTAATTATTGCTCTAAATTTTCTAATTTTTTTCCTCAAGTTAGATCATAAACACATTATAAACACATTAATCTTTCATAATTTGCTTGGTTTCTTTTATAAAACAGAGTTCAGTTTCATCTTTAGACATGACTTCAGCTATTTTCTTGAAGTACCCATGCATTCTCCAAGTGGAGAATGTATTTGGAAATCACATTACAAGGAGGGTAATAAGCATAATCATTGCTAGTAATTTGTTTTTATTTCTTGACCTATTTGGTGGACAATGATTAAAAATCTTCAATTTTTCAAGAGGTTTAGTGAGTTCATAGAAATATTTTCAATTTAGACGTTATGGCCATTTTATTTTTGTTTGTTCAGCTTTATTTCTTTTCATCTATCTTGGTCCTAGCAGTGTTACATAATTAATTATCAAAATACAACATCCATATTAATCTAAAATAAAATTTCTCCCCAAAATAATTTACATCATTTTTAATATTTTAATTTTAGATCTGTACTACCTGCTGAACATGATGGTAATATATCTGCAATTGAGCTAAATAGGGTAATTTCAAAGCTGGAAAGACCTTATCTCCAAAACAAAACACAAAAAAAATTTGTTGTGTTAGCTCAAATGATGAGGTGCTTGCTTAATAGTTACAAGCATTAGGTTCATTGCCCTGTGCCCCCCCCACACACACAAGGAAAAAAACACCTAAACCAGCAACACCAACAAAAAATTTCACCATCATCTTCAACTTCTCTATGTACAACTTGATTTTGCAACCCATAAAAAAAGTGTTCTTTTGTTTAATTTCGTACACATGTTCTCTCTCTCTGTGTATGTGTGTTTGTGCACATCTACTCTCATTTTGTATTTTGTAAATATGTACACATTATTGGTTATAAGTTTATATCTACAATGTAATTTAAAATCCTGAGAGACAGAGACAGAAAGGAGAGAGAGAGAGAGAGAGAGAGAGAGAGAGAGAATGGAGGAAGGACGAAGGGAAGGAAGGAAGGAATGAAGGAAGGAAGAAAGGGTGAGAAAGAAAGGAAAAAATGAAAAAAAGAAAGAATAAAGAAGGAAGGAGGAAGCAAAATCTACACATGGTAGTGTATAACTGTAATCCCAGCATTTGGGAGGTGGAGAGAGAAGATTCCAAATTTCAGACATGCCTGGGCTCCATAACAAGACATGTCTCAAAATATCAATAAATACAACCCCCCCAATACTAAAAAATAAAATTAAACACTTAAAATCTGTTTTTCAAAATATGCCTACTCATCTTTTTGTCATACTTATATTTTTATACTTTAATGTAAAAATGCTGTGCAGAGGGGTTATAGTCACATGAGCAAGGTAGTGAGTACATTTCTTATTGATCATTGTTTCCTCCTCCTTTGTTTTCTCCCTACCATCCCTGCCCTTCCACCCCCACAACCCCTCTCTCCCGGCACCTCCCTCTGAAGTTGTAAAGTTTGTTTTCAACATAGTGTTTTGTACATCTCATTGTCACAATGGGACAATCTGTATCCTTATTTAAATATTTTGGGTTTTTTCCCTTCTCCTCCCCGAATTAGAGAAGATGCAGGGCACGGACATCAAATACAGTGAAAACAGGGGTTATACAGTGGGGGAGGAACATACTAAGAAACAAAAGATCAAACGGTACATTATAAATACATTATAAACTATTTGTATCCTTATCTTGGGGTTCATTTCACCTAACATCATCTTATGTAGTCATATGTCCATAGCTTTTGGGCTTTTCTGCTTGTCCTACACATGTACTAGTTATTGCAAATAAGGGAAACCATGGGACCTAGTTTCTTTGGGCCTAGCTTACTTCACTATAATTTTTTTCCAAGACTTTCCATTTCCTAACAAATGGGGCAATGTCATTCTTTCTGATGGAGGCATAGAATTCCATTGTATGTATGTATGCATATATATATATATATATATA